>NW_028185950.1:1852057-1860886 GCF_003343005.1 Rhea americana | reverse complement strand
CTCTTTATTTTCCATTTGATGTCCACGGGGAGGAATCCGCAGATGCCCTCCTCCCTGCTCCCGCGCTGGTACAGCCAGCTGGCAGAGAACTGCAGGACACAGCAGAGCCGGAGCTCGGGAGGTGGCCGAGGCCCRGAGYGGCGCTGGGGCCGAGCTGGGGGAGCCCGCGGGCACGCTCACCAGGCAGTTCTCGTGGACACACAGCCCTCTCTTCTCATGCTTCGGCCCGCAGACGTCCGCGCTGACATCTGCGCGGCGGCACAGCATGCAGGCTGCAGGGGAGAGAGCAAATGCCACCAGCACTGAGCAGCCCGCCAAGGCCTGGGGACACATCCCTGAGCAGCTGCCCTCAGGCCCTGCCCTGGCCCAGCCTCGCCGGGGGGACGGTCAGGGCCGGAGCTGCGGCAACGGCGTGATGGGGTTTGCAGAGGATGGGGGCACGGCCGGGACAGGGGTCCCGGCGGGCGCCCGTGCCCAGCCTGGGCAGCCCAGGCTCAGGAGAGCACGGGCTCCGCAGCGGGGCACTCGGGCAGCTCCTGCCTGCCCCTGCCACCGCTCACGGACCGCTCCAACACCACCTGCACCGGGCAGCGGGCTGCCGGGAGCCGTGGGCAGGGGCCTGGCACCCTCACCCTTCTCCTGCGAGTCGGGGGCCTTCCTCTTCATGGCGGAGATGGGCCAGTGGACAGAGCGCTTTGGAGAGTGCCGGGCACCGCAGCCCCGGGTTTTCCCTTCCACGCGCTCCTCTGCTGACCCTGCGGGAGAAGCGGGACCACAGTGAGTCTCCAGCACGGCACCTCGAGCCCCCGGGCAGGGGCACCCCCTGGTCCCCGGGCAGCCCCGCGCCAGCCCCTGCCTCCCCTGCCCGCACCTCCGCAGGTAGCTCGGAGGTGCTGCCTCCCGACCCAGCTCCTGCCCCAGCCGCACAGCCCTTTTCAGCCCGCCACCGGCGGCGGGTCACAGGGCCCCGCTGTGATGCGGGGGCTGCGCCAGGGCCAAATGTGGACCCAGCGTCGCGGGGGCGGTGGGTGCCGAGGCCTCGGCCGGCCGGGCAGTGGGGCCGGCAGCTCTTGCAGCCTGYGCCTCTAGCGCCCAGGCTCCCCCTGGGGCTGCCTGTGGGCCCGGGGCAGCCGCGCGAGAGCCGCACAACAAGCAAGGCTGGAGGGCACCTCTGGAGAGCMTCTAGTCCAGTGCCCCCCGGCTCAAGCGTGGTCACCGAGGGCAGGCTGCCCAGGGCCCTGGCCACACGCCGCTGGAATGTCTCCAAGCATGGAGACTCCACGACCTCCCTGGGCAACCGGCTCYGGTGCTCTGTCACCCTCACAGTAAACAAGTTTTGCCTTATGTTCGGACGGAGCCTCCYGTGTTTCCCTTTGGGCCCRCTGCTTCTCTTCCTGTCCCYGGGCACTGCTAGGAAGAGTCTGGCCCCGACCTCCCTTCARATGTTGCTGCGCTCGGAGCAGATGCCCCCTCAGCCTTCCCGTCTCCAGGCTGCACAGGCCCAGCGCKCTCAGCCTTTCCTCGGATGAGAGGAGCGCCAGTGCCTTCACCGTCCTGGGAGCCCTTTGCTGGGGTGCCTCCAGCAGCTCCGTGGCTCGCTTGGCGTGGCGAGCGCAGCACTGGACACAGGTGCCTGGGGGTGGCGTCAGGAGGGCTGAGGAGAGGGCAAGATCACCTCCCTCCCTGGGGTGGCGCTTCCTACTTCCTCCTGCCGCCCCGGATACCAGTGAGCTGCCTTTGCCACCAGGGCACACTGCTGGCACTTGCTGTCCTCCAGCACTCCCAGGGCCTCTCCTGCAGAGCTGCTCTCCAGCGGGTYAGGCCTCAGCCCCTTCTGSGGCCAGGGCTTATTCCTCCACAGAGGCAGGACACTTCCCCCMYRWRWMTYYWSRRRRMKSYYCTCTSYSCMYMTCYMCRSMRCGTGTCCAGGGCCCTCAGAAGGGCAGCACAAGCCTCTGCTGCCTCAGCCCCTCCTCACAATTTGCGACCATGACAGAATCACAGAATCAGTAAGGTTGGCAGGGACCTCTGGAGATCATCTAGTCCAACCTCCCTGCTCAGCAGGGTCACCTACAGCACGCTAGACAGGGCTGCATCCAGGCAGGCCTGGAATATCTCCAGAGACGCAGACTCCACAACCTCTCTGGGCAACCTGCTCCAGTGCTCTGTCACTCTCACGCTGAAGAAGTTCCTCCTCGCGTTCAGGCAGAACTTCCTGTGGTTCAGTTTGTGTCCGTTGCTTCTTGTCCGGTCGTATGGGACAGCTGAGAAGAGGTTGTCCCTGTCCCCTCGACACCCTCCCTTCTGATACTTACACACATTGATCAGATCTCCTCTCAGTCTGCTCTTCTCCAGGCTAAAGGGGCCCAGCTCTCACAGCTGTTACTCATAGGGCAGATRCTCCAGCCCTCYGATCATCTTACTGGTGRATAGAGGGAGAAAGTTTTCCCTRTCTGCACCTTGGCTACAAATGAACGCAGAACAGGAGCCTACATCCACAYGATGCTTCARTGCAGGACCTCATGGCAGATGCTGGCACCCACTAGCCTGAGCAGGCTAAGCAGCACCATATAATAACTGAGCCGAGGAAGAAATATTTCTGTGTCATCATGAGCTGCATTTAGAGGCTTTTTAAGCCTCTCCCCTGGATGGCTTAATAAACAGATAAGGTCTTCYGGGGATACAGAAAGCTTGCTAGTGCCAGGAAGGTTTCCTGGRTGGGGCTCAGGGGAGCAGAAATGTCTGTGGACTGAGTAAGTGGGAGACTGGTGGTGGACAGAAATCAGCTAGGAACAGCTTTATATGACTATCAGATGTGCTCTTGAAGCAGACTGAAGAAACTGGTCAACTTGCCTGAAGATAGATACAGTTTAAAGAACCAATGTCTCCTGCTCTTTGGGTTGCTAAAATCATTTTATTAACATCACCAGCAGAACAGTGTAGATATTGTACATCGTGTTTGGTGCAAGAACAGCTTGCTTAGTCAGCAGATAMTGAGAGAGATGATGACTGTCAGATCAACATTAACTTGAATTCAGACTCCTGAGCTCCTGCAATGTTACAGCTATATAAACTGCTATTAACTGGAAGGCTGCTGCTGTGAAGTGTTTCAGGATCAGAAAAAAGCTGGTACTTCTGCACCTTCAACTTTTATAAAACGCTTTTCACCGATTTATCTCAGCCACATCATCCTTTCTTAGCAATGTTCCCAGAAATATGGGACTTCAAGTTCATGCAATGCCTCATTGCCAAAGCCCAAATTGGATTCGTATTGGCTACTGAAGGGGATCCTTACTCCCATCTCAATAAAACGTGTGCAGCAGTTCAGGAACAAAATGCAACGCCATGTTGTAATGATCATTATGCTGCAGTTGTAAGGCCATTTGTCATTTCTCAGGAGCTGTTTCTGATATCATAACTTTGCACGCTCACTAACTGAAAAAAAAAACTGTTCCCAACATCCAGTCCTGATGAGTAGACTCTGTTCAGTGATTGCTCCAATTGCATTGCCAATGAGTCGAAATACTTTTTGCTAGGGCCATTAAGCAGACTARGGGAACATTCATGTATGTTTAATGCTCAGGAAATCAGTACAATTGAATTCCAAGGATCAGAGAGAAAACAAGTAAAATCAAAAAAGTTGATGGGAGGGAAAATGCACATTTCTAGAGAACATGAGCTTGAAAAACTTGGCTTTGGGATTTCTTGCAAGCTCGTGCTGTAAGAGTCTCATCCTGAATCAGTTTGGCCACTTAGTGCTAGCGCTAGAACAGAAGACTGAAGCCCAGAGCCATTACAACCCCTGCAAGGACAGAAGCAGTTAATCCCACAGGTTTAAGACTTCATCCTAACTCCAGTCTCAGGTTCACAACACCGAGAAGTTAACTGGACACCATCACATCTTCACATTGCAGAAGCCCTGTCTGAGACCATTCCAATTTTATCTTGCACTGTAAGACTAAACTCAAGGTTATAGCCTTCAGCAGATAATCCCTCTCTGGGCAGCTGAAATATTAAGGGTTGCAAGAGAAACATTTCAAAGCTTCAGTGTCCCAATTCAATTATAATTTAGAAGATTGGTTTAAATGTGGAAGCCACTTGGTGGTGTTAAAAATTGGACTGACTAAACTCGGTTGATAAAGCCTGACTCGATGTTCATTAAGACCAAGTTCAAAGGTGAATATTGAATTTTGTGGGTTCTTGCATAGTATGGAATGAGACAAAAACTGGCTGATTTCTGAGCCGTTACAGGGACCATGTTGCCAGTACTCCTTCCCTTTCATTGCTGTCCTTCCTCTCCATGCAGCAGGAAGATCCATTTTTCTACCAACAGCAGCTGAGGTAATGTATCCCAGGGAGGGATGTCTTCCTGCAAGTATTGCTGCCAACATTGCATACTGCTTMAGCACTATGCAGCGGGTGGAAGCCTGTGAATTTCTCTTCAGCCCAGTCTATAAGCGGCAAGGTACACTTACCCCACTTCTGTGTCTGCAAACCCACCCCCAGCACTGAATGCCAGCCATCTCATGGAAACCAGGAAGCGTTATACTGCTCTGCTCTTCTTCTTTGGAGCCTTCTCCATTTTCAAGAAGTGACAGGAATGCCATAAACAGCTCCCATCCCTTTGAACCATTAAACTGCTATGGATCTAGTTTATTGCCCTTGATTATGAGTCCTCTCTCTTCACTGAGCTGTAAATAAAGGCTTTTGACTTTAAACACAGCTCGGATATGTCATGATCGAAAACAGCCTGCTGCTCTCTCAACATGTTTATCTAATGTCTGCAGGAGTAAGAAAAGGGAGCAGGGGAGCAGATGGTGCAGCTATCTCAGTGCAGGCAGTACAGTCTATGTATGCAATATGTAGACATCCAGTATTTTCTAATGCAACGCTATAATTATGTGGAGAGCAGATTTTATTTTTAAAATGCAGCTTAAGTAAAATGATTGCTTCAGACCACACAGGCCCTAGTACAGCTGAAACGACAGCAAGCCTTTTCCCAAGACAGGAGGGAGAAACGCAGACATATAGGCCAAGGAAGATAGGAAYATGGGACAAAGAAGCAGAGCAATAAGCTGCTGAAGGGACAAGGGATTTCCAGTACAACCCGTGACAGAGGAGTACTCTGAGGCAATGTTTTCCTTCTCCACTTTACACAGATATTGTGGGCTGAGTGAGGGCTCATGTTTTGAGAAAAATACCAGCTAAGACTGTCCAAGAAGGGGAAGAAAAGTGTCATGGGAAACTGAAAAACTAATGAAGAGAACAACTTAAAATAAGAAGTAGGATCTGTCCTTGGGGAAGGCAACTGGTGCAAGACAAGGTCAACATTTATTCTGGCCAGATGGAGAGCGACTGGTAACAAGATATTCTTCCATCATCCAAATAATTGCCTCTTTCCCCTCATGTCATGTGTGCTATTCAGTAGGAGCAGAGTTACAAAGACCTAATTAATGCTTTCAATTAAGTTACCGTTTTCAGTACTTAAATCTAAGTAAAGTGCAGTATTTTGGACTCGTTCGATAAATAGCCTATGTCACTTATCTCTCTCCCCTCCTCTGTAAAACTAAATAGAGCATGCTGAAATTGGTTTAATGAAAAGGTTTCCTTCAGAAGTCATCTCAGTAAGTGCACAAAGCATGAGGAGGCTTATATCCCTTCAAAATGGGATGATTTTTAGTTATCTGTGTGCAAAAGGGAGAAGAATAGGGTCATTATCGTGTTTGGGCTGTTCTTTAGTCAGGCCTTTCGGTGTACAGCAAAGAGTCGAGGTGCTGCCCAGGGCTGGGCTGCTCACGGTCCTGTATGGGGAAGGAGGCAGTCTTCCACCCTGAAAGCCATCACATGCAGTCAGGAGGCCCTTGGGCAGAGAGTGCCCCACAGCACCCCATGCATTAGCAATCTGTCAAAGGGAATCAAGGGCCAGGGCCTGCATTTAGGCCAGAAGTGACCAAAATAGCAGCGTGAGTGATGGAACTGAAGAGCGGTGGCTCACCAAAGGAGTCGCAGCGATGCCCTCCAATAGTCATTCCTGCCAGGCAATCAGAAAGCGTTTTTCTTCTTCAGTGATCTGAAGCTTTCGAAATGAATATACACTTTCCATCTCCCCCTCCTTCCTGAGATAAGAGCAACAGGATACTTAGTGATATGAGTATCATTGCTAATTTTGCACAGTCTTCAGTAATTTCCTTTYCCCGTGTCCTCATTTTCCCCGTTTGTAAAGTACAGCTTGTACCTACATCATAAGAGCTTTAAAAAGGAAAAAGGGATTTATATTAAGCATGATTCTGATCTCTTTTGCAGTTATATAAATAACTTCTGTGCTGAAAATTCAGCCCTGTGTTCTGGCATATTTAGATGAAAAGGTTTTTTCTAAATAAAAAAATATAAAAAAATTACAGAACACTTGGAAATAAGTGACTGGCTAAAGCATACTGTTTGCTAACAGAAAATATTTGTAAGTGCAAAATGACTTTACAATCACAGACTGTACATAACACAGCAGAGATCTGTTGAAAAACAATCYTGAGGAGCTGCCAAGATTTTTTAATTCTTTTATTCCTTGCTTGTTCTTGTAAGGTTGGAAAGCCAAAGCTTGAGGACAAGGAGCAGAAGGGCARCTCTCCATGATGTCTGCCAGGAGATAGGGAGGAGAACAGCCCCATGGCTGACGCCCAGTAGGGAAGGGAGGACAAGTGAGGAAGGCACTTGGCTGAATCAGTCAGGTCTCATCTGCATGAAAGAAGTTGTTGTGATTTTATTAAAATTATATATTCTCTGCAACTTCAGAATAGTGCTTGCAGTGGTGTTTGGGAAAGTCTGGAAAGGACAACTAAGCTTACAGGATCTGGGTAGTTTGGCCACTCTGTCAGAGACTGCAAACTGCAGGAGCACTTTGAAAGAGACCCCTAGTRAACTAGTTTCCTTTGGCCACGAGGACTAAAAAAGTAACTTGTAGGTCGCTGCTTCCTCTCCAAAAGAGCTAGGAGATCAGCAAAAGATGCTGWTCCCCTCAGTCAGTGCAAACTTGATGCTAATGGAGTTTCTGCAGCTGTAAGAATTCCCAGCAAGCTGGGGCTGAGTGCGATGCCAAGGAGCTCCATACCCAGCCCAAAGCCATTGCTACTTCTGGGAGAGGTAGTGGAGTCCTGGAGACTTCACACCCCTTTAGAAGTAGTGGCTGACCTGCCCAGTTGTTTAACTTGCACAATGCAGTGAGTCCTAGCTACCTCAGCAGCCCTTCGCAGCTATGGAGACTTGGACCAGGTACATTGTCCTCTAATCCCAAACTGTAAAAATCTCGTGTATGCTTGATGGTTTAGTTATTCCAGACTATGACCTCCCTTCAGTGCATTACTCTTCTTTAAACCCCATGCATAAAGTCATTGTATGACAGTGAGGAAGAATTATTCATTCTTGAATGTCCCCAAAATATAATTTAAGTAAGTTCCCAAGATAATGAGTGGAGACTTGAGGCATTTATACCCTGTGGCCGAAACTCCTGAAAAATCAGGAGAGTCGTGTTATGAATTCATATTGTGAATATATATCTACCATCTTAAAAAAAACCACATTTATGAACGTGCTGGCCCATTTTAACAAAATTTTACAAAGGTACAGATGATTCAAAGATAATTACATTCACACAGATTTTATGGAAATGAGTATCTAGCTGGAGCAAAGCCCCAGTTGAGCACCTCTGCTGAGGAGAAGGCAAGCAGACTTCACCGGTTAGGTATTCTGCTTGGGGGTTGCCGTCTGGCTYGTTTAGCTCAGCGTGGTTCTCACAAAGGGCACCCAAGGAGGCTGCGGTTACTGTGTGTGGAAAGAGAAGGGAATAAGGGAACAAAAAGCTCGACTTCGTAGGAAGCTCGACTCCATTAGCTGTATTGTTCATGGAACAACTTGGGGTTTTTAGCTGAGACCACTGGAAATCAAAGTGTGCTTTTCTACTGTCGGAACAAACGGTTGAAACAGCTGGAAATTTCTGAAAATATTAATGGTGGTAGTAACACAGCATGGATGGCTCACTCTGTGTAGTTGGTTCTTGTTCTAATGAATTTTGAGGAGCCAAGTATATTTTAATCGTGAAATATATTTGAAGTATAGTGCTGCATTTTTWGTTGTTATTATTTAATTCAATGATTTCTCTTCTCTAAACTCCTGAATCATTCAGGCAATAAAATTCCATCCAGCATTTTCTCCACTGACTCCAACAAGCCAAGGCTGAACTAGCACGTATTTATTAAAAGCCTTTGTATGTAGTCAGCTGGCTGACCCCATCCATCTTTGGAAAGCAGCCTCCTGCAGCCAGAATTCCTCATGACACTGAAGGAAGAAGTCCCAGTCATACAGGTGATCTCGGTCACCCCAATTAACAGCCACACACTTGTTAAAGTTCAYAGGTTTGAGCTTAAACTAACGACATTTTGCTCCAAGAAATACTTAAGATTCCAGATGTTTTGAATTTTCTACACATTTATAAAAATAAAACGATCTTTTCCTGACTCKATGGCAAAAACAGAAATTAATCAAGCATTTTTGCTGTCCTTGGCACAAAGAGAAGTATGTGTTCCCTTCACGCTGCAGGACAGTCTCTGAATCTGTTCACTGAGGAGCCCACGATCCTCCGCTACCTCCTTCCCCTCCGGACCACAGAGGAACCTGCCTCAACAAGGCTGGAAACCAAACCACCCTCCGTCAAATATATTTGTATGGCATAACCAGGACCAGGCATGTGCCGTCGACTCTAAGACCATGGACACCTGAACACACCGGCTGGCTCTTTCTTGGTGATTTTAGTTTTTTTTTTTTTTTTTTTTTTTTTTT
>NW_028185950.1:1827157-1852042 GCF_003343005.1 Rhea americana | reverse complement strand
TGTCACTTCTGAAGTAAGTAGCAGAAGGGTCACAGCTGTGAACCTGGAGAGTAGTTCTCTGTGTACTGCTGCTACGGCAAACAAGTGGTTTCATTTCTCATACTAAAGAGAAGAAAAAAAGTAATCCAGGCAAGGTGATGGATGATTGCACTCACCATTGGTAGCAAGTTTTAATAAAATTGTAGATTTCCCCCCCCCCCACTCCCTTCCAACAGCAGGTAATTTTTTCTTAAGGCCTCTTTCAGAGTTTCTTTTTTTACTGCACGTTAGTCATGKTTAGGTTCAGCTGTAGCTCCGAGGGCTGAAAGCACCAGGCGATCCCTCTTTGGCCAGCGGGGTGGCGAGCGGTGGCGGGCACCCACCTTTGTGAGCCCAGTGCCAGGTGTAGGAGCGTCTGTCAGCGAGGAGCAAAACACCAACTAGACCAGGCCAAGACATTTCCCAGAGAGAAGACAGCAGTGCTAAATATGTGAGACAACCTTCTCAAACTTCCTGGTAAGGATAAGAGAATAAATTAGGCAGTTCCTACGTTGGAGGAGGGGGAAGGAGCTTTACAAATTCTGCAGCACCGCTGACTAAGTGCTGATTTACAGTAATTCCTTTCATTTTTTTTCTAATTAAACATTTCCTGAAGGATCAGGCCTGTCAATGTGATCTGAGGCCCATAGCCTGAAGTGTAAAGTGAGGCAAATTGCCTGACTTACTTGCAATGATAGAGTCATTTTGGAAGGAGATTGAAAATCAATACTTGTCATCCCTGCATAGTGCTCTTTATTCAGAGGGGCAATTTGTAAGTGTAATCTGTGTGAGTGTAGTGGGAGCATACAAAGTTACAGTACTAGTCATGCAGAGTGAAATGACAGAATGTAAAATATAGGCTTATTGCCATTTTATTCATATTAATGTCAAGGAAGCTTATGAATAAGCACAACATTTTAATTCAGTGCTGTGCAGCCAGGCCACTTGCTGCRGTTTCTGGCGTAAGCTGCAATCAGCATTAAGGGTACCAATGTTTGACGTAATTTCCYCATTGACAACGTCAGGCAGTATCTGCGAGCATCCGCGTTCAGCCATGGCAAGGCCAACAAGGGCTTAAAAAAAAGGAGTGGATCGACCCCACGTATGCTGCGAAAACAGCAAGCAAGCTCTCAGTGATCATGGGGCTTAGTCAGGCTCGAAGAGGACGGCAGCACTGGAGTGCAGATGCAGTCACAGAGGACAAGAGGCACTTGAGAGCRTGTGCTTTTCTCAAATGCGAGTACTCAGGGGTGGAAGACTGGCAGCTCCAGCTTACTCCAAGCATAATACAGTCAGGTGCCTTGTTAGCTTCTCTTTGCAACTCTGGCAGTTTGCTTTAATCTGCACTGGTAGTTACGAGCAGTTTACCTCCTGAGCCTCCCCTGAATTTGCCGGTAATGACAATTACGGAGACAGAGTAGWTAGGACAAAATATAGAAGGACAAATGGGCCTCCGTTACTGCAGTGAGACTGTCTGGTTCACTTTGCCTATTCACGTAATTAGAGCTCGAGAAGGGAGTTGTGGTTCTGGTCAGCACTGCTATCTCTACGTCGTTGTTCAACTAAGGTATTTTCTCATGCTASAGCATATGCTGAAAGGAAGTGTGAAGTCAGAAAGTAAAATATGACATTTATTTTTCTGAAAAAAAAAGGAATATGACATCCAAATTATTCAGAAGAAGCAGTGTTTCTTTGAAGAGAGCACACCTCAAAGCACTACTTCTCTCCCAAGATAAAGAGAGGAAATTATAAAATCAGTCTAAATCCTTCCTGCAGGCCTGGGCCCAAAAATTCTCCCGTGCAGAGTATGGCTCTCCTGTGGGTGAGCCACASAGGGAAGATAGAGTCTTTTTTTCCTGTTCAGCTAATCTCCTATGGGGTCTTAATATTATTTCTTTTCTGGCTCAGCATGAATTTTAAATAGTTACATCTGAACTTTTTTTCCCAAGTTTGGTGCCAGTTACCCTGGCTGATTTCAGACATCTTCTCTCAGGTAGGGAATGATACTTTGGTACTCAGACCTGTTGACAAMAAGCAGGTTTTGGAAACTCATTTATTGCCAAAGCTATTCTAAAGCATGGTCTTCCACAACTCCSAAACCTTAGCCCTGGGGTGGCAGGAGTAGGAGAGCTCAATGACATGCTTCTTTCCAGTGCTGCTTCCCCCTCGCAGCCCACCCGAAAGCAGTTGGCATGTCGTGTTTCCTGCAGATGGAGCACGAATGGCACATGTACAGCTGATGCGCTCTGGCACTCGGGGAACRAGATTGCATTTGCCAGCTAGCTCACCAGGCAGCCAGAAGCCAGATTTAATTTGGAAAAGAATGGTCCACAGTTGTTGCAGAAATAGCAAAGAGCAGATTTTTAATCATCCTCTGTTCCTCCCTGTTCAATCTCATCCTCTAATTGGTAAATGAGAGGGCCAATCAGCTCAAATCAGGGGAAAAATGTTTCAGGAGCAGCCAGTGGGACATAAAACAGAGTTACCCACTCCTTGATAGCATGATCTTGCAGCTGTTTACAAGTCGGATTTGGCTAATTGGAGGGTCCAAGGGAGTGATTATTCTCTCTTTCTCGATTCYGTGTATAAATTCCAGTAGAAAAGAGCTTCCACTTGCCTTCCTGAATTTTTCTSTGTGTGTGCTGTTAGCCGTTTGCCATTTTATCAACCAGCAGGAACCTGTAATGTCATTGTATATATTCTTAGATAAACGTAACTAGACCGATTAAAACATTTTTAACTGAGTGTAGTAAAGGGCTTGAAGAAGTAAATTTTGTATGTTATTTTCTGTGTTTATTTATCATGGTGATTTCTCCTGTATGTCTTCATTGGTAATGTGCTTTACTTCAGTCAGAATTATTTTCTTAAGTCTTCAAGCCATGACCTGTAAAAATGAATGAAAACCACCTCCGTCTCCGGACTCCTAGACACTTCAAGCAGGGCCAGTTTTCAGCTAACAGCTGCACAATAATTGGCCTTTCAAGATAGCTCAGTCTAGGAATCTTGAAATTACTTTTCACTTTAGGAACGATTAGCTCGATCATGCATCATTGTTCTTYTTAAGGAGAACATCTTTGGATCTTGCCCTTACTTTCATGAGGTRGGACACTACTATTCTGGGAGAGGATGAATGGCAGAATATAGCCCTGCATTTATAACAGAATTTTCACTTCCTCAGGCATCAGCATTTAGATCCATTTCTTGTAGACTGATCTGCAGAATGTCTTGCTTTCCATCCCATAATTCAGCCCCAAGAGGGCTGCATACGTTGAACCATGGTGCTGTGCTCCCCRTGCCTTATTTAAAAGACTTGGTTCTTTTCAAGTTTAGTCTCTAATGCATGGTCTTCTGCATCTCYGCTGCACAGAATCCTATCCCACAGGCCCAAACAGCCTGCATGGCCATTCCCGTTAGTACAGCATTATCTGTGGGTCTGGGCAGTTGGAAAATGTGTGTTAGATCTGTAATCTCAGCTAGTCCAAACTATTGTTGTCTGCACTTTTTATTCTATTATCTGCCAGTTATATTTACAAATGTGCATTTTACAAACTTCTGTTTGTTGCTCATGTTTCTTTATGCTTGTTAAGTGGGTTTTCATTGGCTTTAATCCATCAAGCTCTCTATTAGCTGCATCATTGTGTTTGCAGAAGTACAGCTATGTCCCCCAATGGCTTTTGAGCCTGTAGAATCCTGCACCAGAATGCCAGCAAGCTGGTCCCGTGACCAGCCTAATGCTTTCACTTTGGAAAATGCCAGATTTATAAAAGCCATCAGTAAATATTTCCCATTTGAAAGCTGATTCAGCCACTGACTACATATCACTTACTCCAGCCAGGCCAGGCTTTAGCCTTGAGCTAAAAGCCTATGTGAATCCTGCTGAGTTCAACAGCAAGAGCTATCACGGCCCACAACGCAGAAGAGGGCAGCTGAACACTTCAGTGCAAGGCACACGTGGGACGTCTTCCAGCCGGCCCTGGGACACTGCCTGGGTGCGTGAGTGAGGAGGGTTGTACCTGCCATCCCTGGAATACACCTACAGCTCTGCAGGAGGAAGATTCCGCAGTGACAGCTCAGATAGCTACCTGGAGCAAATTTTGACAGAGGTTACTTCAGTCGCACTTTGGGCATGAAGTAACCATGGAAACCTGTGAGAGAAACTGCTTCTCAACTTTCTGTCAATGCCAACATGACAGTTTAAAAACTCTTCATTAATACTTCCATATATTAGAGGTTGAACACTACACACAGGCTCTTTTGGAGGTAAACAAAAGCCTAGAGTTTTAATAATAGAGGAAAGGTAGAGGAGTGGATTTTACATCAGCAGAGCTGGGCCCATTGATTCCAGCAGAGTATTGCCAATTTACTCACGCTGTTTTTCCAAGCCAGCATTTCTTAGATACTAAAACTATTATTTTTTTCTGGGCTTGTGCATTGCTACACAGTTTAAAATTGGTGTGCTGGTATGCAGTTAAGATAGTGCAACCCTCAAATACAGGTGTAGCTGCACTGGGCATAAAAGTGCTTCACCTTTTTAAAGTTACAATAGTGCACTAGTAACTACATAAGAAGTCAAACAGTGCATTTCTGAAGTGTTATAGCTATACAAGAAATACATTCCACAGGACTTTAGGACATACTGACATTCCATGAAAACATCACCTTTATACTCTAAAGCTACCAGAAAAGCAAATAAAAAATAGGAGTTATTAGGAAAGGAATAGATGAAATATAAAAACTAAGCCATTTTATAAAAGCTTAGTTGACCCACACCTGATACTGTGAGCAATTTTGCTCCCTTTATCCATTGTATTAGAGCTGGAGAAGATTCAGAGAAGGGTAACAGGGCGGTCAGAAGTAAGGTATGGCTTCTTTGGGAGAGGGGACCGAGCAGGTCAGGACTTCACAGACTTAAAACACAACAGAGCTCTACAAAACTAAAATGATCCAGAGGGAGTAGATGGGGATAGTGTGTTCACCGCCAGTCGCAGCACAAAAATCAGGAGGTATGAGCAGGACTAGCAGCTGTGTTCCGGACAGACAGAAGAAGGGTAGTAGATCTGTGAAGGATGTTTTGTTTGCAGAAAATGTGCGTGTGTTCCAGAGAGTCTGCACTGCATTTGGAAGAGACGTCTATTGAGTGTTGCTAGATGGGCAAATAATGCCGGGTTCAGGAAACCTCTCGAGCTGAAAATTGACAGAGATTGGGAGAGCACTCAGGRAAAGCGCTATGTGCATTTGCTGTGTTCTTACTCTTCTCTAGGTGTCAACTTACCACCCTTGTTGAAGACAGGACACTCAGCTAGATGAATCCAGGTGGAGTTGCTCTTATGTTCTTAGCTGGCTAAATCTGAATATTAAGGCATCAGCAAACTTGCCAGATAAAAATGGTGGTTAGTACTTGCTTATGTACACCTTATGCACTTATCTTACAAGTAGAGTTCAATTTTAATTGCTTATAATAATGCCCACTCTAGAATGCGGTGTCAAATCTTTACAGAGAATTAGAAAGACGCTAGCTTTTTATTTGCACAAATAATGCAATGTTTGCAAAGTGCAGGATTGTGTAGTAGTTATTTTTTCATAAAATAGCTTGACTTTTCAAAGAGATTTAGAAGAAGATAAATGTAATGACTCCACAGATTGTGAATATAATTTAGTATTAATTCTTTTCTGTAAACTGTAGCTAATTTCTTTCCACTTAATTTTTACTAAATTCCTGGCTGCTAGTTCCTGCTATTAGTATTACTGTGATTATTTCTTATACAGTTAATTCAATTTACAAAATCTTCTTATATTAATTTTCAGTTAAAAATCAGCRTAAGGGTGGTCAGAAATTTCCACCTCTGATCTGATTCAGGGTTTCTTGCACCATGGCAAGCCACAGTTAGTGGCCTAGATCGGGTAAGCCGGGGGCTCAGCAGAGTCTCACTGGAGCGTGGAGGAGCGCTCTGAGCTTTGTGTGTCTGCTGGGACAGCAGCGACGCACAGGAGGAGGGATGGTCCTTCTGGGGTCCCAGTGGAGTTGCAGTGCATCCGACCCTGGATGTAGCTAGGCTTGACATGCCAGGGGATATCATTCATTAGGATTTGTCCATGCCAGATCAGGGTTTGACTTCTACCATGGAAGTTTCTTATACGCCTRTTTAAAGAACAAAACCAAGAGCTGGTTCAAGCTCTCAGGGCCTCAGACAGAGTCTCTGCAGTGGCCCACACATGCAGTCCAGCAGCAGTCCAGCTAGCACAGATAACGGCAGCAGGGTTGTCCAAGAAGCAGGGGCTTCAGCGTTAAGGGGAGAAATGCCAGTCACTCCAGCATGCCAGAGCCATGCCTCCCAGTTCGACTTCCGCTGTTACACTATGGTTGCAGAGATATGCCACCCTGCCACCCAGCCGCATGGTCTTTCTGGGGWGTGGATCCTTCCACAAGCACAGGCTGATGTTAATTGAATAGAATGCTTACTTTTGTAATAAATTTACTGTTAAGGGTGAATTATCCTAAATCTGGTACAGCTCCTAATGTATTTGATATTTTAGAGCCTGTTGAAATAAACAAATGAATGCTGAAGCTGATGCTCCCAGCAATCTGGAGGGAATTAACATCACACTGCAAAGGATGTTTAAATTACTTTTAAAATTCTAATTAGCCCGTGAACAGCAGTGAGTGTGGGACAAATTGCCTGGCTTCACAACAAGACAGTCAAAAAATGACCACAAAGGAAAACAGAGGGTGGAGGATGGCTATCGTGAAATAAATGAAAACGACTCCATCCATTTATTTAAGTAATAGCCTATTTTGTAGCTTATGTTATATCGTCCCACATTTACAATACTCTGGGAAATCAGGAGGCAGAGGAGAAGCTTCAATGGAATAGAAGGAGAGTGCCTCACTACTAAAAATGATGCTAATAAAATCCCAGATGCTTAGCTGCAATTAAATTAACTGGAAACTAGTTTGGGGTGGTTGTAATTGGAATAATCAAAACAATTGTTCTGCCTTAGACTCCACCTTTCCTGCCATTTCTTCATTTCCCCATTCATAAATAAACCAACAAGAATTTGACAGAAAGGATTCATGCCTTTATAAACAAACTGTCCAGAAAAAAAAAGAAGACTCCAAAGGCATTTTGCACTCCTGATATTTTTATTTATTGTAGACATACCAGCATGCAGTAGACTGACGCTCCACCCTGCAACATGGTCCATCACTGTGGAGCTGTGCCTAGTGCTGAGATCTGGTTAGGAAAAAGTTTCAACAAGCAGATTTTGTCTGTCAAAATTTATTTCTATCGCTCTTTTAGAGATTGGTTGYTTCTATTATAGATAATTGAACTGAAATAATGTCAGACTCATGCCATAAAACTGAACAGGGATGTTGTTTTTCCAACCTTTGCAATGCTCTGCATTTTTCCCTGGTAGGAGATCAGTTTGCCTTATTCCAGCTTCACACTGTTGTGTGACTGTGCCCTCCCATGATGAGCTATGGATAAGCAACAGGTTTGCATTGGGTTTTGTGTGTGTGTGTGTTTTCCTATGCTAACCCAAGTCCTCCTCCTAAATTGGGAGAACTAGAAGTAGTATGTTCTCCAGTTTTTCTAATCAGAAATTTTTACAGTTGCCTCTCAATCTTCTGATCGCGAGGAAGCATCAGAAAATACTAAAGATATAAAGAATTATTATTTACTTTTTGCACAACACATTTCTGTTGACTTAATAGAAGCAATTTATTGGATTTGGCTTATGGAATCACTTTGCTAAGTTCCATTCAGAAGTTCTGCCTCTTCAAGTGGAAAAGGTGAATACATGGGAATGGCTCTGATTTCTATCCCTTTCCCATTTGCTCCTCAAATCTGTGAGTATTTTACTCCACTTCGGAGTCTGCTTCTTCTGGAGGTGCAGCTTATTTTTATTGCAGACTGTTCAAATWTAAGAAGGTGGAAAAATGACACAAACAGAATGAAAAGCTTTTTCTGGCTCCTATGACCATATAGCGCATAGAGATAATACCTTTTGTGATAAAGCACTGAATTATGATCTAAGTTAGAGAAGTCTCATTCTTTTTCCAGAAGTTACCTCATTTCAGCCTGTTAGATTTGAGTTCCACAAATCTCAGACTGGGAAACACATTGGTTCCCAGGTGTTGGCATTCAGGTCATCACTGATGGAATTACTTGCAGGACCTGAGTCCAAACKGAAAATTGCCATTCCTGTCTCAGAGCACCTGAGAGCCTCCCTTCATATGGCTCTGCAGAGAGACTGCATGTTCATTGAGTGTCCCCTTCCTTCTTCTGCCAAAACTGTGCATTTACATTTTTTGATTCAGATGTTTCAAAATTCTTCCAACATTTTTTAAACAAATGCTGAAAAAGTGAGTGATCCTCTAACTGTTCCACTGTATGAGGCAGCATTTCTCTTCTGAGAGAAGCGATTAAAATGTTCAGCATAATGAGTGATTGGATTGGCTGAACATTTCTAGGTGTCCTGTGATAGTCATTAATGTAAATTAGTTATATATATCATTAGCTAAGCCAAAACTTATACTCTGGCTGAATGCTGAAAATGGGAAAACTTGTCTGAATTAGATCAAAGAAATTAAAATAAGGACCATTCAATGTTAGCAGTTAATGAACTGTAACTAACTGAAAAAAAATGTCTCCTTCCAGTAGCAAAACAGTAAGTGTAAGAGAGGATCAATTTGTTTTGTAAATGTTCTGAACACAGCRTTTGCATTACCTGTCACCAGTAAATTGTGTAAACATCCCTAAGGGAGTTGCCGGTATGTTGTGACAGGCTACATAGCCAGAGCRCGTTTCGGCTGTATCCTTGACTCTGTGATTTCCAGGGTCCTTGAGACATTACAAGGGAAGCCCAAGGGGGAAGGCCTCATGTATGGCTGTATAGACTCCTGCGCTCAGTTTTAGTTATGTCAGTATCTGTAGTTTTATTGCATTTGTGCTGTCAGGTTCAGCCATTTCCTCTGTTCCTCTGCATGTCACCAAAAGGTTTGACAGGTTCTTCCCTCTGAGTCAACTTATTGATTGAGCCATTGCAGAAGCACCTCAGGCTGGAGCTAAGGATGAACAACACACTCTGTAGGCAAGACCAAGGAGGGTGAAACGCTGGCTGGCCTTCAAAACTGTGGCTGGCACATTCAGACTGCAGTATTACCAGTCAGGCTTGTCCACACATCTAATCTGAGTATACCTTCTTATACTGGGGTATACATATATACATTATATATACATATAYACACACACACATATAATGTATATATTACATATATACATTATATATACATATATACATATATACATTACTGCTGTATGTCCCCCAGGAACAAAGAATGTCAAGCTAAAGATCTTGAAATTTTAATAAAGAAGCCAAGGTAGAGATAAGTGCATTATTATCCCTTGTTCACAGGTGGGTAAAGGAGGTAGTAAATGATTTGTCAAAAATGATTTAGGATATCTGAAGTGTAGCTAGGAACTACACCCGGCTGGACTGGGCCCTGATTGAGTGCCCTGACCAGGAAAGGCTCTTCAGCTTCAGCTGAGGAGTCCAGATCGAATCCAGGCTGAACATTCAACCCATCACCTGAGAGAATGCTCAAAGTTTTACTTATCCTCTTACAAATCATTACAACGGTTTTTCACATGTTAAGAACAAAATGTTCTTTAATTTCCGATTTGTTTTGTCATATGCTATTACTTCTAAAGSATAAACTTCCTTCTAAAATTCTTTATTATCTTGAAAAGGTGTTTATTTTTTGGTAGTTGCAAGAATGTACCAATTTATAAGCAAATAGTCAGTTACCCGTCACCAGTAAGTCTGGCAAGTATTTTTTTTATGAACTATTTTCATTTCCTGAAAATACCAATATGAAACTATTCTGAAGAGAATTTAAGTCCTGTAACTCTCCAAGACAGTGACAGAAACGTTCTTTTCAAAATCTTCAATATATTTTTAAATTCAAACTGCAATTGGGTTGGGTACATGCAAGAAGAACTACATATATATGTGTGTATAAATGCTACTTTTCTGTGGTTTCAGATAAGATTAAGAAGATAATGCAGGAAATTCTTACAAGCTGGAAAAATAAATTCCTTCTTAGCCCTGGTAATAATAATACTTTGATAGTATTTTTTGTCTTCAAAATAAGCCACTTAACAAAGCCAAGGCAGTGTGTCCTGTTCTGAATTAAATCTGGTACACTGATGTGGGAATAGAAGTGAAAAGACTCATTAAAGATTGCAGTGAGTCTTTCGAAGCGTTAGAGCTAGAGGTCTGGTCCTTTCTTCCTGCCTGCCTTGTGCTCAGTCATCACTGAGCTGTCAAGCTGACAAGAGGCAATTTAGAAAATATTATTTGGCAAGTGGTATAAATATCTAMTTTCTGGTATGGAAAATACAAAGGGTTTCTTTAGTTAACAGAGTGACTATTCAGTTTGTGTTAACTCAGTCCTGYATAATTAATCTTCAATAGAGACTAGTTTTAAAAAACTTGAGGAGGGAGAGAAAACAAGGATCTTCAGAACTGACTTTATCAAGACTTGCGTTCACAGAATCACAGAATGGTTGAGGTTGGRAGAGACCTCTGGAGATCATCTAGTCCAACCCCCCTGCTCAAGCAGGCTCACCTAGACCACGTTGCACAGGATCGCGTCCAGGCGGATTTTGAATATCTCCAGGGAAGGAGACTCCACAACCTCTCCAGGTAACCTGTTTCTCAGGTTTCTACATACTCACTGGATTCCTCTTCAAACTRATATACATTAAAAACATATGTTTAGCATTTCTGTGATTTGATAGTATCAAAATCAGTAGGTTTTCTCTGCTTGTTAAACAAGGCCAAAGAGGATGCTGAAACACTGTTAAAATCGAGCTACAACCAGAAAGGTTCATAATGTGGCCATAATGTAATAGCTAGCCAAACCCTCTTTGAACTATATCACAATCCAGGATCATATCAAATTCTTCCCTTTTCCTCCCCACGAATGTTAATTTCATCCTATTTCCCAACTTAGCTTTTTTTCGTCACCTTCTCGTGGCATCTTTCCCCTTATAATACAACGTCAACGGTAAAACAATTGAAATTAGATTTCTCATACAAGAGCAGGCTCCCAATATCTTGGGGAGTTCAGAGCTGTGTAGAGATTGAGTCTGAAAGCCTTTGAATGTGGATTTCCCGAGAGGCTGTTGAGTTTTATTTACATTCACTATTTCCTGGCAGAGATGTCATTTGGTGTTTTCTGAGTTTCTATTCAGGAACAAAACAGGAATGTAAGATGTGAACAAAAAGGTACAGTAAACTGCCAGCTGCTGCCAGGAGGCACCCTTTTTCTGATTTATCGTACCTGTACTCCAAGTTTCTCCTGCTGTGTGTTATACCTGAAAACACTCAGCTACCCAAGTGAGTGAGGTTTCTTTAAAATCAGATGACTGCCCAACACGCGCCATTCCTAGAACTCTTTTGCAAATCCCTCTCCTCTACTTGCAAACATAAGAACAAGGCCTTTGAGATGGATGGGTCGTCAACATGCCACAGTATCTTCTAACTCAAAATATAACATACTGCAAGCTGTGYAGGCCAGTGGGGAGTCTGTGAAAGCTGTCCTTACAAAGTTCACTCACTCCCACTGATTTCCTTCTCTAGAACTGTGCACCAGCTTGCAGCGAAAAGTATGGAGAGGCAATTTCATTGTGCTTTATCCTTTTAATGTCAATATCCAGAACCGTTTTCATCTTTAGGTCTTTCCTCTCCCCCCACAGAAGAGTATAGAAGGGGAAGAAACCCTAAGCAACCCCTAGCAATTTGAGTTTGCATCATTATAGCAATCTCAGTGGGAGCCAGCTGATAAAAAATTTAACAGTCTCATGTTCCTATTTCCAACACAGGTACTGGAAAGACATTGTTAAATAATGGACCAGTGTTTCGTATGGTTTCTTCTGCAGCCTTTAATCAATAAAATGTTCTTTAGATCAATACAGATGTTATTTCGCTGCTTGGAACCATTTATAAGCATATGATGGAGGTAGTTACAGCATAGGAAGTGCATAGTAAGGATTGCTCTTGGGCACAACACAGTTATAGCTCCACACATACACAGCAGGTATCAATATAAAATTGGATATACCAGCATAAAATCACAATATCCTCTCTACCAAGCAGCTCCAGATAAGCTGCACTGGGGGAATGAGGGCTGAGTGCGTTTAACACTGTGTTTTGTTCCCTATCAAAAATGTTAGCAAAAGAGTTTTGCAGATTTATGTTGATTATCAGTAAACTGACATACTGCCTTGCTGAAAGGATGTTTGTAAAATGTGTGTCTGGTGCCTCGGTAATGGAAAATATGGAGAGGATAATTCTAATTCTGCTAGCTCAGTTCAAGTAAATGAGTTCTATACTGCATGTCATGAGTGGAAAGTTTAGACATTGCTGATGATCTAGTGTGAGAAGCTATTGTCACAATAATGTTGGTGCAAATAACTTCGAAAGTGCTGCTGAGGGCAGTCTGTAAAATATCAACTCTGTTCATAATAACACTTTAACACTGGGATACAGCTTACATTTTCAAAGCATTGTAAAAACTCTGAATAATTAAGCATCTGGATTGGCAAGGTAGATATTCTATAAACTGAGCTGCAGAGAAACCAAACCCCAAGGTCACAGACAGGTTTACAGCTTTCTCTTTCCTCCTGCACCAGGTGCAGGACTTTGACAATCTGTTGGAAGAAAACCTGACTTTTCAGAGAGGCTTGTGTTAGTGTTGAGCAATGTAGCTATTTTTGATCTCTGCAATGCAAATGTACTGTAAAATCTCTTCATTTGCCCACAGCAAGAAGGGGGACTACCTCGGCGCAACCTCTCCAAAGTTCTCAAATTTGCCTGCTGCACAGGGGTGTGATGAGTGACACACAGCGGGAAGTGAGGAGCGTTGTCTCAGTGACGCAAGCGCCAGATTGGGGACAGCAGAAGGGAAGAGGTGTGTGGGGCTGGGTCAGGTCAGGCTGTCCATGTCTGCAATGCACRCGTTGTTACCCTGGTTTCGTTACGACAATAATTAGGCATGCTGGACTTACATAGGAACAGTGACTCTCCTCTGAGTACTTAGTTTTGCTATCAATTTTAATTTTCATATTAATTGCCATTAAATTAATGATTAAGTTGATGTAATGAGTCTAGAGTGATAGATAAAAAATGGCAATAGGGTGAGCATGGCTTCTGATTCCAACCTGTAAAAGTAGCCAGCTTGTTAGTGGATGCCTGTAGGAGTTATTTGGGGACTCACAGGTAACCCTCACTTTTAGCCTCTCCTCCTGTTTTGGTTTGAAACCACTGAATCCCTCAGACAAGTAATTGTTCATTTTGGTGCAGACTCTATGCATTCAGACTCAAATCTCCTGTTTTCAAACCCAATTAGGAGATGGTAATTACCTGTGGGACGTGGGGATTTTGTTTGTCTGCAGGGGCAATGCAGATATTCTGCTCCTATCTCCCTTTCCAGTCATCACTAAAACACTAGAGCAAAATAGTGTTTTCCTCTCGGTGTTCTCAGGCAGCAGTATGCCAAATGAAGGCAATATTATGAAACTGCATGTGTTTGGAAATAATCATGCAAGCTATTAATAATCATGTCTCACTGTTTTACAGCAGTGCTTACCCCCAGCTTTTGTGTGTTTGACACACAAGTAGCTATTTGATTATTCTCATCACCACCCTATGGACAGTGAGGCTGAGATCATCCAGTGAGTCAGTCAAAAGATGAACCCAAATCTCTTGAGTCCAAATCCAGTTATCCACTTCTTCTAGGACCTCAGCATTTCTGAAAATCATGTCTATAATGTATTCTTTGTCCCATTATAAATCAATCCCTCCACACTCAAGGACTAGCTGGGAAGAGGAAGCATATTGCTAAGCAGCTGTATGGTAAAGGAGGCCTGCTGAACATGGAGATTTCTTTTGAAAAGTGCACAGAAGAATGGATTGAGAACCTTTTATGGTATGGATGCTGCTCATTTKTCCGCTACTCTAGTAGGTGAGAAGACATATTCCCAACTTTAAATATAATTCCTGATAGTATAGAAAAGGCAGCCAGCAGCTCTTTCATCCCTGGATGGGAATTTCTTCTTCATCATGGCCCAAGCCCCAGTGAGGCTGAGTGCATGTCAAGGCAGAGAATTTCATCAAATATAGGGTTTCCTTAAAGAAGAGGATGCTAGCCATCTAGGTACGAATCCATCTTGAAATAATCTTTTCCATGTTATGATGAAATCATTGAGTTCATCAGAAACTGTGGTGGTTATTTTCCTAGAAAGCAAATTAAGCATGATAAGTTAGAGCTAGTGTAAACTGTCAAAGAGTTTATAAAATTCATTACTGATGAACCCCATCCAGACTCTTAAGTTCTGTTCTCTTCCTTCTCTTTGACTTGCCAGGAGCCTAGGATCAAGGTAATCACTACTGGGACCAGAATGTGAATTGAGCAAGAAAAATCACACCACCAGCCCCTGAAACATGCATAAGTGTTTGAATGCCACTTTGCTGTTTTTGAGACTGGTGTGAAAGAACATAAGGAAAAACAAACAGCAAAAACTAGATTCCCTGTGGAGTTAATTCAGCTGTGAGATTTCCTGTTGCCGCGGGTATCAAGCATGCTGGAAATGAGAGCAGCTGTTCTTGCCGAGCTCGTGCTATTAGTCCTGGTAAGAGTCAGATCCTGACCATTATTTCAGAGCTTTGGAATGCTTTTGGCATGGTGGCTGGACAGATTCATGATGCAGAAAACTGCCCTTGCATCCATTTTCTCGGAACTTGTCTTGCCTATATTATATACAAACAGCACCTGCTCTTTTGGTACACTTACTGCTCAGAGCTGGTATCAAAAGAAACAGGGATTGGAGGGATACCGAGCCAGAAAGAATTGGGATCCCTGTTACTCCTCTCCCTCCCTTCACACTTTTCATAGCATCAGCTACACAGCTCAGAAGTACTGAGGGACAAAGTCATTTTTTGCACTTTACCTTCTCCTTCCTGCACATCAGCTCCAAGAGGAAAGGCAGTTGGATGGCATCTTGTACTTCAGAATAGTGCCTTACTGGTGCAAAGGACAGCTTCTKATTCACCCCATCTCCTCTTCATGCCTGAGGTAAGCCGTAACCTGATCTACAGTATACTGAGATGTCATTGTACTRAAGATTGATTCTAATTTGGCAAGTGGGATAAAGAGATGCTATGAATAATAAAGAACCCCAGACCTGATCTCAGAACAGAGCAGCTGACAAATACACCCAGAGAAAAATCACAAGATTTGCAGCACAAAAATAAAGAGGGACGATGTGTTGATGTTTCTACTAAATGGAAAAGAGATTTGGGAATCACGCATCAAAGCTTTGAAATCCTGGGCCCTGTGTGCCATGATCGCTGACAAGGAGAATAAACCTTGCACATGGTATGCTGCTGCAGAAACACGATACAGATACACAGGGGTGATCCTAGCATTGCCTTGGGCACCACTCGGCACAATGTATACTCTTTTGTCCGCTGTTTCACGAGGAGCGTATTGCTCCTGAAGTGCTGAGCAGGACAACGCAACAGCCAGGTTTGCAAAGGGATCCAGCTGCCTGAAGATGAAGAATGTTTGTTGTTGCACGTAAAAAATGCTGATGGGGACATTAGCATAGAGGAGAAAGGCCCGAGGAGAAAGAATGGTGGGGAGATAAAGAAAAGCAAATTCACATAAAAAATGAGGTGGTTTAAAAAAAAGCTATCAGAAGAAACTGCTAAGGTGGATAGTGGGTTCTGCAGTTCTTGAAGTCCTCAGGTCAGCACCAGATGCATTTGGCGTGATCAAGTGCAAGTTACTGAGCTCAGGAATGGAGTAAATGGATTAAACATTACTGACTGTGCCACAAGGAAACTCAGACTGGAAAATCTCTTTTGGACTGAAATSTACAGAATAAAAATTACACAGAGATATTATTGATCCAATAACTGTAAACAAAGAATAATATTACCATATTCCTGAACAACGGCCAACTGAAAAGAAAGATATGTCTTGTTTTCTACTCAGACATTAGAAATAATAAATAATAAAAGGCAGTAATATTTTGCCTTCTTTTTATCATTTACTCAAAGATCTGATAGTACATTCACATACCAGTGGTTT
Organism: Rhea americana; assembly: GCF_003343005.1. NCBI lineage: Eukaryota > Metazoa > Chordata > Aves > Rheiformes > Rheidae > Rhea > Rhea americana. Next base: position 1,835,862 of record NW_028185950.1, on the reverse strand, counting down.
CATGAATACTGTTGAGTGATTTTGATCCAAAGCCCAGTGAAGTCAATGGGAAGATTCTGCTTTTTTTGAAGAATCTCATGTCCAATTTTCATTTCTAATATGAGTAAATACAAAAAGTCACAGAAAGAGTAGCAGAGACAGAAATTGCATGACAGTCCTCAGTATAGTGGTTCAACCATTACATACATTGCATTAATCTGGGGCATCCTGGAATGTAGTGGACCCACAGTAGAGTGAGGAGCAAACCAACATGGTACAGATATTTCAGCTGGATCTTGCATTGTTAACAAAAAAAAGTGGGATCTTGAAATCTCAAAGCATGCAAACAGAATAACAGAAGTAATTTCCAGTGTGTTTAGAGCTGCCATGCCTTTGGGGCTGTATCTGCTCCTTCTTCCCAGTGGTACACATTTTGAAGGATGATCCCATCCTATGTAATGTCTGACATATAAACTGGAAGTATCTACCTGACATAGAGATGTCTAAATTTACATACGTAGATGTCAATAGATGAGATGAATTGTCCCTGTATTCCATCAGCTGAGCAGAAGGTGGCCAGCTCATATGTATCTACATACAGTATAGGCTTCAACATTTCGTTTGGTCATCCTCACCCTTCGTGTTGCCAGTGATTAAGGAGCCATGTGAGTTCAAGACAGTCTTCACACTAAAGGTTTCCTTGTGATAGCTGTTATTTTCACATGTACTATCAGGCCACTAATAAAAATGCTGCCCATGATTTCATTGCAAACCACCAACTCACAGCTGCATTTCAGCGATACATTTCTATGCAAGAAATTACTTCTGAACACCTGCAAATAAGAAGTGACATTGTTTGTCTCTTGTAAAGTCAGGATGATTTTAAAGCACGCCAAAGGATTTCTTAGTTGCCAGCTGGGAATGTTGAAGTTAAATATTGAAGCAGGGCAGATCTGAGACAGCATAGATCAGAGGTCAGAGCATTTGTTGTACCTTGACAACCTTAGTTTTAGTCTAGCCTCTATGATGTGGTARTAAAAAATCATGTCCACCTTGTATGTCCCAATTTTTTAATTTGTGAAATAGGAAACAGCCTTTTCCTCTCAGTTAAGTGCTCTGACTTTTACAAGTGAGAAATGTTAAACAAACAGATTCAATCTGCTACAGTCATGGGAATATTTCCTTTAACTTCAGGGAGATTTGGCTTATGGCCTATATCATATTGTATTGTACTAGTTCAATTAGAAAAAGAATAATGAATTAAAAGGTCATAGCTCTTCAAATTAAAGTGCAGGTAAAAGACGGGAAAATGTGGCAGTCTTTTCCTCCTTCACTGCCCTGAGCATTTACCACTAAGTACCAATGGGAGCTCTGCATCCAACAAGTTCACTAATCTCCTTTTAATTTCATTGAGTCTTGAACATCTTCTGGAAAACATTTTTCAGAACTAATCTGCCTAGGCAGGGCGGGGGAAATGTTAAAACACACAAAAATCTGCGCAACAGGAAATAATGTTAGAAAGCTGTGAAAATCATTTATCCTTTTGAAGCATAATGGTTTTTAATTTTCTCATGCCCTGATCTCCCTGGCAACAATTTAAAAGTGCATAAGCATTCATGAATCAAAGCTGTTCACGTCTGCATTTTTAATTATGTGTCATTGGATTGAAACTTTCCCTTTGATCTTTGCATTTAAAGGGATTTACAATTTAATGATTACAATCCCCTTCCCCCTCAAAGTGTACGCTTGTTATTGAGCAATGTCATAAAGGGGTCACTGTTGGACAGGGAGAAGATAGTTTTGTGTAGGATGTTATAAGCATGTCTGAAACCTGCCTTATGCTCTGACTCATGGAGAATATTTTTACGTAGTGAGGCTTCCTCATGCTGGTGACTCTAGGCCTTCTACTGCTCCAGGCAAAACATCTAAAAATAAAGTAAGATAAAAATAGAGAACAAAAATTACCTGGTTTCCCATTAAACAGTCCAATGCTCTAGRCAACTGCTTCTCATGCCAAATGTGATGACTTCAGAGCCACATAGCATGGACACCATGACAAATGGAGATAAAAATGCTCCCAGCTGCTAGCCATGAGGGTAGTTGGAAGCAGTTGATGGTTTTGAGATGTATGGAGCAGTTTGTCCTTGCCAGCAGAAATCAAGCAAACAGAAGCACTTGAACATTCTGCGAACACTTCAAAACCACACACAAGCTATTTCCTGGTGCCAGCTGGAAGGATGAGCTCCAGGGAGGCTGGGGTCAGAGAAGCAGAAGGAAGGCCTGGTGGTAAAGTGCAGGTTGAGGGTAGGGCTGTCAAACTGCCTCCATTTAATTTTTAGTCCTGAAGAGACAGCTGAGTGCTGTGGGTCTGCACTGGGGTACAGGCGAGAAGGCCTGAGCAGGACGAGAGCTGTGACACCTTCTCTGTGTAACGTAGAGCTGCAGAGAAACAGGGAATGAAATCCCTGAACAAGAACAAGCTATGTAGATACTATAGCTGAGGAAGTCATAGAGACRGTTACAAAGGGTGGGTGACCTTGGTGAAGTTACTTGACCTCTTTGTTTTCTCATGGGGCTCATAAATGCCCAGCTACATCCTGTCCCTGTACGGCAAGTTAACCTCCTCGCCACAGCAAGGACTGCGATGCTCGCCGCTGGCTCTAAAAGGTGTCAGCAGTTTCCCATTAGATGGGTGTATATGTGCGTGACTTGACACAATGCGTAGCGCATACTAGGTACTCTCTAATGAGTTGCTCTTTGAAAGCTTTTTGCTAGATATTTAATTTTCTTGCTGAATAACAGTTTAAAGGTTGTGCGGATCAGTGACACATGCAAAATGAATGCATGTTACTTCTGATGTGCCTGTGGAAAATTAAGGCCTTGCATGGGCTGCTTTATATGCACAATGTTATTGTATTTTCTTGTAAAAAAAAATCAATAAAAAAGTATTAAACTAAAAACCCCGAGCAGAATATTTTATGTCTTATTAAGCTACTTACAGGTTCAGCTAGGATAGCAAGGGTCCTATTAATCAACGCTTTAAGTTGACTCCATGGTGAGCTGATGAATTGAAAAATTTGTTAAGATGTCTCTTTGTCTCTCTTTAGAGGGTCTTAATGCGGTAGATTTTGTGAAGTGAGCATACATTTGTGCCGTTACCTATAAGTTAACATTGCATGATTTAACATTAGAAACATCTTTTATTGAGTCTATTCTTTAAAGAAARTCTGTGTTTTCACTGAAATGTGCTCTGTGATGATCCAATTTTACAATCATTTTATCAGATGAAAAAATTCATGGTTACACTATTGACAGCTGCTGTTAAATTGCTCGAGATGAGATTATTCTTTGAGGCAGACTACTCATCCAAATAAGGCTATGGGAAAGGATCCTAACATTTTTAGCCATGTTACTCAGAAAAGAGTTATACTTTTTAGAGCACAGGTGCCATTGATAGTAGGTGTAAATCAAGGATAAATGTGAATCAGGCTTTGGCAATCAGTAGTGATAGCAAGCAGGTGAGAAATGAGGAGATAAGAACCTGCAGAAGAGGAGAAAACTTGGGGTTGAGTTCTACTTTTATTGTTTTTATTTTTTTTTTTTTAATGGTTGAATGAAAATGTTGATGAAGAATGAGAGAGTGGCAGGAGCAGTGGTTGAGTTTTAAAAGAAGCAGCAATGTGTAGACTGGTTTTGCTCATRAGATAATTAGTGCTGCAGTATAATGAGAGGGCAAAGAACAAAATGAAGATAAGTATTGCTGGGAGCCTCAGTTTAATTTAAAAAAGGATCCAGGTAAGCAGCTAAATGTAATGTGCTCCTCCTAAAATGTTATAGATTGAAATTAGATTTTAGAGAGCATATATCATGACTTTGTAAGTGTAGGAACAACGTATCTGAGGAAAGTGCCATACCTTCTTAAATCTTTCCTTTAGACTCAATTTCCTTTCATTGAAATGAATTTTGTTTAAGTACCAGAATGATTCTCCTAGTGAACTATAAATTAATTCTGTATCTTCAACAGAGTGCTGAAAACTGTAAGTAGGGTAGCTAGCTTAAGCTAGTAGCTAGGGAAGATGAGTCCCTTGCAGCTCGGTCCTTCCTCTGAGCTCGGCACCACTGCAGTTGCCAGTGTGCAGTAGGTGTTCTGCAGCAAAGCAGCAACTTTGAAGTCTTTCATCATATCTGTATTTGTGTTTTCTTGCACAGTTGTCAGCAACCTTTCAAAATGCCAGTTATGCAAATTTTGCCCAATTTGAATATGTTTAGCTTAAGGGGAAAATCCTTGATAAATGTTAAGAGAACTAGGATTGCTTTTGTAATCAAAAGAGTTGTGGAGGCCTCTAGAAGGGTGGAGGGAGCTGTTGTGGTCTTGTTGTAGAGAACAGTGTCTGTAACTCTTTTCCAAGGAATGAGTGTAGTGGTGGGTGACTTGCTGTCTGAATGTGAACAACTGATACAAATTTAAGGCTAGACTGGAGCTGAGGCAGGACTGCATTTGGTACTAAAAGCAGGACACTCCTTACAGGCAGTAGTGGTATATAGATTAAGAAAGCAATGGACCTGGTGCCCTGATTTCCCCTTTGTCTGCAGAAGTGATTCTTCTCTGCATAGCTGGTATGATGTAAGGCTACTCAATTTTGTTGAGTACCTGCTGTGTTGGTAGACAGGCAGTTTTGCCTGAGCAACAGGAACCCAGCCCCTCTCTCCAGCCCTGAGCTCACGTGTGAGGATTAGCAAGCCAATAGCAATCTCAACAGCAGAAGAGCATCTGAGAAAATACTTTGCCTGAGTGCTATTGTGCACCATGACATACTCAAAATCAGTGTACTCCAAAGCCTAAACCTACAGAAGCTTCAACAAGCTGTTGCCAGCATTTCAGATTGTTGGTGAACAGGTTTGTGACTCTGCTCCAAGTTGCTTTGTCCTTTGATATATTAGTATGGCATCTCGTTTTCTAGGCTGAAGATTGGAAACATACCACAAGAAAGCTCAAAACTTGCATGTTTCAGGCTTGGAGCATCCAGTGTGTGTAATTGTGCTGACCTCCTTACTTCTGTGATTCCTGTAGAACTGCCAAGAACTTCAGGTAAGCTGTAATCAAGCAATGGTTACTGATGTCTCTGCAACAGTCTTATTTCCCATTTGCACCTTGTCAACTTCCCTATTTACTGCCCTCTGCTTTAAGAGACTTTAAGATTATGGGCTATAAGGACTGTGGTTGTCTCACTTAAACAAACAATGCACACACTAAAATCAGTCATAAGTTATTCAGCAGATTTTAAATAGCACATTTGAGGAAAAAGTGAAATGGATGTACACTCCTTCAAAAAGAAGATACTGTATTAATGAAAAATGCTCAGCTCAGGGCTGCGTTTTTGTCTATAATGACTGGTGTTGTCATGGCTGAAATGGTGGCATGTCAGAGCACCAGCTGCAATGAAGCATTCCAGGATTACACAAACATAACAAAAGCTTATTACTGTCCCAGAGCCAACAGTCATTGCTTAAGACTGAAAAAAACAGCAAACAAAGTGGGTTTCAGGTGCAGAAAGGGATATAGTTCTGGCCTGTTTGGGGAGGCACCGATACAACACCACAARTGTTCCACCAGGTGGAACAGCAGATGTAGGCTTTGGCTAGTTTTGGAGGAGTATGCTCCCCACCCCCAGGATATTTCATAGTTTATTGCAGTTACTTCTGAACCAGTGTAGTAGCATCACTTGAGACCAATGTGGAGGCATTCAGATCTCATCATGTCTAAGGTTTCCAGGTAGTGGAAGTTGAACATCACACCTCAGCCTTGAGTAGACTTACACTGATGGAAGAAAATAAAAACTTTCAATTCCCTGCCCTAGAGGCAGAACATAATRATTGAGACCAAGCCCACTTACCACTTTAAAATATTGTTATCTTTTTAAAGGTAGTTAATGATGTATGAGATGTTTAGTGGGTAAAAACCTCTGGAGACCCTGGGCTAGGTAGGTTATAAGTGATCTGTTCGCAACCTGGATTTTTTTGACAATTCATATACTGTCTGTTCATGACTAGCACTTCTTTCTGAGTTGCAGGGTCTACAGAATTAGAAGTGATTTGATATGTCTGGGTTTTGCTTAGGAAATAGTAATTACTGCTTGGAAAGGTACCTCACTTAGTCAGTTGGCTGATCCGCAACTCATCTGAGGTTTCCTCTTCTCTCTAGTGCAAAAAGAGAGAAAACAGAAACAGAGGAAATAAAACAGGCCACAAAGAAAAACATTCCAACTTGTGACTGAAAACTGTGTACTACAAGCTATACAAATGGGGTGGGGGAGGGGGGCACAGGGGGTGATGGTCCAAAATCTAGATATTCTCCAATACAAAAAAAAAGGGGGGGGGCATTAAAAAAAGTGTTTTAATAGGCTTACCTAGTTACAAGTAGGATTGAGATGCAAAACAATTTGCTGCAGAACAAGCAAGGAAACAACAAAATTTGCAAAACTAAAGTACTTTCAATGAGAAGCAGAAGGTGGGTTAATGCCTAGTGTGAAATGGGATTTGGATTTTCTTTAGTGCTTTTTAGAGGCTGTATGCATGATCTAGATTGCACCATGACCTTAGGCTCTTCACCCACTCCATGTGGAAAGGGTCCTTGCCTAAATCTGGCAAAGGCAGGAGGAGAAATGAAGCAATTTGGTCAAAGACCTAGGTCTAAGTTCACCACTGCAAGGCTACTACACTCTAAGTCTGATAATATTCATCCTTTGCACATTCTTCCAGACTGCATCTTTCTCAAACAAGTTCCTAACTGCTGGTGTTGTCATCCATGAATCCATGTCTTTGGCTCGAAGCCTTTGAGGTGCTCTGTCTGTGCCCATCAAATAATCAAGTTTTCTGTATTGCTCCTGATCTGTTGATGTACTCTCTATTAAGATTATAGCGGATGTCTGTAGGAGCTTATGGAATTAGGTTTTATGTTCTGCATAGGCAGAAAAGAATAGAAGTTATGCAGCCCATGTATTCATTTTTGGGGGGGAGCAGGAAAAAAAAAARGGGAAGGGAGACACAAAGACTGCTGGGTTTTTGACTCTTCTGAAAATCAGGCTCCTGGTTAGTAAATCCAGACTGGTCGTTTAGAAGCTGCATTAATATACAGACATGCATTATATATCTTACCCTTGCAATGCTGAGGGAGAAGATTCCACAAATGCTGAATACATTTGTTTTCTTTTGTGATTATCCAAGTGAAACTGAACACAAACATATCTGGAAGTGGAAAAGACTTGGGCATCCTCATGGTAGTCGTGTAGGAATACTGTCAAAGGATGTAAAAGAGACTTGGTTGGTATGGAGAAGTAGTGTGTTCTATTAGACTAATACATCTGGGGAAAAACAGTCTTTCAGCTCATCACAGGGGTGCCTAAGCTACAGAAGTGTGATTGCCTTCTTGTCTGGGCCTGTAGCTCCATGAACTGGTGTGTATGCAGTACGAGATCCSCCTGAGGCTTTCAGGGACACAGGTACAGTGTTTCAACAACGTGCTGTGAACTGGGAAGGTTTAGCTTGCTGTAGCTGTGGGGCTGTGGAAACTTAGGAGTTTTTTTTGCTCTTTGCTTATCCCCTTTAAAATTTGTTCCTTTAGGGCCTCAACACATGTTGAAGGTATGTAACCATAGATATTCTKAACTGGAATAATTAATCTACAAGCCATAAACACTGAAACATGAGCTATCCATAACACAACATATCTATTACACATACCTATAACACATCATAAATGAACCTGGTCTTGTAAAAGGTTTGTCTATCTTAAGGATGTGTGTTTTCTTTTCTTCTGAATACCCTGTTTCTAAAGTCTGCCTACAAGGGGAAGGATAGGACTAGCACCTCATCTGTGATCCATTCCATAATGAAATGAAAATTGGCATCTGAAAAGAAGGGAAAAAAAAAACCTAGGGAAACAAAAAGGCAAGATAAATGGCTTTCTCTCTGAAAAGTGTGCAGTGAAACAATGGGACTAAATGAGATACATTCCTGACAAAGATCTCTTCTGTTCTCTAAAGGCTTTTATTTTACCTGGAGTTATGTTTTATCTTTAAAAAGGTGRTGTTCTTTACTTCATATGAGCTCTCTTCCCCCTTGCCCTCTTTTCTACTTGCTGAGATTTAAGTAAGCTCTTGTAGTGCTCTATCTCTGATCYGGCTTAAAGATTTGGAAAGCCCTGAGTTTGCAAGGATAAAAAAGGCCTTAGTATCTAGACACTGATAGATCTGATTCATCACCTCAGGAGGACAGTACCACACAGCCAATGCCACAGATTGTCTTGATAACGAGCTTTGGATTTTTCTTGGCATACACCTTCATTTAAAGGTCAAAGCTCTTCCAAAGAAAGAGGAATTGCTGCATTAAAGGGGGGAGGGGAGTGCTTATATTAGCTTGACAAAGCCATCCTCTCCACTGAGGCCAGGGGATTTAGGTTGGGAAGAGCTAGCCTGGTGCTAGCTGATACAAAAATGTGCTTGTGAGCTGCCCTGAGTGTGGCAGAGGAAGTGGAGCAGGAGGCTGCCCACGCTGGGTGGCTGCCCTGCCGGGCACAGACTGGCCTGCTGCTCCCTTCCTGCTTGGGGACAACCAAAGGCAAAACTGAGGTGTCCCAATCTTAATACCTGCAAGACCTAGTCCTGATGCACAAGGAGAGGAAGATGTCCCCAGGAGAGGAAGATGTCCCCAGTACAGTGCATCCCTAG
>NW_028185950.1:1802202-1827084 GCF_003343005.1 Rhea americana | reverse complement strand
TCTAAGCAATAACCCACTGCATAAGATGTGCTAAACTTCCTCTGCCCTTAATCAGGATACCTCCCTGGGTAGCAATTAAGTGATGATGGCTGCCACTTAATGGGGATGATAATTTTCACTTAATTGGGGTATTTTCCCAGTGCCTTAGAGTTGTGTGGGTCTCTGTCTATCTCTGGCTGTATGTGGCTCTACAGCACTGAGACATACACCTGGTGCTTCCCCCAGCACCTTATCCTGTCTGCTCGCTTGACCTTTCCAGAACAGCCAAGGGCAATCAGTATTGACAGTTCTTCACAAATTCCAGAGGTCAGCTAATGCCTTGCTCTTGCTAGGCACCTTCTCCACCTTTTTGGCATTAAATTCACGACGAATAATTGTTTGTTTTTCATTTGTCCCTCTTAAAATGAAACAGTCTTAGGAGTCAAATCACTGATTGCATTGTGCACCAGGGTTGAATGTTGCCATCCAGCAGCATCAGCGAAGGCCAGCAGCAGAACCCTGGCTACAGGGAATGGCATCAGGAGTAGATCTAATCCTTTTCTTTRCTCTGCCCTGTAATTTGCTCTCTGACACCAGCCTAATCCTTTTATCACTCAGATTTCACTGTGAAGCAAGCTGTGAGTAGATAACTGATTTCTCCCCTTTTCCCCCCGTGGTTGTGAGGGTGGATCAAAAGGAAGCCAGGTTCACCATCTGACAGAGAATCAAAAAACTAAAAAGCAGTTTGCTATATCATAAAGCATTAAAGTGTTCTAAACGCTGCTTTAGAAATAAATAAAACTGAAGTTGTAATACATGTTTGGGGGGGGGGAGAAAATCCCCCCCCCGAATGTTGCATGTTGACATTCTGGGAATTGTTAAATTTAGATTATTGAAATGAAAATATTCAAAATGTGTTGGTTGCCTCAGTATTGCCTGCTAGCCTGTCTGATTTAATTCTGAAGAGAAGAAAAATACGAACAAATGAAAAACAGTGATCTTTTCCCATGTGTTGGTTGAATGAAAAGCCTAGAAGGTACTCCCTCAAYGGACAAGTGGGCAAGCATGTTTCTTTAATTGACATAATCATATCCTGTTACAGGTATCATGTACTCGGTGTGTTTGACAGCACAYAATATAGATTTTAAGTGCTGGAGAGCCTTTTGGAGATAATAGTTTTCGTAAGGAGATTCCATCACGGCTTCTAGATATTTTCYGTTTTAATCCTATCTGTACAACATTGACTTTTCTAATCAATTGTGAAAGTAAATCCTCCGGATTTGCCAGATTATGTGTGAAATGCAATGGGGAGTACTTAAATATATCAGTAAATAAACACATAAATCAAAAACTAGAGGGAGAGAAGCAGCACTCGGCATCCTGGCTACAATCCATGTTTATTATTTAACTTTAAAATGACAAATCAATGGCAAAATGGAATTAAGTAGCTGTGTAAGCACAGAGGTAATTTTATCAGTATATGAGATGCTCATGTTTTACATTATACAGAACGCAATGTGTTTACTGAGCAGATGCAGAGACATCAGTGAGTTGGAAGTGGAGCCAAGGCTGAAGGGAACAGGGATGCCATCTCAGAGATGAGGCCCTGGGGACAAGTTTCTGATGGTAACAGCATGGACAATAACGGAAAGTGATGCATTCAGGTTCTTCAGAGAAGATAATGAAACCTGTTTTATGATTTGAAGGTAGAACTGAGCAGGGTGAGGAAAGACCTTGTCTAGAGGTCAAAGCTGACAGTCTCAACTAGTTGGATGTTTAAGCACAACTGATCTGCTAGTGGATGTAGGTGCAACTCTAGGACTGACCTTGATTAGCTAATGTATGTGTAAAAATAATAAAGGCACTAATACTTGCAGTGGAAATTGTGCTTAAAAGAAGAGAGAGACTGCTCAAGCAGAGAGCTAGAATGTAAGCACCGTGTAAATCCATACAAGTGGATCTTGTACTATTCTCTTGGAAAGGAATTGTCTYGTTTTGGAATATCTTGGTTGATACCTGTTCCAGCCATTATAGGTTGACCTTTCAGGGAGGAAAAAGGGATGAAGATCGTAACAAGGGCTGGGAATTATCTGCATTATATGCTTCATACAAAATCCACTTTTTCCTGAAAAATCTGTGGAACTAAAACATGATGTGTGTGAATATTCAGGGCAACTGGTATTAGGACTGAAAACAAAGAACTACTTAAGCAAGAAAATAAACATGTTTTGTGACTGAGAAATAATTTCTTGAGGGTAGAAGGTAACACAGATGTATCAAAATATTAGTCACAAGCCCAGACCAATACTCTGACTGAAGGACCAACATACTGTTTTGAAGGAGAGCTAAGAATATGTGAAAAATCAAAAGCAAACATCTACCAACGTTGCCAGCCTCGAGCTGTGCATTCTCATCAATCACTGCAGCTCACTACAGTGGTGTTTTCTGCTGGATAAGGTCTAACTCGGCTTGAGTAATAGTAAGAAGAATCTTGCTGGATGTGAACACTTCCCAYGAAACAGCCCAAAGCAGTCAATAGACACTATTCATAGTTTATAATTTGCCCAGTTGTCCCAATTGGGTTGCCTCTAGCCCAACTCAAGTTTGTTTAAACTAAGCCTCAGCTTGAGAGGTCTGTGGACTGTTAAGGTAAAACACACATTCAGAGTCTCACTGGACCTGCCTCTACCAGAAAACAGGATCAAATTTCAGTCACTCAGGTAGACTCAGATGAAAACGCAAATACCAGGGATGTTTTCACTGCCAGCATCTGCCCGTGTGTCAGGCCAAGCCAAAGTTGTGTCCTACCTGCATGTCAGGAGTCTCAGCAGTTCATGCTAAGGGAAAAATGTAAGGGGGAGGGGGAAGTATATGGAAACCACTGAGAGCGATGGCAGATCAGGGAATACGTATTTTGTTCTGAACAGGGGAATGTGGGATCTGTCTTGTAAAAAGCAGTAAGAGTTTTGAATCACCCTTGAAAACGTAACTGAAGATCAGGATGGCAAGACTGCTGAGAGAGTGTTGCCCTCTCATCACCACGCCACCTAAGCAGGTGCTAAGCAGGATAATTGCTTTGGCTATCTAGTTCCTCTTCACCTCCAATACAAAAGTCAAACTCTACCTGTGACTTAAATTTTGCCCTCTCCAAATCTGGATAGCCAGTGAGTCATGTTGTGCCCACTTCTGCAGGGACTGCTATGAAGGGAAGAACGTACTGAGGTGRGAAGGCAGTACAATTCACAACAGTAAAGGGTGCAAAGGGCAAAACTGTTTTAAAAGAAGTAGGAAGGGWAAAAGAATAATGAATTATTTCCCTAAATCAGTGAAGGAATCTTAAAACTATCAAATATCTTACGTTGTAGATTTTAGGGCTTTAGGGCTCTATTGACTTATTATTGACATGCWCTCTAGAGAATGGATTTGTATAAAGAAGAAAGCAAGCTGGGAAGTAATTCAGCCTTGACTACTAAATCAAARTACAGAGGCTTTCAAATACTAGGGGCCAACAAATCACAAGACAAGCGACTGCTTATTCTTGTGTTATGAGCTGTAGTTCTACTTTATACCTTAGTAGCACCTGGAGGCTTCCACTGAGACTAGTGGGCTGTATTTTTAAGTATGAATTTGGGATTTGGGGCTGTATTTTTAAGTATGAATTTGGGGTGTCTTTCTCTTCACCTTCTAGGGTTTCTTGTTTTATTGCTCTGAGGTTGCATTTTCAGGTTTTATTCCACAGTCACGAGGACTAGAAACTTTTTTTTATTTCCTTGGTCACAAAGCCAAGTAGCTGGAGCTGCAGAGGAAACAAGAAGTATCAAAGAACTTCTACGGCATCATAACAGCTAGCAATGCTGACATCCTTTCTGCTGTGTTTTTACTTTAATTTGATGTTCTTTGCTTGCTSTATTCAGTAGTTGTTCTGGTTGCTGAAGTTCTTGGGGATGTAGTTCTATAGGTTCTGACCTTGGTTCAAGGGAGCTGAATTTTACTGAGTGTAACACTTGGACATGGAAGGTAGTAGTGGTGGTATTGTAGTTGCAATAATTTAGGGATATGAGAGATGCAAAGYTTACAGAGAGATTGAGTGTCTTTTATGAACCGGTCTGATACAATTGGAAAAATCAGTCTTGGATGAAGCAGCCTTTTGTTGACTCTGSTTGTTCAACCTTGATAAGAAAGGTGGATTTAGGGAGCCCTGTATCTAGTCCTTGCTGATTCACTGCCTGCTCTAGAACCTTGGACAAGTTGCTTCCTCCTCTTCTGGGGCTCAGCTTCTCATCTGTAAGACACATAACACAGCTGAGTGTGTGCAGAGTGGTGGGTGAGCAGTGCTCTGTGTGATCTAAGAAATATCACCTTGGTAAGTCCTTGGTACAAAGTCTGAAATGTATTTTCTATTCTTCGTACAGTCCTGCTCAGTGGAACAAGTGCTCTGTTAGGAGGATCGGTGGTGGTATTCTTTTCTAAGTATTTCCGCAAGTCTTGATATGTTTCTGGTGTAACTGATTTCTAAGGGACGAGCTAAAAGCCAAAAGGGTTTGTGCCTTTGCTCTGGGCTCTAGTTGCCTTTGGCTGTAATATTAGTGCTTGCACAGTTGTTAAATGCACRTGGTTAAACACGTAGGTGAATCTACTGCTGTGCAGATTGGAGCTTGAGCTCGTATCACGCTGAAGTCCATTCCACACAATGGCTGTGCAGTACGTCTGGATGCCCTGTTCATTAATCATCTCTGCTGAAAAGCCCTTTTAATTACATTATGTTCAGAATCCATAAAACATAATTAAAATATGTAAATCTATTATATTATTTAATGAGTACACTGAGACCTGAAAGTTTAAATTAGATGTAAAACTGATATGGACCTACTGTTATTGATTACTTATATTAATAAATCATTGCAGCATTAGACAGAGATATTTTCCCCTATCAGGTGGCAATATCTTTCTTTTATTTCATCCATCAATTGTTAGATTTATGAAGTCTTTTAAAACTACTATGGAGTAGTAATGAGAAACTGTGTACCTTTTCTGCAACTAACTTCCATTCTTTACTACAGTATCTTAAGTTCTGTTCCCTTCTTTTGCTCTTTTTTAAAGGCACAGCAGATTGCTACAGYGCAATTGAGGTTCCACAAATAAAACCCAACCTAACAACCCCTTCCCCCAGCAACTTTAGTTATAGGCATTACACTAGACATGTATTTTCAGATTAGTACCTTTTTCTGGGAGAGGGAGATAYAGCTACTGAGGAGTTAGACCACTGAAACATGACGACGGGGGAGTTTTGAAAGTTAATCCAGCTTTGAGTCTCTTAGACTATGGGAGGAAAATGAAGAAATATTGGTGTTGTTGGCCCTGGACTGAGAAACAAAGGCCTCTTTACTAGCTACTTTCAAGTAGCTTGCTGGGTGTTATTAAACAGCTGTTACGGTGTAGAGCCATGCAGAAAATAAGTTTGATTGAAGGTATTGTCTTATTGTTGGCTGCTTCCCTGCCCCCTCCGCCCAGGACCTTTCAGACATCCTAACTGAATGTGTTTTGCATCAAATGTGCACTGTATTTGTTTCTTGGTAGAGGTTTTGCTAACAGAGGTTGAAAATAAGCACGCTGCTTTCCCAGGGAGCCCGGCCTGGGCTGTGGCAGCTGCGCTGCGCAGGCTGAACGTACTCGTTCATCCTCCTCCTCCCGCTCAGCCGCAGACCCCGCGTCTCCACAGTGCCACCGGCACTCGAATCCAAAGGATATTTCACGACGGATTATAACTATTTGAAACCAGAGTGATGTCAGGCTGTTTGACGGCAGAAGATAGCCCTTCAGCACAATAACCTGTATTGCTTTCTCTTTTCTTGATCTGACGAGATCACAGGCTTCAGCTTCATTTAATATCCCCTTTCCTGCATTTCCGTCCTGTAGCATAGACATGTCTGCTCTGCCTTCTCCTGTGCGGCACAGCTCACCAGCCACATTCCAGAACTTCCAAGGGAAATAGTCAGGAGCTGAGAAGTTGTCAGCAGCAAAGCACCCAGGCAGCGTGTYAGGCATCTGAGACAAAACAGCCCTTTCCCCTGTTTAAAACCCTGATGCTTCCTAGACATTCAGGATCAGCACTTGGGGCAAGTTTTGTATTTTGGGATGCTGAAGTCATATACTTAGAAGTAGGCATTTAAATGGCATACAAAAATATGCAAGCAAGAGTGCAAAGAGGTAATCGTGCGTATGAAATACGCAGTTGCAAACACCTGCTGGGTAACTGTGCACTCACAAGTGTTCGGCTGCACCTGCAATTTCCTGGTTTCCGTTTGAAATGGCTTGTCTATGCCCTGGTGTGTGTGTTTGGCACGTTTCATCTCTGCGTTTGAAACTGTGGCCCAAAGCACCGTGTTGCTGTTTAGCACAGATTTAAGCTTCTGATTTCAAAGCTGCTTTAATTAGTAACTTGCAGTTAGTGTACTCTCCCAATTCTTAGCCCACTGGGATATTATCAGACTTTATTGTTTCTTTCTGTCTTTGTGGAACTTCTGTAAATCTTTTCTTTGATAGCAGCTAGGGTTTCAAAGCTGCCTGTGTTTGAGCCATAAGAGACTAATAATGATCTAATTAATGGGAGATGTTTTTACCAGCATTGCTGTATTTTATCTCTTCCCGAAAGACTTGTTGGTGCAAGCCAACCTCAGGCACTAGCTAGATCCCCTTTTTTTTCCCTCATACATTTGTGAAATGCCCTTATATATCTGTATATATCCCCTGTTGTTCTCAGTTGAGTGTGTAAATCTTGAAAAATCTTCCCAAGTGTAACTTAGATTTAGGAAGTAGCTTTGTCATTCCCAGCAGGATTTTCTTCCAGCTAAGATTTGTTTCTCTAGCTCAAACCACAAAGCCACTTTAACTCTCCCTAAAAGACTTCAGTCTGTGTAAGCTGCAGTGTAGGACATACTTATTATCCCCCAGTGGGTATTCGTTGCTCCTCTCCTCCTGCTTTTTCAAATTCATTTTCTTTTTATTAATTAATGAGCTCCCTTAATTATTTATGGAAGCCTTAAAATGCAGCATGGCTGGATTCCACAGTCTCTTCCGTGTCACGTTGCCCCGTTCTGCCACAGAAAGGGCACGAACACCTTCCCAAAGGTACTGACATGGGAGCTTCTTCAACAGGGTGTGTAATCACACGGGGTTATGTGGTGAGTGCAAAATTAGTTCCTGGTGTACCCCTGAGGTCAGTGAATCTGGCTTTACAGGGTGGGACAGGGCAGGGGCTTGACCAGCGCGTTGCTTATTTTATGCGGGTGCAGGACAAGTTTTGTGGCTCACGGGGCTGGTCTCTTGCCTGGCCAGGCAGGTTGTGTCACACTGAATGAAGTGGCAGCATTAGAGGTGTTAGAGCAATACAATTCTCTCTCTGTCCCCACTTACCACTTTTTGGTTCAAAACTCATTTCTTCATCTCAAGGTGCACAAGGGGACTGGCTTTTTACTACTGCTTTGACAGGCCTGTTTTACACATACCTTGAACTCAACCCTTCAGTCCAGCTTTACTACTCAAAACCTTAACCTTTCCCTTTCCAGCTCTGGCTCAGAGCTACCAGTTTAGTCCTGGCAAGGACCTAAAGTGTCRAGACTGATCCCATCCAGCCACAGAGAGCTTGATGGTGTGGAAAAAGCTGCCCCCACTCAGATTTCCCTGGCACACCTTTGAATACACCACCATTGTTCATAGCATCATTACCAAATGGGCATCAGCTTACCAGCTCCAAATTGCCAGTTTTTGTACTTTTACAGAAACAGAGATGAAGTAATAAATACCTCCAGAGAAATGTAGGGGCCTGTGGAAGCAGGGATGAAACACGAGAGCTATCGAGTTTAGGAGGCACAGGGAGCATGAGAGAAACAGAAGAGAAAGGAACACTTCAGTGGCAGAGATTCAAGCTGGCAGGCAAGTTGTGTCACWTCACGGTGCTTTATGACCTTGAGACGCTGTCTCAATAAATCATGCCAAGTAATTAAAAACATAATTTAGAACTTAACTAGCATGTCACAGTACTGGGTATACACCAGCGATGCCTTTCTGTTTTTCTTCCCTCTCCCCCCTGTGATGCTGGGCTCCAGTGGAGTGAAACCACCTACTGAAGGCAAAAACTCCAACACAATTAATGGCTTGCTGCCAGCTGCTTAAATACAGAGAAGTTGATCTAGCACAGCTCGCTATCTGCAGGTGCCCTGGAGCCTCCTGCTGTACATTGAATGGCCTCCTCCGACACTGCAAGCAAAACCACAAGTTCTCTTGCAGCATAAATATTTCCTCACTGGTTTAAATAGAAAGCAGATGTGTCTCATTTGCTTGTGACCCTGAATGCTGAGACAAGTAGCAAGGCAAGAATATGATGGCAAGATGAGGTGCTTTGGAAAATATTAAATGATGGAACTCAGAAGTTGCCAGGTCAGGGACATTATTTCCTTATGCTGTAGACTTTTAAAAAATAGATTTTTAACGGTGGTGAGAAGCATGGAATTGCCAGTTTTCAGCCTGCCATCTGTCCCCATCCTCTGGCCCAGCCCACTGTGCGACAGAATCGAGTGAATTGCCTTGTCAGCTTGTGGGAATTCTGGCTCTCTTGCTGATCTTTATCAGTGCTGTGGTGGTGGTTATTGAGATCGGGGTATGAAAACCAGCAAAATGGGACTTGCTGTTCCCAAGAGAGGCATTCTTAGTAAGAAGAGCAAAAGGAAGAGGAGAAAGCAAGAGCTGCTTCATTTGACATTGAGATGCAAACAGACTATAGAGTGACATAATGTGGGACTGTGCTGGAATATCCTTCTATTTTTGACAGACTCTGTCCACAAGATCCTTTTACCACAAAAGACAAAACAAATCCAGGAATTGAATAATTCAGCTGCTAGATCCCTGGTCTGGATTCAAGCTGTTTGATAAGTGGGCAAKTGGTTAGCACCAGTCTGCCTGATCCTTGGGGAGGAGGACGAAGCAGAGCACGGTCACCGGTGGTACCAGGTCTGTGGGAGCAGGCAAAGGACCAAAAAAAAATCTTTGAGCAGGGCCTTATCGACAGCACGTGGCCCTGTGTGTCTGCTCAAGGGAAGGAAGACAAACTAAGCTGTGCTGCTCACTGGGGCAGTGTCTAGTGGACGACGATGCTAGTTGTATTTCCTCTATTCGTGTAGAAGAGAAGAAGGGCACAGGATGTAGTGTCTCTCTCACGCAGTTCAATTACTTTGGCAGAAGGTGTCACTGCTTTTTTTTCATTGCAAAATAAGCAGGTCGAGGAGGATATTCTCACCTTTCTCGGAGCTGTCCTGGAGAGCCTTGCTGCCAGCTGTTCTGGTATTGTTGCGCACACCTGGTGTTTTGTGGGGTTGCAGCCCAGCTTGTTTCTGCTGGTGGCCACCCTGCTGGCAGTTAATCGCCTGAGCACAGAAAGAGTCACATGCCAAAAAAAAAAAAAAAAAAACACCCAAAGAGCTAATTAATTTTTAATTTGTGTCACTTAAAGATCTGTTGCATCTTCTTTCAGTATGAATTCTGAAGTGTGTCATTTCCTCAGGTAGGGGGGCAGCCTTCCCAGTTTGGGGCAGGAGACCTAGTGCTCTTATCAAACCAGTGCCACGCTGAGTAAAACCTGGGGCAGCCCATCTGGATCAGATTAAGTTTGACTTTTTTTTTTTTATTTTATTTTATTTTTTGGCAAGAGCTTTGGTACTTCATTTATTAAAACACAAACTTGACTCCATGCTGTAGTTGCCCAGCTTGACAATAATAAATCTTACAAGCAGGTTTACTGTTTGCATGCTTGAAATAATTTATGTTCATTTACACTAATTTTAGGGCTATAGTTAGTTTTTACAGTGATGGTTTTGGAAGTCAATGCAACAGCTGACAAAGTTTGGTATTCCCCTCTAATGCCTGTGCCAGTGGGAAAAAACAGCCTACACCACGCGCTGGTGAACAGGGCTGCCTTTTCAGCTGAGGACTAGAGAGGTCTGTGCTGTATTACTGGAGTCGGTTGGAGGCAGGAGGTGTTATACGAGTGCTCGAGGGAAGGGTGCAGTACAGTTTTCTTTATAGCATTCTGTGACCATAAATTTCAAGAACATTCACAGTTTGAGCATGTATTTCTCCTGCCTAGTTGATGATCAATGAGTTGTTAGTTGGAAAAGTTAGAGTGGTAGCTATTCAGAATACATCGCAAGCAAATAATTGCCTGCACTGTTTGAAGAAAAATGGGGTCCTTAATTTGGATGGGGGTTTTACTAGCAAAGTGCACCAGAATATTAACATAMCACACTCAGGCTGTGGCTACTTTACCTTTGTTACCTGTGTTCCTGCAGTATTGAGCTCAAATCAAACCTGTTCCACTGCTGGGCCCAGGTTTCCCAGCCTGCTGAGAGAGCTTGCTGGGCTCCAGGGACACCCTGGCAACAAGGAGCTTCAAGCTACCATGCTCATATGGACATCTTTGTAGGGCATGGCTGTGACACGGGCAGAATAAATATGAAAATGGACCTCACTTAGGACTAGCTGCTTAGCGTAACCTGGGAGGAAAAAAGAAGCCTTTGCTGTACCACTAGAAGCAATAAAGTATTGCTCCAGGGAGACAGAGGCACCTTTTAAATTTGGAACTCCCTGCTTCGTTTTGTCTGTTCTGGAACCCTCTTTTCTGCAGAGCTGTAAACAAGTGGACAGGGGAGCCCAAATGGGAGAGGGCACAGAGCTGTGAGAGCATTGGGAATGCCCTGAATGCTCGTACAAGCAACGGAACGATAGATCAGTTCCTTGGATTTCTTTCTGCTTGTTACAAAGCTGTAATAATCGCAGTGAAGATGATAAGGATCCCAGACAGAGGCTCCATTCACAAGTTGCTGGGGATTCTCAGTGACGCAGCAGGGCTGCTAGTCCACCGTCGTGCCTGATAACCAGCAGCAAACCCCATGCTGTCTGCTCCGGCTGGGTGAGATCATTAGGGATGCACTTCAAGTGTTCGTAAGCACGGAGCTGCCGCTGTGGGGAAGTCTTGAGCCTGAGAGCTGCAAATCTGTTATTGTGAGCCTGATGACTGTCTCACCCTCTCCCACACTGCTGCCTTCTTAACGCCACGTGTGAAAAATTAGCAAGGATCCCGTCATGCAAGCAGTGGGAGGAAGGCTGCCCTCCTGATTTACGCGATATGAGGAGCAAAGGCAGAATGTCACATTATCAATAGGAKAGTTTTTCCTTGTGTTTTGCTGCCTGACTTGATACATTTCACTAATGTCACAGATATATATCAGAGAGAGTTTGATCTGTTTGGGTTTGCATTACAGGTCAGACGGATCCTCCAGTCGTACTTCCAAGGTGAAGTACTGAGTGACATATCTGTGGATGTTATTGATCCTACATCCCTTACATGATTTTTTTTTTTTTTTTTTTTTTTGGACATAGTGCTGACTCAGTCCTAGGGATGGTAGGGGCTCAGGACAAATCAGTGTTTGGCTCTTCACTGTCAAACTCCTGGCCAAATGCATGCTGGATTGAGCGTGTGGCAGAGAGGGGTTTGCCGGCTGTTCCCCAGCCCTGCCTGGAGGTGGCCAACCCTGGAGCAGCACTTTACAGCCGATGTCTTTTGTTCAGGAAGACAGGATATTTRTTTAAAGAGGAGCAACTATGATAATGCTTCAAACAGAAGTAATTCATTTCAGTGGGGAGCAGGACTATGACATTGTAAGCATCAGCGCGAGGTTCCCAAGCAACCACGGCAATGTGCCTCAAAATCTGAGCAGCTGCCATCCATCTCCTATAGGCTGAAAGAAGGAGTTAGCCAAACCCACCCTCTCCAGCTCTCTTTTTCCTCTCTCCTAACTGCAGACCTCAGAGATGCTGGTTACATTTCCTGCAGAGTTTTAGTTACCACCCAAATCTTCAAATCAAACTGAAAAAAAAAATCATACTTCACAGAGCCAAGGGAGAGAGCAAAATACGAGGTATTCAGAAATACTGACTACAAATATTGTCTTGCCCCCTTCCTTCACAACACTGGTTATTACTTAAAAATGGGGAAGTTTGAAATGCAGTTTGCTCACAGACTTGGCAAAAATAAACTACTTTGCATTTCATCAGCCTTATTTTCCCCATGGGTTCACTGTCATCTTTCTTTTAGGCACCACAGGGATGATCAGCTTCAGGAAAGAGTTGAGATGAAAGGCAACAAAATATAAGTGGGCAAAAAAAGAATAAATAAAACAACCCAAACCCCTATCCTGGTGCCTGGGAGCAATCCAGAAAACTTTCCACTCCATAAGTGCATGAGCACTAGGTGATTGAGTCTGTGCCTCTCTTTTTTAAAGGAAAACTTTTTCTATATCAATAGTATAAACATTTCATGAAATCGTATTTTACTCTTCAAGTGTATATCAACAATAATTGTTACTGTCTGTGACACTAGATGCAGCACTTTTACAACAACTATGAAAGTAGGAATTCCTTTCCTGGGGGGATGCAGGAAATACAATTATTGTTTCAAAGCATATCTAATGCTATCACATAATTACAGCTGTAATCTACAAGGAAAACAGAAAGGTAAAGATAACGGCATTCAGATTAAAAGAGATGCAGTAAAACAGAAGGATATTTCTGTAGCTGCACTGTCTCAAGTGGGATTCAAATCTGAATTTGCCTTCCATCTTCCTATTCASCCTAGTTCAAATCCATCTCTTTGTGCCTCAGTTTCCCACCTGCTAAAAATAGTTTGAAATATTTCTTTCTCTCTGGCTTTGCTTGTAGTGACCAACTAGACACYGAATTTTTCTAAATGGTATGTACCACCCTGTGATGCGCTTTGTAAGTCCTGTCTGAGAGAAGAGGAGGAGGTGGAAAGGCCCCTGGGTGTAGGACAGGGTTCAATATACTGAATTCTCTAGAGATTTRTATCCCTCAATGTATGTGCGTTTTTCCTCATATTTGAATGTCTGCTTATTCTTTGGGTGGCCGTTGAGCTATTGGCCAATACTGGAAACTTAGGAATTTCTAGGTGTAAAGAATTGTACTTGCTGCCTCCAGCAGCTTTTTATACAGCATAGCTTCCTTCTGYATTGAAATGACTTAGAAGCAGCTTCCAGATACACACTGTGCATAATGCTTTCAAATGTATCACCTGGGCTGTGTTTTTCACCCACTTTTACAGCTGGAGATGATGCTTAGTRAGGCAATTTGCACAAGGTCATGAAGTTAAGTGGCTAGGTGATCATCTTCAGACCAGCAGCCTTATTAGTTGCCAGCCCTTCCTCAACCCCGCAGAGCCACAAAAGGTCAGGTTTTCCCAGTTGCATCCAGCAGATCCTACTGAGATCAGTGGTAGGTTCCCTTCCCTTCGTCTGTCTGTGTTTTCTTGYTCCAGTGAGGCACTTGGGAATATCTGCATCCTCCATGGTGCTCGGGAAGAAGCTGCACCCTTTTGGACTGCTTTTGGGGCTTAGCCTTCAGAAGGGCTGAGCTTCCGAAGCACTAGCCAAAGCCAGACAGAAACACCTGGTTTTCTCCAGAGCCCTGCAAATCAGGCCCTTAAGATCTCATAAAACCACCTCTGAAGCATCCTCTGTAGGGTTGTCTGTTTAAATGTTTAATTTAGGGACTAGCTAAGAATAATTTAGCAGCTGATTAAGACAGATGCCAGTTCTGCTGTTACAGGATTGATACTCCATAATATACACTTGTTATTGTTGCTGTAGCAGTGTTTTCTATCCATTTTCTATCAAACTTGGGCTATCTGTCCAAGTTTGCTTGCTTTGCTTGCTTTTGTAGCCTAATGATAAAAGTAAATAATATTTTAAGGACCTTGCTGTGAAGTATCTTTCTGGCAGAATGAAACTGCCTTATGCTAAAGATATTTCAGTAGAAGTGATAGCCCTAATTGTGACTGACTAATACAGATGTGAAGATGTTAAGAAGAGAAAATCAGATTAATTTTTTAGACACTAAAAATAATTGTTGCCCTGCTGTTCACCTGGAGAAGCTTGTTCCATTGCTGAAGCACAGGGGAAATTGAGACATGCTGGTAACTGCTATCATAGTGTAAAACAACATCGTCCTTGCTTTTAGAGCAGTTTCCCTTGTGTGTGATCAAGGTGTGATACAGCCAGTGTGTGCTCTGACTGTGAACTTTATTTCCTGACCCTGACATGACTCAGGGTTACAGAAGCAAATACCCTTGTCACCAAATGTGGCTGGTATCCATCGACTCCTGAAGTTTTGTTCCGTGGCTTTTCACAAGTATCTTTTTTATTATGATGCTGCTATCTACAAGGTAATCCTTTGCTGACATGAATTTCTTCCCTTACGTCAGGCAAAATCTTTTTCCTCAAAGCCCCTGATGCCTGAGCTTTCATATTTTACAAGGTCTCAGTCTTTCTCATCTACCATCTGAACAACAACTTTTGATCAGTCATTTGAAATCATTGAGCTCAAATCTCATTCTGCTTCTTGGGCTCATTACATTACTACTACTGCTAACCCCCTGATCCTTGCAGACGGAAAGATTTTTAAATGAGAGAAGTTTCAGTATCTTTATCTCTGTTTTGTATTGGGTAAACTGAGGTATAAAGAGGCAGCTTATGTAAGATGTAAATGGGCATCCACGGTATAGAAGCCTTTTGATAGAGCTGAAATGTCTGGGTGCCTTTCCGACGTCAGTACCTATTACAGAGATTTTGAGCTGGCAGAGGGGGCAGGAAGCCCAGATACAAATATACACCAAATCTAAATTGGATCCATGTTATTTCCACAGCCTAGAGAATAAAGGAAAATACTAGGAAAAGAATTAACCAGCCCCAAATTACACCTACAGCTTTGTCATCTGCACGTGAAACAGCTGTCTAAATTCCCTTTGAAAGAAAAGGAGAGGAAAAGGATGTTTTTATAGTCTGATTCCTTGCACCCTAAAGTGGGCCTTGAAGAGAAAGGCCAGATCTACTGTGCTGCCCTGGAAGTCCATGTACTTCTCCTTGGAGTGAAAAATAGTCTAAGGTAAAATACAGACAACCGCACAAGAGATGTAGTTAGAAGAGGAGAGAGCCACCTTCTCCCTGGTTTGAGGGGAGGTTCAATGTTTTTCTTCAGGCACAGTTAACATGGAGCTGTAAGTATGGTTCTCCCCATAGTTCTTCCCCTTAATCTCCTTCGAATGTACAGCAGCAAACAATTCCTGGAACCCAAACAGCCTGAGAGAAAACAAAGCTGGATCCTTTTCATTTAGCTAAGTATATGATTTGAAAACAAACAAATACCTTCTTTAAAATAAATCCAGTGCAGTGATTTATTTGCAAAATTCCTGGAGTGGGGCAGAAGCCACATAAAAGCTTTGAGGCTGGGGACTGAATCAAGGGTATGTTGATTTAGCAGATGTGAATAGATAAGTCACAGAGAGAATGTAAGGGAAGGGCAAAATACATTTCCATGACTGGGAAGTTAGCACGTGTTTATATCCAGGATRTTTCACTGACTTCTCCTTTTCTAAACATAAGTGATTGAACACCTTAGCAAAGGATGCATTGCATTTACTGCTTATTTTGTTAATCAAATGTAGGAATATATCGAATTCCTTCCATCAGTGGCCCTTTACTTGCAAAACCAGACAACCTAAGGTATGGAATGGAGCCCACAGGATAGGTGTGCTCACTTGGATTTGCCATGTTGAGATAAATGTCACCAGAATCAAACTGCCATTGTCTATATGTTTCTTGCTGCTGTTTGTAGAGCTATTGTTGTTAAAGTATTCGTTAAGGAATATCACTGGAGCCATGGTATGGACCAGGCCTCCGTTGGGCTAGACACTGTACAGAAAGGCTTGTATCAGTTCTTCTGAGGTCGCAGTTTGCACTGTGGTGTGGCTAATAACGTATGTGGAGTAGGAAGGCATTATTTTAAAAAAGCATTTCCTGCCATTGGGAAGCACAGGTTCTGTGAAAAATCCTTGTCCAAAGCAACTGGAAAGACAAGAACATGACTCTGGAAAAATCAAGCCTAAGACCACGATTCTCAAGTTTTATAATCTGAGATAGAGCACTGGCACAGGTTGCSCAGAGAGATTGTGGAGTCTCCTTCTCTGGAGATGCTCAAAACCTGCTTGGAAGCAATCCTGTGCAAAGTGCTCCAGGTGTGGTTGGGCTAGATGATCTTCAGAGGTCCTTTCCAACCTCAGCTGTTCTGTGATTCTGTGGTTCTTTGATACAGCAATGATCTTTCATGTCAGCTGCAATTTTGGCCCTGAATATTTAAGCTTGGAAACCTAGTGACTAAATACCATAAATGAAGGAAAATTTTCCTTATGAAAGGGGATGAAAAATTAGAAAACTCTTTGTGCCAGCTCTTCTGTTGAGATTCCTCCCCATACTTGGATATAATTGCCATCTTCTTTGGATGGATGTTAATTTTTGAAAATATTCCAGGCATGCTCCCAGGTCAGCTAACTAATGCAGTATAGTCCAGCTGCTAATAGACTAAGTAGATGGTTGGGATCTGTTCATTTGCTCACATAAAGCATCTGTCTTCCTTTCCAGGAAAATATCTACCACAGAGGTAGGTAGATTTATTAATGGAAGATTTATTAATCTCTGTTTGCTGTCATGTTGTTTAAGGAAGGTGAAGGGTGTGTGAAGATGAATTCAGGCGGTGTATTGTTTTATCTGATAGTCTGCCATTGCAATCAGGGAATGCGATTCTCTCTCTGTCCTCCAAAGCTTACTTATGGATTTGAGAAATGAAAATAGAGTCTGGTGCAGGAAGCACAACGCAATCTGAAAGTGTCAGATGTCAGAGGGTGCTTGCTTTCTGGTTTAGTTATTTCTCTGTTGCTTTGTGCTGCATGCATTTTAACTCAGTTCTAACTATTTACATCAAGAGAAATGGCTACAGAAAGGAACACCCTTCCTGAGATCACTCATCATAAACACTTTACTCTTCCCTGGACTCTCAGAGCTCTTTAACAATATAAATGTGATGGGAATCTTTTGCTTGTTGCTGACATGTGGGTTTTTCTATCATGGAACTGAGCAGCTGTTCAGTGATCAGACTCTTTTGACAATATTTCTCCTTAGAAACAGAAGTGAGGATGAATCTCTGGCTCTCAGTAAATAGGGAACATGGAAAGAGGCTAATAATTGCGGTGGGCTATATTCTGTGCAATATTAGTATGCGTTCATCATGACATTTCTGAAGTGATATGCTAAAACCGCAGGCGTGAAAGAGGGTCTTGTACGTATATGGTAGATAACACTCATTTCAAAAGAAATGTAGGTACTTGAATCTATCAGCTGGACACAGTTTGCTACTAGTCCAGATATTTTTGATGTTAACAAAGGCCGGTGCATTGACTGAGAAAGGACATTCATCAAAAAATGGTACTGACTCTAGGTTGAAGCTCCTGCTTCATAGCTGTCTGCTTGGTTTCATTTTTTAAGAAAGAACAGGTAAGAGTAAGAGAATTTGTATTAAAATTTATTTTAAAAATTATTAAAGCCTACTTCACAGACTGCAAGTATTAATATCTAGACCATGGTACCAGAAAATCTCCCAGGAGGGAATGGTATTTGAACCATGGAATATCAATATTCAGTTTTAGCAAGAATGAATTTAGGGCTCTATAGATCTGTGTTGGAAAGTTTAAGTTCTTAGTTGTGAACAAATACAAAATCTTAATTATTGAAGGATATTTTTGAAGGGATATCGTCTATCAGTAGAAGGTTGTAAAGCAGCTGCCCCATGCGTTTAGGAGGAAACACAATTATAAAGGAATTGTAGTGGGTAAAAAAAGTATGTATCTAATATATTTTGAAATAAAACTAAACCCTTGGATATTAGATATGGCTGTCAATACTCTGAGAAAATCTCTAACCAAATTAATGCTATGATAAGTATATTTGTTGTGGGTTTAGTGGATTTTGCTAGGGAGGCATGCCTAAGAATTTGTAAACACTATTTATTAAATCTGATGAAGGGGAAAATTTAACCATATGGTGGTAAAGCTGGGAGTGAACATGCTCTTGCCTGCTAAGCGTTTCATTATCAAAGTTACTACTCTTCCCAAACTGACCTTAGGGAGAAAGGAATTCCTCTGGTAGGTGGCTTGACAAAGTTTGAAAACAGGGCAATAATTTAGGTTGAAAAGGCGGTGATAACGAAAGCTCCGGTGCCAGGACGGACGCGCGCTGGGCCTTGGCCCGGCTCGGCTCCGCTTGCTGTCCTTGGTGCTGGAAGCCCGGTCCTGCTCTGCAGCCCTCGCTCAGCCCAGGCCCCGCRGGTGCTTAGCTGCAGCCATCCTCCAGGCTCCATCAAGTAATGCGTCGTAACGTTATGCCACTGATCAGTAAAGCGCTTCTGTGCGTGCTGTCTCGTTGGTGTTGTGCTGAAGAAGGTGGATAGCTTTGAGTGGATAGGTGTAAAAGAGATGCATCTCCCCTCCTTAGGGCCTCGGGAGGATGCCTTGGCTTGAGCCACATCCAGAGAGTGTTTATACTTGCATATCAAACCTTGTAAGGAACCTTCTCAAGACAAGAAGTTTCTAAGTTTTTCTCAACAGATTTACACATCTCCTGTAAGCATTTTCTTTCTCCTACGTTTACAAAACCTTGCAATACTATTCCAACTATGCCATAGACATATGTAGTACTTTCTAACAAGTATGTGAGGCTCTTCTGTGGATATAAAAGGAGGAAAGAGAAAACGAACGCGGTGGAGATGGTTCCCTGAAGACACACGTGTATACACACTGTTACTGTTTAACGCTCCTGTTTCCTCCACTATTCAGCCTCTGGTTCATTCCCTTTCTAATGTTTTATCTAACCTCCACTTAACCTTCCTCTTTAACCATCTGTTTGTTTACTGACTTYGAGCTTTTCCCCCACAGTATTCCTCTTGGCAATCACTGCTGTTTATTAAACCCTTCCTGTTTGTGCAGCAGAACCCATTGCTTTCTGAAAGCAACGAGCAGCTCGCTTAGAGTAGGTTTTGGGACTGTGTAAGGATAGGTTTCTAGAGCTGTCGGTGTGATCCCTAAGAACCATGTACAACTAGTTTCCAGTCTATTACTAACTATGGAGTCCTTTATAAACATAAGGTAATCCCTCCAAGACACACTTGAACTATATTAGTTGAGTTACTTGAGGAAGCTTGCAGCATTATATCTGATTTTTTTTTCTGTATATATGGAGGTAATTATCAATCGTTAGAAATGTATTATAAACTTCTATCAGTAGTTTGAGGCATCACAAAATCAAAGTCCTGATTCTTATTTATATAAAAATATTTGGAGAAGGCCATGGCGACCTACATGATCGATGAGCAATGACTAAAATGGAATCGCACTACAGGATTTTCTTTTTGTACTTATCTTTTCTCCTGAATTCTCTGTGCCTSTAGCTAAATGATAGAGCAAAGGTAAGTTTTTTAATTGCACTCTGTAGTTTTGAATTCACAGTTTAAGCAGTGAAGGTAAAAGAGAAAAAAATGAAATGGAGAAGAGCTCGTCTTTGCCTAAGGCAGGATACCACGAGGAAGGATTAGGCACTGAATAAGAGAAAATAAAAATTGCAGGTATTAGTAAATTGACCAATGAAGAGGTTTTGAATTCCACTTCTGAAAGAAAGGTAGGATTTTTCATTCTTTCCTAGTTTTAGTCCCTACAGACAAACTCTGTGTATTATAGTATATTATCAAGTTTGAACAGTAATTCTACATGATTGTTCCTTAAAAATTGCTATTGATGCTTTTGGTTAACTCGCCCTTTCACAGCTCTCCTGTTACGTAGCGTCTGGCTGTGAGGAGAATATAAATCATTCACAGGATGGCTAGTGATTTAAAAACTTTCTCTGCAAATCTGAAGATATAACCCTTCCTTGAAATACTTTGTAGAGACCCAGGAAATACATTAAAAGTTGTAATACAATTCCTAAAATGATGCACAAATGTCAGARTAGGTTGTTTCCCTTTCTTACACTAGAGAAGAGCTTTGGGGATTTTTCTGACTGTGTGTAGGACGCTCTGCAACAGGCACTAATTTAAAATGAGAAAGGAAGCTTCCCTGGTATTCTGGGTAGATGAATGAGCTCAAAGTTATTGCTGGCATCAGAAGGAGAAGAGAGCATCTGGTTGTTTACTGGTTATGAAGAATAGTATTTGTTCCCCCCCAGCAGGTCACAACCAACCTTTACTTAGGGAAAGGCTGTACTGTTCATGCCAGTTTCCACATTTTTAAATTTTTGGGAGCTTATACCTTTAATGTAAAATTGTCCAAGCACAGTCTGACCATATTAAAATATGATTATATCATTTCAAATTCAGATTGGGGAAGTATGAAGTGTTTAATCTCATACTTTCTTCATTAATTGYAAATTTAATTTATAAACAGCTGCATGAGTTAGAAATTTCATCTCCTGTGATGAATACAGACCAATTAAGGTTATAAGTAGAAATAATTTATGGGATGTGTCAAAAGCAAAAATAGATTTACATAGAGTTGTATTGATTGAAATGCAATCTCATCAATCTGGAGGATGTTCTGGACAGTATTCAAGGAGCTTGGAGATGAAAAAGATGGGAAGACAACACAATAAACTGAGCATCTTCATTTGTAAGGCAAGTAAAACATATCACTGAATCCCAGCCGCTTTAATAATTCGCTCCCTTCTTACACAGTTCCGCAATACTGACAAATCTAAATATGAAGAAGAAAAATGTCTCTAGAAGGCTGTTATTTTGCTGCCTGAATTGTGTCAAGGAAGTGTAAATATAATCACATTTTATCCTCCAATCTGAAATGGATTTCTGTGGCACAGATCACAACGTAGCATGCCTTGATTGACAATAACTCTCTTGTTACCGTCAGTATGATGAGGTGGAGAGGAAGGAGGAAGCAGTTCAGTTCATGGCAGAATTACTAGGCAATTCGATCAAAATCCTGTATCTTTATTTGTGTCGGGAAGGAAGGGTAAACCCCAAAGGTTTGCTATGAAAAACAAACCATCCTAAGGAAGTCCTTTTTACAATTATTTAGAAATATTTAGATYCAGAGACTCAAATGATCAYAGAATCAGTWAGGTTGGAAGGGACCTCTGGAAATCATCTAGTCCAAYCTCCTTGCTCAGCAGGAGAGCATGTTAGACAGGGTTGCAACCAGGCAGGCATTGAAGATCTCCAGAGAAGGAGACTCCACAACCTCTCTGGGCAACCTGTYCCAGYGCTCCGTCACTCTCACAGGGAAGAAATTCCCCCTCAYGCTCAGGCGGAACTTCCTGTGCTTCAATTTCYGCCCATTGCCTCTYRTCCTGTCACMTGGGACAACTGAAAAGAGTTTGGCCCCGTCCCCTTGACACCCTCCCTTCAGGTATTTATACACATTGATAAGATCCCCCCTCGGTCTTCTCTTCCCCAGGCTAAACACGCCCAGCTCTCACAGCCGTTCCGCAGAGGGCAGATGCTCCAGCCCTCTGATCATCCTCATAGCCCTACGCTGGACTCTGCCCAGTAGTTCCATGTCTCTCTTGTACTGGGGAGCCCAGAACCAGACACAGTACTCGAGATGAGGCCTCACCAGGGCTGAGGAGAGGGGCAGGATCACCTCCCTCGACCTGCTGGCAAAACTCTTCCTAACGCAGACCAGGAGACCATTGGCTTTCCTGGCCAGGAGGGCACATTGCTGGCTCATGGTCAACCTGTCATCCACCAGCACTCCCAGGTCCTTCTCTGCAGACCTGCTCTCCAGCAGGTCAGCCCCCAGCTTGTAGTGGTGCCTAGGGTTATTTCTCCCTAGGTGCAGGACTCTGCACTTGCCCTGGCTGAACCTCAGGAGGTTCCTCTCCACCCAGCTCTCCAGCCTGTCCAGGTCTCTCTGAATGGCAGCACAGCCCTCAGGTGTATCAGCCACTCCTCCCAGCTTGGGATAATCGGCAAACTTGCTGAGGAGGCACTCTGTCCCTTCATCCATGTCATCATTGATGAAAAATTGAACAGGATGGGACCCAGTACTGAGCCCTGGGGAATGCCACTAGCCACAGGCCTCCAACTAGACTCCACACCACCGATGACAACCCTCTGAGCTCTGCCTTTCAGCCAGTTCTCAATCCATCTCACTGTCCACTCATCTAACCCACACTTCCTGAGCTTGCCTCGGAGGATGTTATGGGAGACAGTGTCAAAAGCCTTGCTCAAGTCAAGGTACACAACATCCACTGTTCTCCCCTCACCTACCCAGCCACTCATGCCATCATGGAAGGCTATCAGATTGCTTAAGAAGGATTTGCCCTTGGTGATCCATGCTGACTACTCCCGACTGCCTTCTTTTCCTCCAGATGCCTGGAGAGGACATCCAGAATGAGCTGTTCCATCACTCACCTTTCCAGGGATGGAGGTGATGCTAACCGGCCTATAGTTGCCTGGGTCCTCCTTCCTGCGCTTTCTGAAGACAGGACTGACACTGGCTTTCTTCCAGTCCTCAGGCACCTCTCCAGTTCTCCAGGACCTTTCAAAGATGATGGAGAGCGGCCTGGCGACAACATCCGCCAGCTCCCTCTGGATCCCATYAGGGCCCAGGGATTTGTGGATGTCTAGCCTGCTCAGAAGGTCTCTAATCCTATCCTCCTCAACCAAAGGAAAGTCTTCCTTTCTCCAGACCTTCTTCCTCACGTCCAGGCTACAGAATTCACAAGGGCTGCCCTTAGCAGTGAAGACTGAAGCA
Organism: Rhea americana; assembly: GCF_003343005.1. Taxonomy (NCBI): domain Eukaryota; kingdom Metazoa; phylum Chordata; class Aves; order Rheiformes; family Rheidae; genus Rhea; species Rhea americana. The sequence goes on along the minus strand of NW_028185950.1, from coordinate 1,804,397 downwards.
CAGAAGGCATTCAGTAACTCTGCCTTCTCTGTATCCCCTGTCACCAGGGCCCCCACCCCATTCAGTAGTGGGCCCACATTTTCCCCAAGCTTCCTCTTGCTACTGACGTGCTTGAAGAATCCCTTCTTGTTGTCCTTGACATCCGTTGCCAGACTGAATTCCAAATGGGCCTTAGCCTTCCTCGTTGCATCTCTGCATACTCTGACAGCATTCTTATACTGCTCCCAAGTAGCCTGTCCCTTCTCCCACATTCTGTGTACCTTCCTCTTCTGTCTGAATTTGGCCAAGAGCTCCTTACTCACCCATGCAGATCTCCTGCCCCTTTTGCTGCACTTCTTACTCATAGGGATGCACTGCTCTTGAGCTTGGAGGAAGTGATGTTTGAATACTAGCCAGCTCTCCTAGAACCCCCTTCCTTCTACGGCTCAAGGTTCCACCAATTAGGTCTCTGAAGAGCCCAAAGTCCATTCTCCTAAAGTCCAGGGTTGCCGTCCTTCTTGTTGCCTTAGTTCTTTCCTGCAGGATCCTAAACTCCACCATCTCGTGGTCACTGCAGCCAAGGCTGCCCCCAACCTTCACATCTCTAACCAGTCCCTCTCTGTTGGTAAGGATCCAGCAGGACACTCTKCCTCGTAGGCTCCTCCACCATTTGTGACAAGAAGTTATCATAAATGCACTGCAGTAGCCTCCCGGACTGTCTGTGCCTTGCTGTGTAGTCCTTCCAGCAGATGTCAGGGTGGTTGAAGTCTCCCATGAGAACCAGGGCCTGTGATCGTGAGGCTACTTCCAGCTGTCTGCAGAAGGCCTCATGAACTTTCTCTTCCTGGTCAGGTGGCCTGTGGTAGACACCCACAACAGTGTCCCTCCTGTTGGCCTGCCCTTTGATCTTTACCCATAAGCTCTCAACTACTTCCTCCTCCTCCTCCCCCGCTAGGCAGAGCTCGATGCATTCCAGTTGCTCTCTCACATGAAGAGCAACTCCACCACCTCGCCTCCCTGGCCTGTCTCTCCTAAAAAGCACATAGCCATCCATGGCAGCATTCCAGTCACATGAGCTATCCCACCATGTCTCCGTGACTGCAATGAGATCACGGCCCTGTGACCGCACACAGATCTCCAGCTCCTCCTGTTTGTTCCCCATGCTGCGTGCATTGGTGTACAGGCATTTCAGAGAGGTTGATACAATTCAACAAACACTATCATGTTTTCTGTCTTTAAAATATCTGTAAGAAGCTTAAAGTTTTCCTGGATTTGTTATGTATGAGTTAGTGCTGGCTGGTACTTCTTGGTATGAAGTGCTTTCACAGCAAATCAACAGCAGGTTGGTAGYGATTCAAAATGCAAGCTGCCTTGGTCAGGTCAGGTGGGGATCTGTACTAGTCCCTAACTGCCTACAAAAAWTCCAAGCTCTTCCTCACTTGTCTACTGTAATCCTCTAGCAAAAGCAAGGCTCCTYGAGCAGAAGTGACTCAGATGTCCTCTCTTGATTCTGGTTGTGTCCGTTGGCTATTTTATTGCTCTCAGCTGCTTGTCATGGCTCTCCAGTTGGAGAACATCAGCACTGTTCCTCCCACACATGCATCTTAGCCAGTAGCACTAGTGTGTGAGCATGTCCCAGACTGCTGCAGGCAAAGGCAGCCTGGCTCTGCTGGCTCTTTGGGCTCCCTGGCCGGCTCTGCTGGAATATCGGTGAGGGAGTGCTGCCGAGGTCTGTTTTGCTATCTAAGGGCAGKACTTCCAGTGGAGGGGTACCAGTGAGCTCCTGAGGCTCCCATCAGCACAGCGGTGTGCCACATGACAAGCTGCCCATGGTCTCAGTGCTCAAGGCCTTGGGCAAGCTGCTCACTGCAGAGAGGCTGCTGTTCCCCAAGCTAGTTCTCTTTTCTAGCAATTATTGCCATTGCGCTGCTTACCGTGGAGCAGGACATGTGGACGCTTCTGTGGCTGTGCACAACCAGCACACTGGAGAGAAGAAACAAGGTTTCCTTTGACCTTCTTTGATCCCTTGGTTGATTTATTTGGCATCTGTAAACAATGTGATTGAAAGCTTAGGAAAACGTGGAGGGAAATTAGGCAGAGAAATAGCTGCTGGTACCTCTAGTCTTATCTATGAGTATGGCCATAGCCTTTTCTTCCTGTGACAGCAAATCGGCTTTTCCAAGCCATTTGCATATTATCTGTGCAGGGATTTGGGG
>NW_028185950.1:1704760-1802167 GCF_003343005.1 Rhea americana | reverse complement strand
CTGTGTCCTCCTAGCTGTTCTGTGTCACTTGGCTATGTGAAGGTTACAAGGCACGCTTCCCAAGGCATAGGCCAGCCATAGTTTAGGAAGGGAAGAGCTGGAGAAACTGGCCTGAGGAACAGTGGGAGAGCAGAGAAGCAGATTCCCTTCCATCCATGATACAATACCACATATAGGGAAGGGTCAGCAACTGATGAAGGAATAGCTGACTTTTTGATACATTAGCAGTTTTAGAGACTTATGCGAGTCCATACAGTGCTTTTTAGATTATAAATGAAATCTCAAACCACAGCTTTCTCACTGTTTTCTCTCATCTCTGTTTTTCAGCAAATAAATTCCTAACCTGTTCACCTGGCCAAGCAAGTTAATTCTGTTTTGAATTTAATGCTCACGCAGCTCCATCCGTTTTCTTTCCTTTCCCCAAACATGACTATACAGTAGCTGGCAGAGCTGTATGAGGGAGCACCGTGTGTCTGAGGCTCTGCTATCTTGGTAGCTAGCCAAAAATGACGCATGTGGAGACCCCCCTCCACAGCTGTATCCTTTTCAAAGTGATGTTTGTAGCAGAGAGCTACAAAAGTGCTATTATGTTGTCTTGAGTGGCTATGCGGGTTGCATTCTAAGCAGAGCAGGGATTAAATTTTGCCATCACTGCCCATGAGCAATTTGCCATTGTGCAGCAAGCAGCTTTCAGAGCAGGTTATTATTGCCGTCTGTGCTGTACCGTTCTTATTATACGAAACCTGAAACAGGACTCCTAACCTTGGAAGAAAAAAGATAATCCCTTTCTTTCTATTGTTGGCAATACTGTCTTAAAAGCCAGAGAAATGCAGCCCCCCCGGCTCCTCTCCCTTAATGATTCTCTGCTTTTCTACTCAGTGTTATTTCTATGTTTCCTTCTGCTGCATTTCAAATAATGCTGGGACTAATATGGCTGTTTCCATTGAACAGTTCCAGCTGATGTAAGGCCATGTCTTGCCCAAAGATCTCTGTCTGTGCACAAATCAGCAGTGACAGCCCACTTCTGGGGACAAGAAGGTAACTGTCAGGTTACACTGAGCAAAGGGAGTAGCAAAAAACTGTTGAGGTATATTTATTTTTATTAAATTGTAGGTCATATGTATTAGTGATGGAGAATGGCTTTTTGAAATGGAGATTTCTGAAAAAATAGATGCTTTTAGCTAAGGGGTGCTTTTTCCATTATTATTATCAAGGCAAAGCTAAAATGTAACAGCTTAAGGTGCTTCGAATTAAAGCAAAACTCTTCTCGTTTCCTTTTCTCATCCTTCTCCATTTGTCCCCCAAAGGAGAATCSAGATCACAAAAATGTCCACTACTGCCTATGAGACTATTATTTTTTTCCTCCAGATAAGCAGAAAAATGTCACAGTTGAATGCATACTGTGATGAAGAGGTATTACTATCTACAAGCTTTTTTCTATTTTTCCATTTTTCTGTAACTGTATTTAATACTTCTAATTCACCCCAAAATTTCAATCTTTTTTCATATTACACAAAGAATCMATTTCCTGTTTGATTGACTCCCACAGAATAACCCCATATCTATCCTAAAGACTAGCTTGTTACCGAAAGAAAGTTTAGCTTTTGCTAAAGGTAAATTTGTCTCTGAAGTCCTAGAGATTTCTTCTTTGCCTCAGCTTCATAGTGAAGGAGAACCAGGTTTTTTGCAAAACAAGTGCTGATGTAAGTCTGGAGCAGCAGCTGTAAATCTCCTGTATTATCTCAGAGGAAGCCTGTCCTTTCAGGTTTCCAGTATGAAGGTCAAGACCCAGAAAACAAGAGAAGTTCCTGTGAAGATCTGAAAAAGGCCACCTGTGTGAATTAAATTGCCCTAGGAATCACAGTGTTTTTTCTTTACTTCTACTCAGGATCCATATTCATTCTGCTTTGTTAGGAAGTTCTCTGAGATCAACACTAATATCCCTTTTTACTTTATGGGCCCATACCAATGTCCTTTTCAAAGGAAAATACTAAAAAATTTGAAGCCTAGATAAAACCCAGCTTCTTAAAAGAAATGTCCAGGCTTAAAATGAAGCCCAGTGAGGACCTTTCTAACACTCTTGATTTTATATGCATTGAATCCTATGGTGCTGGGAGCAATACAAAACCCAAAATAGCAATCGTATCTGTGAGCATCACAGGTGATGAGGTTCAAGGCATAACTCCGACAGAATAAAAGCCAAGACTTCTGGATCAGGGTCCTAGGTCTAGRTGCCTCAGATGGTGGAAAGCTCTTCACTAACTTATTCTATGTTCCACTGGTCCTTAAATGATCTGTTTAGTGAGCACCAGAATGGACCAAGGCCAGCTGCCTCCAGATACTTCTCTGTCGACTGTCTAAGAAAGAGCAAGCTTTGTCTGAAGCCTTTCAGTGGCTGAGGTGTTTCAGTACAGGCCTGTGTTGCCTGATGAGCTCACACAACAGTCTTTGCTTCTATGTCCTGAAGTGATGTTGCTTCTCTGCTCAGCATCAAACAAAAACAAAAACAAAAAAACAAACAACCCCCCCCCCCAAAAAAAACCAAACAAACAAAAAAGAGGTTCTTTTTCTCCTGGGATTCTACCTCTCTGTCAAATTCACTTTAAATAGACCAGTGGTTTTGGTTCATTTTAACAGGAGAGCATGCAAATGCACACCCAGACCGCCAGCACGGTCACCTCTGTTTCATTTCCATAGAAAACAAAGCTACAGCAATGTCACATTGGAGTGACCTACTGTTCGAGGAGATTGTGAAATTTAATTAGCACTCAAAGAAGCACTTGCTGGTCTCGGGACAAAAAGTGCGGTTGAAGTATCTTTGTTTCCATGCTAGTAAAATCTGCCAGAAAATGAAATAACCACATGGCTTTTCCGGTCAACATTTGTTGGAGCAGAATGATAATGGGTGGAGGAGGGAAACACATTTGTGCTGTTCCCTTTCTGCTCAGGCTCTGGGCTGTCAGTCCGGTGCTGTGCCCTGTCAGCTTCACAGTGGGGAAGCAGTACCAACCTGACAACTGGGGGCATTCAAATCAGGCACGGTGTTCGCACAGCAAGTGCTTAGGAAGGAGCTTTGTGTTGCAGTTTTGCCTGTAAGAGCRGAGGAACCAGCCTCCCCTCACTCCCTCGTGCCCCCTTATTTCCGACAGGCTTGGAGACTCTAATTGCAGTATTGCKCAGCTCCTGGCAATTGCAAGGGCTTTTAATGCTACTGCTTGCTTTGGAGAAGGRAGGCTGGAATAATCTGCTTTGTGTAGTGTCCTTTGCTGGAGATAAGAGGCAGAAGTGAGTTGCAGGGAATATAAATTGAATGAACATATTGCAGTTGCTGGACACAGCTCTGGTAGATCTGCTCTGGCTCTGCTTCTGATTGATGCAGCCCGTCCTGCCTAGTGCCACCACACCACATCTCCTTGGAGCCTGGAGCAGAGCACTGGTATGGAGCAGGCTGTGGCTCCACAGTATGGCACAGGCGCTTTGTGGTTTTTTTCATTGTAATTTTTCTTTTCTTTACCTTTTCCCCTCCTTCCCTTCCTGTGAGCAGATGAAACATGCACTTAATTTTCAGGAAAGTGACTGCTGTGGTGGCAGCTGTGGGAAATCAAATGCACAGCAGGCCCCCATAATTCACAATAATTTTGTGTAGCAGTTTCTGATGATGTGATATCAGGTGAAAATTATCCCTGCTACTTTCTCRTGTGCCACATCTTTTGAACTCCAGCCTGCTTTTCTATTGGCATGTGTGCCTAAGGCTACCAGATTATTGACAGGGGAGAAGAAGTAATATCATAGATTTAGTTTTAAAATCTTCTTTGTAAATGTATTGCTGAGGATGTACATAGGGTGCTACTGAAGTTTCTCCAGCAAAGACCATTGTTTTTAGCCCCTTAATCTCTACTGTTTGTATTTATACACATTCCTTTGCTAAGGAGCATCCATCTTAATCTATTATATTTCCTCACAAATGTGATATTTACTCCTGATAAGATAAAAATGATAATGATATCTCTGTGTCACAGGCTTTTATTTTAAATGAAATATCTAGCAGAGCATATCATGTTATATTATTGCTGAAAGTTCAGTTATTAGTATCTGCAGAGYGGCATTCTTTCCTTTTGTTGTCTCCATCTGAGCTGCAGGACTGGTGCTGGGCTTSGTGGGGAGAAGCTATGCTTGGGCTCTGGTTGAATGTGCCATCTAGCACAGCTGGTGCAGCTCCTCATTTGACAGATTATAAAAAGCTTACAAGGAAAAGTGGCTCTAGGATGCCTATTCTCTGTCAGCCAATGTATAGCTTAGAAGACACGGGACCCAAGGCTTCACATCTCCTTCAGCAAGAAGAAGAAGGTCTCTGGGAAGTACATAGCTCAGGAGGGGCTTTTGACAGAAGCAGCATGTTGTGACAAGCACAAGATAAAAACAGTGAAGCCCTAAGGCAACGGGCCTAAAGACAGTGAAGTTCTTGACATCAGGTCAAAGGGTCTCTTGTCTTCTGTTAGTAGGATGGCCACTCTCTAGGATTAGAGTAGCTCTGTGGACTGTAATACTGTATTACTTAGTGAGGTGGACTCAGGAAGAGAAAGAAAATAGAGGTGTAGTCACAGAAGATATTGGCAAAAGGGTAAACACCTATTCCAATCTAATAATCATTGCCATTGCTACATCAAATAGTACTGTTAGCAGCTTGATATGAAAGAACCTTTAAATATTGATGATGAGAGTCTGCTCAGTGGAGCATTGCATATAGTGAGAGGACCCAGTGAATCTGGCATATTTAATGTAATCAGCTGGAATGTAAAGCACAATATGTACAGACTTGTTCAATCTGTACATTTAATCACTGCTGTTGAAAGGTTATTACCTGCAATAATGCAATGCAAAGTCAAAAGCAAGGAACAAAAACACCTTTCTGCAACTGAATAGTATAGAAGCTCCTTTGATGATTTTGGTTTCCTGTTCTCAGAGAACACCTTAAGAGGTATTATCAAAAGTAAAGCTGGCCTAATAGTACAGACTAATTTGCAAATAAAAGTACTAAATATTGTTCTCTGGGTTTTGTGGAGTCATCATATGTATTAACCTTGGAATTAACCCAAAAGTTCACTAATCTGGAGAAATTTGGGAATTTTTGCTCAAATTAAATTCATTCAAGAAATCTACCAGTCAAAAAATGCCCGTTAGTATACTAATCATCATTTTCTGTTCTCCTGTTAAGAGAACTTCTTTCCTACCAGGAAGTTTAGACAACCTCACGTGACTACATAATATTGTCATGAGTGAAGTTAATAGCAAAAAAAATAGGTCAGATAAGAGAAAACAGTTCATTTGAAGTTTTCAGCTCAAGTTCAATGATTAATGGATTCAAGAAGAAAGCCAGCATCACTGTACTAATGATCTGTTGCTCAAAAAGAGAGAAATGTTTCTGACACATGTTGGATGTGTCAATAGACTCTACAGTGATGGGTTTATAGTCATTGATATTCCTTAATGTAAGGGCAATGATAAACAGAATAGTATTAAAGCATAATTAGTGCAACCTGCACTAATAAAACTAGCACAGTCTGAATACATAAAAATCTTGGAAGTTTTGAAAAATCGTTCTGCAGATGACAACAGAAATAATTCCAACGTTCAGGCCCGTCTGTTTTGAATATCCTTGGGCCTTTCAACGTTCTTAGTCATGCTCAATCAGTGTGAGGCAGAGGAATAAGCCCCAGGAGCAGCCAGAAGCTGAAGTGAGCTTATAGTCCATTTATAGAGTAGAGATAGACATGTTAGAGGTCATCTCTGTTCCAGCAGTGGCATTCTAGTTGGTATATAAATAAAAATGACTCCTGGCACTGTCTTTCCCAAGGGTGAGTTCTTGACAGTAGGATTTTTTTCTCTTAGCCACAACGAGGCCTTGAATGTTTTTGAGGCATGCTTCAAAACCCATCTTTTCTCCCAGGCTTTTTGAGAAGTTAGACTGAACGTTGAAGAGTTATGATGAATATTCCTATATTTAAACAAAGATTATTTAAGATTTGCTATGTATTTTGCCTGAACTTACTGTCTGGCACTTCATTCACTGACAGCTAAGTTGCCTTATATGAAATGGACTCACTGACATTTTAGACATTTTTTGTGTTGTTACCTCTCAACTCTGTATTTGAAGAAGACTCCTTAGGTATAGATTACACCTACCAGAGCAGACAAGTGAACAATACAGACACAGCAGCCAAACAGACTGCTGGTTTATGGGAAAGGAAGGGTGAGGGGAGAGATGCAAAGGAGACCAGTAGTAATATTTTGTTCCTCTGTTGAAAAATACAGCCTATATCAGCTGACAAAGAAATAGTACCCCCCCACACACCAGCTCCCTATCATGTACCTTCTGGCCTCCTTCATCTGAGAACATGACCCAGAGCCTGCTCTTTTGCACTTCCTATGTTTATAGTTAATAAAGACAAGAATGAGGAGGGAAATGGCCATACTCTTATAATGAAAACTCAGAGATCCCCACAGAGCTACACCAATTGCATTTTTATTTCCATTGGTGCTGCTAAACATCCTATAGTGCTAGAAACACAGACATCCAAAGAGCAGCAGCACCATCATTTTGAAAAGGAAGCCTGTCACATAGTACAGAGCATGTCTGTATTTAGCTACCACAGCCCTAATTTCTCTGATGCGGGCTGACACCGTAAAGCATGGCTCAGCACTGACTCATCACCTCAGATTCCTAGTACCAGGCAAGGACTTTAAATGAAAGTGAAAATCCATTCATTTTTTTTATTTCTGTTAAGAGTATGGTAATGGGCATGCAAAGGTTTATAACCAGCCCCCGGACTGGAACTGCTATCAAAAGGACGGGGTTTTGAAGAGCTGAGACAACATGTTCACCTAGAAAGAAATACAAATAATGTCACTACTGCACAAAGAAATGAGTTGGCAGGGAGGTAAGCCTGCTCTCCCACAAACTGCTGATCGCCAGTCCTTCTTTCCAGGTTAGACAAAATTAGTATCCCACACTCATAGGGAGAAAACATATATTTTAGGCCTTGTGATTTCTGAGCACTGGAGCCTAGCTCTGTTGTTATAGAAATGCCTATGCTATTAACTGCGTTATTCAGCTCCTGGTAGAGAATTGTTTTGTTTTCAATCCTATTAACTCCYACTTGTAGACCTTCAGTTAAGAAAACCTGTCTCTAACACTGTACAAAAGCATAAGCCCTTTTAGAAAGCTGTTTTACTTCCTGAGATAAGATGATGTCCCCCTTCCTCCAGTGTAAGCAAGGAAGCTCTCTTTCACATAAGGAAGCCTAAACATCCCCAAACCACAAAAACCCATCAGGGAACCATCTCTTGGGCTGTCACAAGCCCTATTTAGAGGGGTGGTGCAGGGGCTGCGGGAGGGAAATCACCCTGCCTGCACCTGGGCACATGCTATAAAGGTAGGAGTGAAAGAGGCTTTTGTTTCCTCCTTGCAAAATTAAGCAGTGAGATCCAGGGAGAAGAGGCTATAGGGTAAAAAAGCAAACAGTCCACAAATTGAGGAAGGGATAACTATTACATACTCTGTTTTTAATCAGGAAAAGCAATTTAGTTGCAGTTTTCTGTATAATTCTGCTGAAGAAATAAATTATGCGGAAGAATGTGCTTTTCTCCTCAGGCTAAAAAAAGAATAAGTGAGGCTCAGGGAAATGCCTGAGACTTGCATGTGTTTGCCATTTAGCTGCATTTCTGACAACTCCTCGTAGGTCGAATGGTTTATGCCATAAGCTTCAGCTCTGGGCCCTTAACATGGGTGTGCAGTAGGAGTGCCCTTGCGTTGGGGAGAAGTTAGTTTTCTCTTCTGTGGCCTAAGACTACTTTGGAAAGAGCTCTCCATGTCTTTCTGGGCCTATCAGAGCCCCTCACATCCATGGGGCAGCTCTGCCCCAAGGGGCCCCACTTGTCTGCCCCACTGGGTCGAACGCTGGGCTAGCTGTGTCTTCGTGGACCTGCTTGCGTTGGCTGTTCCTTGGGACTAGCTTGCAGGTTGTTTTCCCATTGCTACACCAAAGAAAAACATAGGCTGGAGCTTCTATTTCTTTAATGCTTCATGCAGGAGTTCCCAAACCTGTGAGCTGAACCAGTGCTTTTCTCTCTGAAAAAAGAAAAAAATCCAGACTTGGGAGACTGAAATTCTGGACTCCTTAATGGGGAGAACCTCATTTTTAAAATGATTTCTTTCCCACTGAAAGGCTTAGCTTTGGGACCTGGGAGCTCAAAACACTTAGATATATTGGAAAGCTTTATTTCTAAGCTTTAAAATATTAATTAAAAAAAAAAAGTGAGTGGAAGAGAATCTGAGACTTAAAATGTCAAATCAAACCCTCTCTGCCCTGAAGAGATTGTTCCGTTCCTTGGGAAACTCTGTTTTGCAGGCTAGTTCGTCTTTAGGTCAAATAATGAAGATCATTTTTACACGTCATTTACAATACGGAAAGGAGTTCCCTGACAGGTGATCACGCAGAAGGTCATTTGCTTTGTTGGAGCAATGACGGCAGATGCTGTTAGCCAAGCCTGGCTTTGCAGACCTGACAGAAAACTGTGTTCAAGCCATGGTGCAGGGAGATGTGCAGGAGATTGTGGGTGGACTTGTTTTACAGGACAGGGCCTCAGTTAAGTAATTCTTGGTAGCATGCACGTATGTTCACACACAGAGAGACGTTATTGGTGCTGAATCAGCTTGCTTTTAGGGCAGTCTTCCCCTTGTTCTTCCCCCGCCCCCAACCTAGGTGATTTGCCTAATAGAAGCTGACAGTAAACCTCAATCTGATTGTCAGATTTCTCTGGAAATCTCATGGGAAGGAGAGGAAGGCAGACATTTGAGGAACAAAAATAGCACACATAATGAGCTCCCTTTTTTAGCCAAACTGCTTTTTTAATAACCTTCCTTTTCCTTCTCTGTCTTGCACACACAGACACACCAAATGTGCAGTGGCTTCAAACAATAGGAGCTGCTTTGGGCATTGGGGTTGGGATGGATGCATCTGCTGTCTCCCTGGGTTATTGCTTGGTTGCACCATGGGGGCCCCGCTTGGAAAAGTYATTTAGGGTCTAAAGATTCATCTTTTCTGTCTGTGTTACTTAACTCAAACCTGGGAGTATCCCAAACCTGGGAGACTCTCAGCTGATTCCTCCTTTTCACTAATGATGCATCCCTTCTGAATCTGCCTAGGCTGGCACTATGATGGTGAGTTTTGGGTGATGGTGGCAGTTCATGATAACCTGAACTTTTTAGCTCCTGCCCAGGAAAATGTTTTTAAACTTGAAAACCATCCTTAAAGCAGGAAAAGTGAGCTAGACAAAGGCATATGAGGGAAGTTATCCTCCACAGGCTCTTCAGAAGTTGGGGAACATGACAGTACTTTGCTTTTGTGACTGAGATAGTCTGTATGAGGTTGTATTTTAAAGTTACGCCAGATTCAAGGAAAGATGCCTCTCAAGTCCTTAGATGGGGCAGAACTTTTACAAAAAACCAATCATTTGTGATGACAAGCAGTACTTTTAACATCAACTTTCCCCCTCCCCCCATTAAGGAGGCTTTTTTACCTTACTCCTCACTTGCTCTGGGGTCTTATTTCATGGTAACCAGTTGACAGTGAGATGGATTACTGAGGACAAGATGTGGCACATCCTTTACAGCATTGTTTGTCCAGAGAGGTCTCAAAATGATAAAGTACTTGAAGAGTACGTTATCTTACCCAGTAGAGAGATGCAGCTTCTGGGGAGGCGCAGAGCAGCTGTCCGACAGAAGTAACTGGCACCAGGCAATTATTTAGGCCTACACTTAGATAAAAGAAGTATGGCAACTAAAACGCGCCAAGGGTGAGGAACAGTGTTTGTAGCTGTTATTTTGTTATTTCTACAAGCAGGCTTAATTTTGTTGGCAGTTTTATTACGACAAAAAAAGAACTTAAAAAGAAGAATAAACCCATCTATTAATTATCTAAATACTTTTAAATGAGACTGATCTTCAGAAGCAGCTCAGCTTTTATCCCGTGGTTGTTCAGCTCCTAAATAATATGGTCGACTTTGGCTGCGTGTCCGGAGATAAACGATGTCTGAATGTCATCAAAATGTCAGACAGCTGCAAATAAATCCCAATAAGTTGTCTGGGTAAAGGGAATTCAGAGGTGAGGTATAGTACATTTTATGTTGCCTCAGAAATCTAACCCATTTACAGTATATGTCTTATATTTATCTATATTCCAGAACTGTATTATCTTTATCTTTGTGGATTCCTATTGCTTTCCAGTGCTTTTAGTCTGTAAATTCAACACCAGATGGATGTTTTATCTTAGATAGATCAAATCAGCTCCTTCTGAATCAGAACTGGAGCCTGCGTTTCTCTTTAGGCACACATCTAGGGTAATACAAAGAGCGCAAAAACAGTTTGGGGTGAAACTAAATGCCAATTTGGAGGTATTTATATGCTTGTATTAGAGAGACTGATTTACCAGTTTCACGAGTGATATTGTTATTCATTAGAAAGTTACTGCTGTGGGCAGATGCTGTGGAATTTTCCACTGCGCTGGGTCTCAGCTGCTGTATGCAGTGGGAAATTTGTCTTTCTAATCCATTCACCAGCCCTGGAAAGGATGTCCAAAAAAGTAGAGCATGGCAAGCTCTTCGCAGTCTGTATTTATATCTCACTCCTTTTCAAGCGAAGAAGATTTTGCAAGCTGATTTCTCCCATCTTTCTTCCCTTCTGTATTTCTTTTCCCTGCCGCATCCACCATCTTCCCCTGCATTCAGTTCTGCGCGTGGGCAGTTATTACATGGCCAAAATCTGCAGAAGGAGCAGAGTCCGTAGTGTATCTTCTCCTTGTTTTGCACTGTTCTGGTTCCTGCTGTTTTTAATTGGCAAGCCTCATGAGTTTGTTACTGAAAGTGGGCGAATACAGGTCCTATTTATCCAGCTGAAATGAAGAGGTGCTCTTTCTCATCTTCTTAGCTCGTGCTAGCTGCTGTCATCCTCTTAGCCTAGGTGTTGTTTCAATCCTTGTTAAATCCATTAAACCCTCCAAGATGTCCATTTTAAAAGGTCTGAATGCAGAGCTCTCTTCTGATCTAGAGGGTATAATTACTAGACCAAATATCACTCATGCAATTTTCTTTAAAGTGTAGAGATCTAGCTGTAAGTTAAGAAAATAGCCCCCCAAAATGATTTTGATGCAGAATATTAGGAGGAAAAAGCCCTCTTTGATAGCAAAAATTTTTTTTATTTATTGTTAAATCCTTTCAGAAGTTGACACAAAGATTGATAGTTAATAAGCACATGTTCTTAATTTGCATTGCAAAATTTTCAATGGAAACTATAGGCAGCCATCCAAATAGTCAGTTCATTATTTTGTTAGACTTCCTTTTTTTTCCTATTGTCTACCCATGGGTAAGAGATTATATATCAATAAAAGAATACTGAGAAACTCTGCTGAAGACAAGCAAGATAACAGATTGCAGTAGGTACTCTTGGTTCCCTGGATTTGTGCCAGGCCTAGTTCATCGTACTAGCTCAGAAAGTCAATGGACAATTTATTCTCTTCCAAAAATATTTTCTCTAGTTCATTTATTCTTTAGCAGTATATACATATATACACAAAGTGAATTTCAAATTCAACAGCTGAATGAAATTGTAAAGAAAAGACAAGCTGCTAAAGAAAGCAAAAAAAGCTATTGTCTTTGATTTATGGATTTGTTCCAGTCTGAGAGGCTCAGAGCTTTCTTCGATAAGGACCGTAAGTGATTAGAAAGTAATGAACTATGGAGAAAGGTCGGAAGATGCTGAGATTAGATCTTCTTGACTGAACAGGAGCTAGTGATGAACCAATCTGCATGAAAGGTTGCTTCAGTGTCAGCTTCTCAAAACTGTGGATTTATTCCTGTTATCTTTACATTTTGCCTCTGAAGAACAAGATATGAGGAATTAAGTAGCTAAAGATAGGAGCATTTTCATTTAATGTTCCATTAGCTTCTGTATGTTTCTAGTTTACTTAAAGTCAGTGCAGATGACTGTAGTTTTCATGTTCACCTTCTCAGAGATTCATGCGTAAAAGAAGTTTCCTAAAACATTTCCATGTGGAGATAAAAAAAAATGTGGTTAAATTCAAAGTCTCTTCTGATCTTCATGAATTTAATCACTGAAAACTCTTTCACTATGAGATGGAAAACCTTTACATCAACCTTTACTGACATTAGACTAAAGAAATAGTACTGCTATTCTAAGAAGTCTTCCTTTTTTCTTTTCTTTTTTCTTTTTCCCCCCTTGTCAGGTATAGAAGATCTCATATTAAAATCTGTTTCTGTTTATTTCTGTATCCACACTATTGAAAGCTTCTCGTTCCACTTGTAATTCTATCAAGAGGGTTTCATGCAAAGGTAATTCATAGTAGCAGTGATGTTCATATCACTGTGGTGATCTGGGAATTTAAGTGAGGAAGGATTTAGAAGTAAAAGTGGTGCCTTTAACTTAACCAGCCACTATGTTGGTCTAACGGAAGATAACGCCAAGCAGTCTGTGGTGGCTCGAGTTATAATTCTCTGCTATTAATATTTGGAAACACTAACAGCATCCATAGGATAGTGTGTTAAGTGTTATATATTAACATCATAAGCCCTCATACATTTCTTTTATTTTCAATTAAGAATGGAGGAAGAGAAAAACTATTATCTCTGCTTTATAGCAGGGACACAGTTATACTGCAGTGTGCTTACTGTTCACTCAGGAAATATGTACCAGAGAGAGCAATTATGTCTAGATTGCCCGAATGTCAGTGCTGTTGCCACCAAGACCATCTTTTGATGTTTTTCTCTCTAGTATTATTTTGAGCACTATTTATTAAAAAATTTAGTTGGACACCTGAAAGCCTGATTTCAATAACTTTGATTAATTTGCACCTAAGATGCCAAATTCTGCATACAACTTCGACAATCGTAGCATATCTGCAGATACATGTTAACGTAACCTTTTTTGTAAGAGTTGGGTGAAGGATAGCATAGAATATTAATGAATATTTCACAGATCCTTTGTAATACCTAATCATGTTCTAGCGCTCTAAAAAAATTCTTAGACCAGTAAACCTTTGATGTTCTTCCATGTCATTTAGTCAAATACAAAACCTATTAAATGATAAACTCATTCACTCCATGTCAAATACGTATGTCCACTGAGTAATTTAGAAGGTTTCCAGGCTGAACAGCAAGACCACGTCTTGATGGATATTCTAGAGATAATATATTTCTTATATTGAGAGGCCTTGAAATTGGTAGACCTTGAGATGTTTCATAGGAACAAGCCTTACCCTCTTCTTCCTATTCCAGGGTCAGACCCAGGGCTCTCAAAACTAACCCTTCTTTCTTTGCCCCATTATATTTTGATCTTAGCAAATCTTATTTGATCTATTCAATTTTACTGTGACTCAGCTACAAAAAGCACTAAATTTTATTTTCTTTCCAAGCATGGTATCCATCTGTTTAAATAACAAAAGGATATCCATGTACTTTATTGAAAAAAAAGCAATGAAGTAAGAGCTTATGATTTCCTTGTCTGAATACTTCAAAAGTGAAACCGTTGAATTCTTTCCAAAAAAAAGAAAGAAAAGCATAGATAACTTCTAACCCATATCCAGTCATGTAGATCTGATTTAACTCTATGTCATGCAATCATTCAGATGAGCTAAATACAAACAAGGGTTTCACTGTTTGCCATTCCAGTTTGTGGTTTCAGAAGACAGCCATCTGGATGGAATACGCGTTTTGATGCCCATTCAGGTGTCACAGGACCTATTTGTGTTTGTTTTTCCTGTAGGCGGCTTTGTTCCATGAGATTAAGCTGGGATTCTTTCCAGTTGAGGAACTTTGTTGCAAGCAGCTATTATTAATATTTGTCTAATGCTAGCAATGTGCTATGGACTTTAACTCAGATCAGAACTCTGTATGTTCTTCTCATATAATGTAAAATGATCATGCAGTTTTATGGGCCATTTTTGCTTACCAGATTCCGCTAAAACCTGTGCAGAAGGAACTGCTTAGAAAAGAGAGCACTGGATATTGGCTAATGGAAGAAACAGGACATTGGGCTTGATACATAAAACTTATTTACCCAAATTCTTGGCCAAATATTTATTGTGCGCTCTCTGATTTCAGGTTGACGTTCAAGCTCAGACTTTCAGAAAACTTGTAAGAAATTTGCCAACCAAATTTATTAAATCTCAGTGGATTGATCCTGGCTTTCTTGTTTGTACCAAATCTTTGAGGACACAACAAATAGCTTCAGGTATCAGTTTCAAATGGCTTTATAAAGAAATAGGTCAGTTTGCATATTAAGGATCAAGGTACCTCAAGCTCAAACCAAAAAGCCCAGAACCCCCCTTCCCAAAAAGAAAAATATTGTTGTCTGTAGTCTACTCTCTAGACAGATTCATAACTTCATTAAAATGTGAACATATTTTGGAACTAGGATTTTAATTTCCACCCTCATAGGAAGACCCAGACAGATCAGGGTTTAAATTTGACTTCCGTAAGATATCTGGGTGTATTTGGATTTGGTCTCTGGTAACCAAAAACTTGTGTATAATGGAATTGTTCTGCGTGAAACACTTTGCTGTCACGACACCAGAAGTCTTACTGTGAGTTGCATATCCACGACACTGAAGAATTAAAATAGTTGAAAGTTTAAGTGTTTTATGCAATGCAAAAAAAAAAAAAAAAAAAAAAAAAAAAAAAAAATCCCAGAATGTAAGGTGACTGAAGAGAAATATCTGTAAGGAAAGAACAGGCACTTTGAAGTACTGTGTTTGCTTTGCTCTCACCTTTTTCTGGGCTTCACCTTTGTGTGAAATATATGAAAGATACTTATTCACATATCTGAATCCATCTGATGTTCATTTGACACTACACTTTAATAGCAACTTCCTTTTGAGTATTGGAATGTAATTCTGTGTTTTTGAGAAGTTGAGATTTGCTAGCAGAAGATGTAAGAGTACCTTCAAAAATTTACCCCAGTCTGGACTTCTATGACTAGAAGCCTGTGAGCTTCTGTTTGGAAGTAAAAGTTTTGTACATTTATTTCCACTGTCAGTAATGTGGTCACTCTGCTGGTCATTGCCCTCACCTTGTCTGGTGGTGTTCTGGGTTGCTGAATTAAATCCTGATTTGTGTGAGCAAGCTCACTGGTATTTATATGGTAAGAGAGTAGCCTGATCTAATTTTGAAGTAGGCTCTAACTTCAAGGCTTGCCTGCTTTGAGGGGGAGTTTGAAGCAGGTGACTTCCAGTGGTCCCTTTCAACATACATTGTTCTATGATTCTATATTTTCTTTAAGCAGCCTTACTGGTCAGTGTTTATGCATGAGAGAACCAAGATGGAGCAATGTTCAGGTTGTATTGTTATGTCACATATATTATCATCTCCTGTCAAGCACTTGTTGAAAGTGGTGATCTTCCAGCTTCTGGCTTGGCCGATTGTGCATCACAGTAACAACCCTGTAATTAACATCTGTTTCCTTCCTGCTGGATAGGGCCCAGTCTACTGCCATGAGAAAACACTGCTGTAAAGTGCTGAGCAACCTTCACATCTGGCTAACTCAGAAAGCCTTAAGGGCATTAAGCGGGCTGGTGGGACACTGGGTGCAGTGTCATTAGATCAAGGACAGCCTCCAAAATGCCCTAAGACCTTCTGTCACGCAGGGTCTATGGGGAGGGCATGGATGTCATTACTTATTGGTATCTGGTTTACTTTAGGCTCTGATGAGACAAATTAACAACATCACAGTCCCAAATCAGCCATCTTTAATCCTTTAAGGTTATCCTTCCCCCAATGACACAATGCAAAAAACCTTTTTAATTATGCAGCAGCCCATCTTTGACTGCACAGCTCTGCCTCCCCAGCCAGGGCTGCTAGGCTTTCTCCTCCCTTATTACCCAGCCAAGCTCCCTTTATAAGACCTCTTAATTGGCTCGTTAGTGTAACCTGAGGCTACCTGTCCTGCTTGGCTGATTCATTAATGAGGCTCAGATGCCTTTTTTGAGACCCAGACAGGCTGGAGAGGGATCTGTAAAACCTGGTCATGAGGATTTCAGAGCTATTCCCTCCAGTCCCCTAGTAACTGGGCCTATCTGGCAGCAATGTCACTGGTGGGTTTTGTACATGCAGACACCTCATGCACTCTCAGCAGGAATTGCTCCCATGTTCAGACACTGACTTTCTGTCCTTAAAAGTACATCCCTTGTTAGTATATCCTAATATACAGAGCACTTCAAATGGTTATTTCTGCTGTGCCAGTAAAATCAAAGAAATTATGCTTGTGTTAATTCATAAGATGTAAATATTACTTACAAATTATTTCCTTGGATATCAGCAAGAACAGAATTAGGATCAAAGTAATTGTATATTGGGGTTTCTATTACTAAGTTACCAAGATCTGGATTAGGCCCATCAAACTGGTGATACCTGGGATACCTGTCTTGTGAATGTTATTGCTCCTTGCCTTCTGTATGTGGGTAGATATTAGCATTTCCAAAGGCTAATAAGTTGTCACTGATTATCAAAGAAGACTTAAGGAGACTAAACCAAGTAAGCTTGTTTCACAGAAAAGTAAGAATTGTGACTTCAGAAGCAGCAATACCTTTCAGAAGTGCCTGCTAGCTAATTACTCTCAGCTGTACAGACAGAACGAAGGTTTGCCCTTTCCCTTCATGAACCACATGCAAAATGGGCTCAGTAGTTCTATCACTGTATTTTATGTGCTCCCCAAAGTTTTGAGGGCTATGCAGAGAGGAGCTTACTTGAGATGGGTCAAGCCAAGACTGTGCATCTCTTTCTCTCCTCCTGCAGATCTTGGAGAACAGCTTTATGTTCCTTCAAGACCAAGGGTGAAGAGGTTGGCAGAGTCCTTGCTGCTAGCAGCTGTGTAAGCCACACCTGTAGGAAGAATTCGAGCAAGCATTTACTCAACTAGGTTTATAGCAGTTGTAAGGAATTCAGATTTGTTGGAAAAAGTGGCTGGTGTCACACTGACATGGTGGTAAATAGCTTGATCTCTGGTATTGCTTGTAGACTAACAAATTTTGGCTTTGGTTGTTTGACTGTTGGTCTAGGTGAGCTGTGCTGGTCTGGCTCATGCTGAGGATTATGTTTTGCATTCACACTACCTTGCAAAGGATAGATTTTGAAATAAAGTAAAGGGTAGGCTGCATTTATGCGGTTCAATCCAGTAGCTAAGAATGCGGTCTTAAATTATGAGCTACTTGGACTTGAGGCCTGGCTTCTGTTTGTCCTTGCGTAATATGACAAATTATTAGTGGGGCTGGAGTGGATGAAGGCCAATAGAAGAACTACAAAGCTAGTAAGAAATATTAAAGGGAGAGAATAGCTAGCATTGAGAATGGAGAGATCAGAATGCACAAGATTATTAAAGGAGTTCTCCAAGCATTAAAGGTAAGGAAGTATTAGTACCACTGCAAAAGCACTGATGAAATTTCATCTGGAATATTGTGTACATAGCTGGTCACCCATCTGTAACATTCTCATTAATGATCTGGTGCAAAAAGCAGGAGTTTGCAGATTAAATTTGCTAGTCACATAAATTATGAGGCATCATTTTTAGAAGGGAAGATTAGAATAGCAGATGAACTGTATAACCTTGAAATCTAGTATAATAGAAAAGAGATGAAATTTTGTAGCGATCTGTAATAGAATAGACTGATACGAATGAGGTAAGACTGGGAAGGTCTGCATGCAGAAGTACCTGAGGAAACAGCTGAAAAAGAAATAAAAGAACGGCCTGTGCTGATGCCACTAGATTAGGAGTTCACCAAAATCACAAGACACTTCACAGTACAGGCAGCTTCTCAGGACACCCAGATCCGGAAAGAACAGCACACACCTATACAAAAGTGAAGTAAGATACAGAGACTGGGGCCGTTAAATGATGGCAAGGAGAGAACAGAACTGGAGCCATTAAACACCCAGATAAGGAGACAAAAGACAGAGGCAGGACAGGAAGGAGTGAGAGAATCACTGTCAGCTCCTAAAAGGTTCAAAAGGCACATCCAAACCAGTCTGGGGTCACTAGCAGGAAAAGGACTCGGAAGACATGGTAAGGGCTGGGTAGCTGGTGTCCGTTTTGTTCTGTGTCACTGCAAGTAACTCAGGAAGTCAATTTGGACACACACATATCTTAGTGCTTATCAGTACGTGGGCATGAGTGGCAATGAAAAAGTGAAATCAATTTTGTTTTAATTTTAAACCACCTTTCCCTCTTCGGCAGCCTGCATTGAGCTTTGCTACATGGCTGCTCCGACCTTGCAAACTTAATTGCCGTAATTTAAATGTATTAACTGAGAGGTCATACGCTTGCAAGAATTTTTCCTATTAGATTAACAAGCATCAATCAGTTAGAAACAAATGAGGTGAACCTCCTTTTGTGCTGGTGGATCATGTGAGGAGCATCAGTGTGCTGCAGCTATGGAAATGACAATGTGATGCTGAATTTTCTTAGATGAGCATCTTCCTTGAGGGAAAAGGATATATCCATACTATCATACCGGATACAAGGCAAGATGTCCATGTCTGAAATAGGCTGAACACAATTCCATTAGGACATATCCAGGAAAGGTGAACTTCAACAGAAGAATCAAGGAAAAGTAGAACCTACTGTAAAATAGGAGATCTGAGATGTCTAGCAAACGACAGGCCAAGAAAAAGATCTGGTCACTGTTTAAAAATATTGCATGGTACTAAAGAGCAGAAAGAGAGGAACACAACTGCCAAAGAGAAAACGTATTTAAACTAACTATGAGTTAAGTTAGGCTGGAAATAAGATAGTTCTTGATCATTAGAGCAGCAAGATTCTGGAACAGAGCAGTGTTCACGTTGAAAGATGGGAGCAAAAATACTCTCTGCTTAAAGATACAACTTGTAACATTTATGAAGGAGATGAAGGGATGTAGCAGTCTGTGCTATCAGGACATGGGACTTGATGACCCATCCAATCTCTACCAGCCCTGTGATCTTATGTTTCCACATAACCATCACTATCATCAGCCAAGAGAAACTATGCATTGGTAAGAAAGTTTTTTCTTTTAAGATGCCCTCAGTGGTTACTCACTGACCTGTGACCACTTGCACCTTTGAACCAGAGGGCAAAGAGCACTTGCCAGAGAAAGAAAGTTGTTTCAATGCTTTGATGCATCTGTAATATTAATTAGCAGTTCCTACAAATGGCAAGAATTTAGGGAGGTGCAAAGAAGCATTGAATGTTTCAGTGCAGAATTATACTACTTAGTAAAGAGGCTTGAAAGGGATATAAATTCTCATGCTCAAGCGTCCATTTGAAACTCTGCTAATGGGATTAGGCTAAAACCTTCAGAGGGTTTTGTGGGGTAACATCATCCCTTCCATACCTCCTGTAAGGCTTACTACATCTCCACTGAAGTACCCGATACTAGGCATTGGCAGAGACAAGATTTTGGATTAGATGTCTGGAGAAGTATGGAAGTCCCAAGAGTCCTGTTATTTTCAACTCTTATACCCCAGTAGCAACCTGGAAGTCGGGAAGTTACACAGGACAGGAATTTCACCTGCTTTTGAGTTTCAAAGGCTGGTTTTGTATTGCTCTTAAGAAAGTTAGAGTCTATCGTATGCAAAAAAAGCTGACTGTCTTTTCCTGTCAGTCCTGTGAGGCAGAGACTTTGGTCGTCAGCATAAGAAATACGCACCAACCAGACTGGACTGAGTTAACAAGGCTGTCCAGACAGAAGACCCTTCATTCTACCACTTGTAGAACGGGAAGGAGGGTCATCCTGGCTATTGGCACCAGAAATGATCTGACTGTGGCCTTCAAACATATAGCTAATAAAAACCTGACCCTGTGCTCCCTGAAGTAAGTAACAAACCCCCCACTGACATTAGTGGGTTGGAGGCAAGCTCATGCACGCTTTCAGCACGGCTCTTACTGTGCTGCTGGTGATCCTGGCAYGCTCAGTGAGGCGTGGGTGCTGCTGGGGCCCCTGCCTGCAATGGGCACCGTGCTGTCTGAGACACAAAGCGGCAATCTGCCATGCATCATCTGGAAGAGCTGTTCTGCTCAGTGSTGTGCAGAGCTGGGCTAAAAGTAAGTTCCTTTCCTTGGATTTTATTCTTTTGGGGGAATTTTGGAGCCAATCTGGTACCCCAAAGGCTAAACTTGAAATCCCAGTGAAAAGTAGTATCTCGTTTCCGGGAGAAGACAACCATCGCAGAGTACAGCACATCAAGCACTGGCTTTCATCAGTTCAGCAAACACCACTAAATCACACAGCACATCATTTAAAACAAACACTGTATAAGGGCTTGTAAAATAACAATACAAAGCAGCTCTTAAATTTCCCCAGTGTCAAACCAAGCCRGTTGTACTGGCAGGACTCCAGCTTTTAAGGTGCACACGGCGTGAAAGTGTTTCGCTGCAGACAAGCCTGGAACTACAGGCCCAGCATGTGATTCCTCCCACATCGTAAGGGAACTCGTTTCCACAGACGAGAGGGACTGCTGCAGACAAGAGTCAGATTAAACTCATGAAACAATTAATAGTATGGGCAAATCCCCATTTTAAGGTAGATGACATGGTCTTCACCTCTATCAATCTGTCTGCTCAATTTTCTGAGAAGTCCGTGTAACAGGGACAGTGAAAATCCATAAGGAAATTGCATGACTGATTCAGAGTGGTTGGAGTTGCCTTTTCTTTTCAGGAAGTATTGAACTCCAATATCACTGTTTGACGGTAGTGAAACTGAAAATAGGCTGAAAATGCCATGTTTTTGATATAAACCCTTCTGTCTCACACAGATTCTAATGCGAATTAATTACAGTCATCCTCAGATGGATAAAATATTGTACGTTCCTATCTGGATCTGTTTTTTAGTCTGGCTCTTACATCTTAGGTGACTGACACCTTTTCTCTGATAGATGAAGTGTCTAATCCACACACACAAATCACTCCACCCCTCTCCTGAAAGCAAAGGGATGGTGGCATTATTAAATTGCAATAAATACGCTGCCCTTGAGAATATATGGGTAATATATTAATTAAAATCTGTAAGCGTGTGAACTGCCCAGAGTGCTTCTCACGTGCACATCTGTAGTTACTTAGTCAGATTTGATGGCTTATATTTATTATTATTAGAAAGTTCCTCTTYCTGAAGAGATGCTGAGCAACTAAGTGACAGAATTACTCTTTCACACCAGTCCTGTTATCTGGTAAACTCTCTCTAGTATAATAACTGCTCTTCTAATGTTGAAATGGATTTTGCCATTGATGTACTGAGATACGAGACAGGTGCAGAGTGCTTGGGAATAGCAGCATGTGAAAAATCCTCTTGTACCTGTGTTTCTTGGTAGTATTTTGGATTCATGCTTGTTCTCTGTACACAGTGGAATAGTGTGGAATAGCCTTAGGATTAGGGGTCTGTTGGAACAGATCCTGAAAAAAATGAATGAAAAAGCAGCCCTATCCAAAACAGCATGAATTGGGAATTCTGCTTTTCATAATGATCTCTGGTGTTGGGTTAGAGAAAGAGTAAATATGCCAATTCTAAGTTGTTTACTTGCAGTAATTAATCCTATATTGATGTAAGATTAATCACTTCTTTTTACGGACTGTTCAGTAAGTTTTGATACTTTCCTGTACAGTTTGATGGATGAAAGAGACTTATCCCATGTTAATCAGAGGAGAGGAACGATCACCGTGCAGTTGCTGATAAGCAATTATAATGTRAAATAACAGCAATGAACTCAAATTGCCCCTCACTGCCCATCACTGCTCTGCTTTTTATAGTAATAATATAGTCCATTAAAACCTACAATCACTGTAATGTTTATGCATTATTGGGGAGATAAATTGCATAATTCTCATTTTGCAATTTAAATGTAATTATGAGCTTACTAATGACTAAAACCTGAATTTGCTAGACTATCAGTTTTTCTAACACTTGCCAAAATTATAGGTAATTACTTAGAGCTTACAATAATTATAAGTCCATCTTTTAAATAATTAATGTGCACTTTCATGGTACAAAACAGCTAGTAATCAAACGACCTCTGGCTTTTACAGCAAGCCCATGCAATTAGTCTTATTGTGTAGGTCTATAGAAATATACCCATTACAAGAGTCTGTTAAGTTGGCAGGCTTGATATTGATGGCTGTTGTATTTTATGGTACCAGACAATGATTAACACACAACAGCCTTTAGAAGTGTGTGCACAGACAAAAATCTTAGTGCATTTTGTGAGCCACTGGCTGCAAATACAGAAAGTAATTGCAGGTGGGAAGAATTTAAAGTTACTTTTTGTTGGTTGGCCTAGTCCTTTTGGACGCTCAGATATTCTGCCAAGAGGATTTCTCAACTCTGTTCATCTTGTGAGTCCTGTGACTCAGATTGTTAGCCCAAGAAAGAGCAAGAAACCTGTTCTGGAGATCTGTGTTGTGTTAGACCAATTACYTTTATTGTAGTCACACCCGTCAGCTTGCCCCACAGCTGCCCCCTAGCAAGTGCTGCAGCACASAAAAAATACTTCTTTCTCTAGAGTCTCGAACTTCAGTGGGATGTCTGTGGGAAATAGATGCCTGACTTGTGAGGCTTGTTAATGTTGCCTGCCAGATACATCCAGCCCAAACTGCCTAAGCTTCYGTGCTTGGTGTTACCTAGCGGTGGAGCTTTGCTGAGAGCCTGGAGTGTGTGTACAGAAATCATGAGGCACAGGACTGACTGAGTGGTCCTAATCTGAGCCCGTGTGCCAAAATTTTCCATAAATGCAGCCCTGTTTCCCAGCAATGGCCTATGTCCTTGTACTTTACATTTGTAAAGTCCAAATAAAAGGTCTTTATTAGATAAAGCTATAGCAGATAACAGTGGTGATTCTGGTATTTGCTGTTTTCTTTGCAAACCTGTCTCCTGTTGAAGTCAATGTGAGAGAACTGTTTTCTGAAGTAATAAAACAAAAGAACAAAATGAAACAACACTACAAAAGGCAAAATGAAACCTTTAAAACAGTGTCAGAACCCTTAGGGTTAGTCGGTGGATCTTGCCCCTGGAAATACTGCAGTGTAATGCACTATAGTGCTGTCTTTATAGCATAGGCAAAATGTTTTTCTCGGACTCTCATCCCTCAGCTCAAGGATCTGTACTTCACCCTGCACTGTTTGTACRCACAGCACCTCTCTCCTCCCTTACCTGTAATGCTTGTAAGCAGGCAGGACTGTGTGCTCTGCTGTGATGAGACAACATCACCATCCATTTTATTCCCACCTGCCTCACCAAAATGTGATGGCAAACAAGTCACTTAACCTCTCTGAACCTCAGTTTACCTGTCTTTAAAATACGAATTATGGTAACAGTTACCTAGCTCACCAGGGTGATGTGAGGATTAATTAATGTTTATAAAGACTTTGAGGCCCTCAGATGAAAATTGCTACAGTATATAAGTGCAAAGTAATTATGATTATCATTACTTTCATTTGCATGTATAGACTGTAATTAGCTGTGGATTGTATTGCATYGACTGTGAATAATTTAAAAGCTCTCCTCATGAAGGTGTCACTTTAAATGTTTTTACATTTTGCATTTAATAACACCCAGGTTTAGCTTCATTTTCCCTTCCCTTCTCCTCTGATAGTGTTATATGCTACAGTGCTGGTTTACTGGAGCACTGAATGTGAAGTGGTTTCTTTCTCATCCTGTCCTCCTTCATTTTGTTAGTTCTGCTCTGGCAAATGCTGATAAAGGGGTTTATTGAACACTGCAGATGTTCCACCAGTGGGTCCCTCCTGTGAACCCTGCAGTGAGAGAGTTGCAGGCTCAGGACCCCCCTGGTGCTCACACATGATTCTTACAGCACCTCCAAGCTGTCCCAGGTGCTGCAACAGCATTCCTAAGGGAAGCTTTGGGGGTGATGTGTAATCCATAGCCCCTGTGAAAACACTGTGGGTGACCCACTGCCATTTGCTTTTCCACATGTCCTTCGTGACTCCACTCCCTAATCAACATAGAAGGGTTCTCATTTTCTCCTTTCCATGACTTTCAGCATGAAGGAGGAGCGAAGAGGGAACCATGGCTAGAGACTCATTCTCTGGGCTAGCGTCCTTTGAAATGCTTGAGAAGGGTCTCTCTAAGCCTTGTTTTGCAAACCCATGTACAACATGTGACAGCTACTCAACTTTTCTAGACATATTCTCATGCTGAATGCCAGAAGTAGTCCTTGTAGTGGTTCCTGTCCCCTTGGAACTGAATGAGTGCTGGGAGAAGTGATACATCTCTCAGGTTGTTTTGATCTAAGACTACTACATTTAGGACTAGATTCATCCTAATCAGAAGTGGAGCACTTAAATTAGGAACAGCGCTGCTGCAAAGATCGCTCCATAGTCCAGGGAAGGAACCAACTGCTTCCAGAGGATGGGCCAAAATCTTAAGAAGTACTACATGGTCTCCATAGGTTATATGGGGAACCATGTTGTCCTAATTTAAGTACCTCATTTAAATGCCTAAAAATATACGTGTATCTACTTTCTTCATTTGTGCCTTCTGGAAACATGGACATCTAACTTGCTTAATAGTCTAAAAACTCAGTTTTATCTGATCTGTGCAGACATCAGCTTATCATTGGAGATAGGAATAGAAGCTAAAGTACTGTTTAACAGATTTGTGCCCTGAGACTTGGGAATTTGTCTCATAAGAACATTATCAGCAATAGGTTTTTATGATCTGTGAATCCCAGGATGCCAAAGCCTGTTTGTTTGTTCAGTGACCCTAAACCCAAGGTCCTATCTTTGGAGCTTAATTGAGATTTTTATTTTATACTATGAAAGCAGAAGTAATTGTACTTCTTAAGCAAACATTGAAACCCACACTTAAATTAACATTTCTTAATTAGGCGAAAGTGAAAATGTTGTTTGTATTGCATGTCAAAATGCTTAATGTGTTGATGAAAGGCAAGAGCCATGGCCCCCTTTATTGCTTGTGCCTGATTCAGCATGTGCTCTAGGTTGTCCAGGCAGTGGGAGTCCCCTCAGGGCCCCCTTTCATGTTGGAGGTCCTATCTGTATCCAGTCCTTCCTCATGCATAAGGCATGTCTGCGRCTTAATCCAATCAGTGTAGCAGCTAGTTTCATAATTTAGCTTCCCAACTTTAGCTGGATATCACAGAGCGCTGTAGTATTCACTTAGCACGCTGCCTGGCTGACTTTCTGTGTTGACTTGGGGTAATACACAAGGCCACTTGAATTTTTTGTGAGGGGAGTGCTCTTGTTTTCCAATGCTTGAGCTAAGTTTATAGTTGACAGTGTTATCCATCACCTCAAAGTACCTTGAAAAATCTCATCCTGCCTACAGTAGTGTCTGAACGTCATAATCTTCTAAATGTGTTTGTCCCTGTGAGGAAGAAAGGCATGGTGCTGTTCTCCTTTTGCTGTCAGTGGAGAGTGAAAGCTAGAGGAACCTACAGTAAAGCCCGTGGTTATGACAGAGCAGGACTGAGGGGAGATGAAGAGTCTTTAAAACGCATAAAAGGGAAGAGACTACTTTGTTCTTCTTATCCATGGGAGATGGGACAAGGAGTCTTAGGCTTTAAATTGCAGCTATGGAGATTCAGGTTGCCTGCCAAGAAAAGCTTTTCATGGAATAGATTGTGCAGGACAAGAATAGACTGCCYGGGGAGGCCCCACAGGCAAGGCAGGTGAGCAGCTCTGAAGCACGACACTGGGGTGGGACTTACAGTTTTTAAATGTATTAAAAGGGTACTGTTATATATTAAGGTGTAGGCAGAGATTTATCTTAGCACGCAYACAGGCTAAATGCAGGTATCTATACAACAGGAGCATGGAGAGTGGTGACTTGGGCCAGATAGCTCGAAAGTGTTGGGAAAAGTTTTCTTTTTATGTTTTGAATAGCAATTTTTGGACTAGGATTCTCCATCTGATCCTGCTGCTATCAATGTGAGTCACCACTGACCACAGCGGTGAGCTCCCCAATACCAAGATTAGCTGGGGTCAAAACAGAGRTCATCTCTTCCTCCATTATAACAGCAGTCTAGATACCCCTAATCTTTGCCCTTCAGTGAAAGAGAGAATCTACAATGAAAAGCATTTTTGCTTCCTCAGGCTTCTCCTGGGGCAATGTGAGCTATGAGTCAGCTTTACAAAGTGATAACAGAAGCCTGAATCTTGTTCATTTATTTGGAATGATTACAGGAAATCAAGTTATTCTGCAGGTCTGTTCACACCAATATACTTTTAGTTTCTCTTTCTCTACAGCAAAGTGCACAATGATCACCTCGTAGGAATTGTTTGGACCTCTCCAGTAATAAGGTGGGCTTATGTCCAGCATGCAAATTTGGCTAATGTTCTAAATCTGTTTAGCACACTCAAGTGTAAGGATTGAAAGAAATTGAGTTGTTTACTATATCTAAAAACACGGATCAATGGCTTGTCAATGTCCATGCCAACCTCATTAAATTTAACTTGATGAAAGAATGAACAATATTATGGTGATACATAATCCACCTAGAGTATGAAGTTACTAGAGAGGATGAAAAACCTGAGAATGCAGTGAAAATGGTTCATTTGAGAAGACAAGACTGCAGGTAATTATGCATATAGAATTAGTGTAGGGTGGAGAGAAAGGGCAGAAGCATCACCTGGCCTAACCTGGCATAGTTCTAGAGAATTCAGTGGGAATACAGAGATTTAGATCTGCTGACGGTCTGGTGCACAGGGTCTGATCTAAAGCCAAAGATGAAGTTCATGAAGCTTCTGTTGATATCAATGAGTCCTAAACAAGATTATTAGTACCTATATTCATATTGCCCAGGCATCTAAGTAATATCCTCACCACACAAACAAGATTGCTTTAGTGTAAACATTACTCTTCTGAACAGTTGAGGCTGTGTTTAGAAGTAAACAGCTTAGAACAGCTGAGCGTCTTATCCTCCTGGATGTGGTATTACTGTTTTATTCACTACCTGTTCTGTTTTATTCCTGCTAATGCCAAATCTATATTTAGATGAGTCAGGGATAAAATGAATTAGGACAAAAAGTGAGTTCAGGGAGAAAGATTTTTCTACATTCCCTCTATTACAGAGTCCCAGACTGGCTCATCCCATGGTGAAGTCAAGATTCTCCCTAAAGAGTTAATAATGTAAGAATGGCYGTACCGGATTAGATATTCTGCTCTCCAAAAAGATTAAATTATTTGGTGGTGTTTACACTTGGATTYTTTTTAGCTCTTTTTATCAGTGGGCTTCCAGGCTGCTGATCTGGGCTGTGACTGGGGAGATGTTGTGCTGCAATTCCTGACCAGTCCTATTTTTCTGCACTACTGCAGGAGATGAGTTTCTCCATTACATTTTGTGAAGGGAGCCTGGAAGCCGTCTCTCTGGGTTCCTGGCTTTAGATACAAGAAAAGAGGAATATACAGGGAGTCAATTTTTCAGTTGCATTCCTTATTCTTTACCTAACTAGACTGAATGACAGAAATTCTCTGAGGCATCATATATTCAGATCACATCTTTTTGGGAATAGGTCTGTTGTTCCTGTAATTAGGTTTAGTTTACAAAGTCCTTCAGTGGCATTTTACAAAATAGCTCGAGATTTTTACGTGCCCAGCTACCCTGAAAACAAGATTATTGAAGTCTTCTATGTTAGAAGCRGAGCAATTGTAACTTAAAAATCTAATGTCAGAATGGTTACCTTGGGTCATACCCAAAATCCATCTAATCAGACAGATGGATGTGATTTATTATGTGATAGATAGCAAAGGATGCTTAAGAAGGAATGTAGGAGAGAAGTCAACATAGGGTGATTCTTTGCTTGGTACATCCTCCCAGCTCCAAGTCATCAGCGGTTTAAGGACATCCTGGCTGTTGGAATGGGCCCTGCAGCCTTAACAGCACCATGCTGAACCTGAACTAGTTCAGGCAGACAAGAGGGTTTAATGTAGTATTTCCATCAATATGGCTATCCTGTTCCTTTGACACAAATTAGTATCATCACTCACCAGTTGCAATCTGTGAAGATATATAGGTGCAARTATGGCTTATAATTAGAAGTGACAATCTATGGCTCTCCAGGCCACCTCCAGAACCTGCTGCAACCCCTTCACCAAATGCCACTGGAACAGTGGAACTGTCCCTTTAATTAGAAGCGTATTAATAAATCCATCTTGTTCTCTAATCCCCACACGCATAATGCAGTGATTCATTAGCACAGGAAGAGGCAATTTAGATTTCCTCAGATAATAGCAGCTGTCACTAATCAAATTAAAGGAGGAAGTCCAAATCTAAAGTTGGGGAAACTGGTCTGGCAGGAAGAGGAGGAAAGCGACAGTCTGGTTTGAAAGGCCTTTTCTGCAAGGACTGAGAGGCGGACACAGGGCTGCTGTCAGAATTAATTCCCATGGGCATTAGCAGCTTCTTGCCAAATGAATCTCCCTTGGTGCAGGGAAGGACTAGGGCCCCTCTGCAGGCCCCAGGGCCAGGCTTGGGGGAGTGCTCTTGCTGGTTCTCCCARCTTCACTGGGGCTTTGAAATGAGTAAGAGCAGAAATAGGTAGGAGAGGGAGGGCTTTGTGCAAAACCTCTTCTGGTAACACGGAAATGCCTTTTTTTTTTTTTTTTTTAAGTATGGATATATTTTTCAGAAATGATCTGGGTTCACTTGCCAAGGGGTCCTGTGGGCTTGTGTGCTCAGGAGAAGCCCTGCAGGGATACTGCACTACCTGGATCACCAGAAAAAAAAAAAGAGAAAAATAGTTGCTGCACCCAAATTTTCTATGTGAAGAATGCAAACATTTTTTTAATACCTTGATGGTACAGCTGATACTTGTGCTCAGCAGCATGAGCTCACTTCCTGGCAYCTGTACTCATCAGGAATACAGGGACATCTCAGACTGCAGCATCAGCAGTTCATCTAGCTCAGGATCTTCCCTCTGAGGGGAGTCAGAAGCAGATACCTCGGGCTGTAGTACTAAAACTATGCTGAAAGACAGACATGGACCAAACATCTCACAGGAGAGCGACACTGAAAGAGATTAAGATCCCTTCCTCCTTATTCACAGCCATTAACATTAGACAGTCATCACAGCAATATGTAATTCCAGTGCCTTTTTGAATCTTTTTTATTTGGGAATATCCTGTGGCACTGAGTGCCATAGACTAATCACAATATAAAAATATTGCTTTTTGCTGGCTCTGAATTTATCTCCCTGTAGCTTCTTTGAAAGTTCCTCACCATGTGCAGTGGTCTCATAGTCCCTTCTCCAGCCTGTCTGTGCTGTTCCTCTGTTTATCACAGTCATTCCTGTTTGTTGCCCTTGTGAAGCACTGGCTTACCGTCCTGTCTTTTCTCTGTCTGTGCAAGAGTAGTTTTGTTGGTTGGTTTGTCATTCAGCACATACAGCTCGGTATGAGGGGTAGTGACCTCCAGGAGAGCCGACTGTGGCAGGGTTGTGTCGCAGTGACTCTGGGGTGGACATTTGCAAACTTACTGCAAAAACTGTTTGCATAGTYTTTTGTGTATATTTTTGTATACATTTTGGTTTCTCCAAATATCTTCCTGGTTCAAATTTTGATAAAATTGTTAAAGTCTCTGTTGTTTCGACAGTGGTGTAAGCAATTAAACACACAGRATAATATGAGAAGCAGTAGGTGAGCTGACCTGGGTCTTGCTTCCACTCCTGCAGTGTAATTTCAGCCATTCCACAATTTTTTCACTTGCTGTCCCCTGAAGCAGAGCAATTTTTGAAGGWTTGTCTAACGTCCAACATTGCCTGTGTATAGTGAAAGCAGGAGATCAAAGGAATGAAAGTGCTCCCTTCTTTAGCACTTCAATCAGTGATACGAGCAATTAAAATATGAATTAATCTAAGGAAGATGAAAATGCAGATTTTGAATAGGAGCCGCTGGAGTCACCTTGAACATGTGCTTAGTGCTGTTTAGCCTATGTGATTAAAGACACTTACACTCCATTAAAAATCTTGCTGTTCTAATGTTAAAAACACCTTGTCAGCTGGGAGTCCTGAATGCCTGCCACAAAGAGTACCCTTTCTATTGACTGACTCCTCTAGCAATTCAGAATAACTTAATAGTGTCACTGTGAAGAAAAACAAACAGCCCAGTTTTTATATGAGGAGGAGAGGTGGCATGTGCCTGTTTCTTCCCAGAGCAGCAGTATTTTGGTGGTGTAGAAGACAATGGCATTTATCACCCTTGTGTCACTGCTTGGCTACTGCAGTTTGCACTTTAGGAAGGAGGGACATGAATGTAGCAGGTGGGAACTGCTGTCTTGGGGGCGATTGCCTCTTTGCAGAACCCTGCAGGGTGCTCAAGTGGGAAACTGCAGTGGGAAGCCCAGGAGGAGCGGCTTGGGGTCCCCTAATCCTGCGCAGTGGCACTCCCCTGCGGCCCCGYGCAGGAGACCCTTCGGTCACATCAGTTGGTGAACTAATCTCGGCTCTATCTGGAGACACATGTTCCATATGTATCGCTGAGGTGGTATTACCAAACCAAGCTCTGCCTCTGCTTGCAGACACAAAACCAGTACAGACTGGAGGAAATTCCCGCTGCTTTTTTTTTTCCTCTCTGAAAGGCAAGACCTATTTCTGGATCAAACTCACAGGAGTAGCAAGTCCTTGAGTTAACTGAAAAAAACAAAAAGGATGGTAGGAAAAGGTGAATGCGTGATTGTGGTGGGTGATGCTTATACWTCTGTGACCATAATAATCTGCCTTTCAGAAGGGAGCTACTGTGTCAGGTCCAAGCCTTGCAGGGAAGGGAGACTGCTCCTTCTTGGAGTGTGCTGGGGGTGCTCGCGAGACAGCTGCGGACTTCAGGCAGGGAGAAATTTGCAAGTGGAGAGCCCAGAGCACAGCAGGGAGCTGGTGCCTGCTGGACCTGGGAAAAAAAAAAAAAAAAAAAAAAAAAAAAAAAGAAGGCCAAGTGGCATGTGAAAAAGTTTTCTAGCTGTCCATGTGGACTGCCCAGAACCCTCTGCAAGCCAGCAAGCTGCTGAGCTCTGCACTGAGAGCAAGCCTCATGGAGGGGATCTGTCCTTCAGGAATACAATGGGGATTAGTATCTTGCCCAAATGATTCTGAGTATAGGGGAAAAAAAAATAAATAAAAAAGCTTTTACTTCTAGTTCCTGTGTTTTGGTTGTTAAAGCCCCCGGCCTTCCATGGGGTGCTGAGGAGAGCAGGACTAGGCAAATCTACCTGGAAGACCTGTCCAACTCAGCTTCTGTCCTAGAAGYRTTTCCCAGMTAGCTTAAWATATATATATATWTAGAAACTTTCATTACAGGAACTTAATTYCAAGCATTTTATCCAATATTGATCATTTTAAATATAGTACTCCAAACATAAATGGCTCAGTAATCTAGYATTTATTTATTGACATATGGTTGTCAGCTTTACCATGCACCAAATCCTCAATCTCGTTTTTCTTAGCCAAAGAATCTCAGACATATTAATTGATCTAAAACATCTTCTCTCTAYAAACTGTTACTCCTTTCTCATTTAGCCATTATTAGTATAAACAGCGAGGTGTGTGGAGATGGTATGTCCTCTCCGCTGGAGGGCAGCAGAATTGATGAGTGCCCAACAGGAGAGTGAGAAATAGAATAACTTGCACATAAWATTTTTTCATATTTGATTTTAAATCTGTGAATGCTTTAAGGATGTGGAAACACTGCAAAATTTAATCTTTTTTTACCTTCACAAAATTAGGATGACTTCAAGGTGGAAATGTTTCTAGTTGCTGTTCAGAACTCCAGATTCTGGAGTTCCAAAGTATCACACTTCTGTGAAAGAAAAAGCATTCACTCAGCAGCCGTGGAGGTTTGGTGTTTCCTACCTATCCTAATAAGAAAACTTATTAGAAACAGTAATGCACTAGATAAAGCAGCATAATTCATGCCAATAAACTCCAAGTAAAAATGTTTAATCTCTTTCCCTCAGCTCTATCACTGCAATAATTATTTTTAACTGTAACAGCCAGTAAAGATCCATTGCAGTTTCCACTGACGTGTGAAAGCTCCTTTTTAACCTCAGCTGCTGCTGAATTAGTTCCTAAATAAACCTCTAGTCATCACTTGAAAGGACTACGTAAGTATATTATAATGGAACTCATAATAAACACATCTCCCTGAACTAACGCTATAGGGTAAAATACATCAGTTTTCTGTATTAACCACTTAGCCGAGAGAAGTAAATGGAATTAATACACTACTGCTGTTATTTATACATGCCAGTGAGAGAAACACTTTCTCATTACAGGTACTTTAGGGCTGTGTTTAAATAAAATACTTTCTGTTGGCTTGTCCTTGAACTCTCTCCCTTTCCTCCAATTAAGCAGAACTCAGGGAAAGAGGAACGTAGCTCAGAGCTCCCCCTGCAAACTGCAGGGCTCTGTAAAGACTCAGATCTAATCCTACCATCACGAGGGGTTTGCAAAGTTTAAATCAATTGTCTGTGGAAAATCAATTATGAAGCAGACCAGTTTGCCTTCRTGGTGAATGGAACGGATACATCTGTGGAGTGCCTCCCTGTTCACAAAGAATTATATTTGAGGTCTATGGCAGCAAATATTGGGAGAGAAATTGAGTGACTCCGTACTTAATGATAAGCAAAGTACTAGCCGGAGTTGCCTGCAGACCACTGAGCTCAATACGTCAGCCGGTGATAGCCTTTCTTTTACTGTCCTGTCTCTTGTGCTGACGTGCTTCAGGTTTTCTAGTAAATTCACTGATCCTTCTTCTTCAACCTGTTATTTTTGCAAAAGCACAAATTTGGTTGACAGCGCAAGTTACTGCAGCGTAGGCAGTAGCCCAGCAAAATCCTAGGTCGGACTGATTTCACTTGATTTGCCATTTAATATTTTTAAAATGCTGTTGAACAGTCACAAATTGTGACTGACATCAAGGGATGTTAGGTATCACTAAAGGGAAAAGTCTCATTAACTTTAGCAGCTTCAGAGTTAGACCTCAGATCCTCGTAAGAGTTTACACATCTCTTGATATAAGCACAGGAGCTGATTATTAAAGAATGTTGCAAAATAATGATGCTGACAAAGAGATTTTCACACAGCTTTATCTCTGTTAGGAGAGAAGGCAACAGACACATGGTGCAATGCAATAAATTCCAATAATGTGAGAAAAAAAGAATAAAGAAACCTTTCCAGATATGAGACCTTTCTAGATACACCTTTCCAGATATAAGGAAAAAAACCTTTCCTCATAAAGGTGATCAAAGACCAGAAAATGGGCCCGGAGATCCTGTGTGATCTCTACTGATGGAGTTATTTCAAAATTGACTGGTCAAGACCCTGAGCAACCTGATTTAGTTGGGACAGCTTTGAGCAGAAGGGTGTACTAAAGACCTCCCGAAGGTCCCTTCTGATCTAATTATTTTATGACTTCATTGCTTGCCAGGACCTACATCTACCCTGCAGACGTCTGGTGGTGAGAGAATACATGGCAAGTAAATGCCTTTATAAGCATTTCCTGGTTGGTGGTGTACATTTTACACACTCCAGTCTTGAAGATCACTCAGAACAAGTAAGAATCTACAATGAAACAAGTTAATGTCAGCATTGAGTAATTTGGTTCTCCTAAACCTAAGCTTTTGGCCGATATCTCACTGAGAGCAGAGGAAGTGCAGCATTTCAAAGTATTAAATCACAGGTTTGAACGGTGTACTTTTTCTCTGAATATCCAGCAGTGACTCAGTGTTGACAATAGGTGACTGTCTTGGCATGAAAAATATCAGATGGAAATGCGAATTGCTGTGAAMGATCAGCTTCACCATGAGCATCTATCAACCTGTTCATCAATTGCGTTGAGCTATGCCACTGTAAGAGAAGAGATGGACAATGTAAACACAATCGAAAGCAGGTCTCTTCTTTCACAGTTTTTGCTTCCTTGCTCTATTCTTTTTTTTCCCCCCTCCTCCTTCTGGAGATGTTTTTCAGAATTGTGTGATGCTTGATGTGACTCAAGTGAGCAATAAAGCAAAAATTGTTGCAAAGTCATTTTAGTTATGGAGTGTCATTAAAGTWGTCATTTATTTGCTGTCATTTAATTGACAGGGCTTGAATTAGAGAGGCAAAATTGGCAGTGGCTTTCTACTGCTGGGGATAGGATATAGAATTCATCATACAGGTATAGGAAACAGGAAGCATTTTAGCCGTACAGCATTATCCTGCCGTACTATTGTGCTGAGGCTGTAAGAACCACCTTGTTGTACCAGGTGCTGAGACA
The DNA here is from genome assembly GCF_003343005.1 of Rhea americana. Classification (NCBI taxonomy): domain Eukaryota; kingdom Metazoa; phylum Chordata; class Aves; order Rheiformes; family Rheidae; genus Rhea; species Rhea americana. The sequence continues at coordinate 1,767,863 of NW_028185950.1, read as the reverse complement.
GGGAAGAAAACAGCCTGATTTGTTGGGCTAAATCAGGCATGGACCTTGCATGCTGAGGTGCTGGTCAAACAGCAGCAGGATAGCTCTTCAGGGAGAAGAGTAATCTTTTTCATAAAAAATCAGTTCAGAAGGGAGGATGGTCAGGGAAGCAGAACTGAAGCACTCGATTGTATTTCTGGCAAGGGCTACAGCCTGAATAATGATGGAGGAGGAGGAAAGGCAGAAGAAGGTAACACTCTGCCTTAGGATGGTCAAGCAGGAGCTTGAGATGTGCCTATAAAAACACCTAGCACAGGAAAATGACCAGCTGGTTTGAAAAACAGAGAGYGACAGCTCATCATGTAAGAAGCCTGGTCAGATGGCAGGAAGACTGGAATGAGCATCAATTCATAGCGGGTATTAAGATTTTTACCTTCCACTCTCTTCTATTTTAGTTATAGAAAAATTCTGACACTAAAACTTAGGACAAACGATTTGCTCTTAGGTTGCTCTTAGGTTTTTCTGGGCAACATCAAAAAAATCCCACTGAAGTCCCTCCTCCCTTGCCACCTTTATTTATTGAGCAAATATTGTAATTGCAAGTTGGTACAAATTTAAATTTATTGTCCAGTGGTCCGTTTTTTATTAGAGTAAGGCAAGCTTGAAAAAATTCTAGCATGACTAAGAAAGCTGGATGAGTGTGTAAATGCACCCATGCATTTTAGTGATTTGAACTGAAAAGTCTGCCAGCTCCTGAAATGAAACCCATAAGAACTAAGACACTTTCTGGGATCTGAGATTCACTTTTGCACATGGAGTACCAATATTTCTGAACTTTTTGTCCTGKTGATGCAGAAGTTGGAGGGTAACGTTTCCAGCATGTGAATGACAGGAATATCTAACAGTTAATACCAGGAATTTTAGAAGCAATAGAGAATAGAGTAAGAGACAAGATTTTAGAATTGTGCGTTTAATACCAAGGAGGCAACAGTCACCACGATGAAAACATCTCTGAGACCTGGAGGGTGAAATCCATCCCTGCCTCAGCTCTGAACACAATCTGYCCCATTGATTTTGAGGTCCAGTGCAGGAATAAATGTCACCTAGTGACCTCAGTGGCATTTGCAATACATCTGGCATTTTCAGTCATAGTTATTGGAAAATATCAAGGTGTCTCAGATATCCTGACAYAGTGTTGGATGGAAAATGCAGGAGGAAGGTTGAGTTTAAAGGCAAGCAGCATATGTCAAAGGAGTTGCTGATRGTTATAGCACAGGCTGATAGTGTGGAAGGGCACATGCAGGGCACAGCCTCTGAGGAGATAACTCACAGCCTCCTTTTCAAGAGCTGAGATGGTGCCAAGGAATTAGAGAGATGGTGCAAGAGTTTCCATTAATGCATGCTTTAAGCTAGCTCCAGCCTGGGCTTGATTCTGACCTCTCTCTGGAGGATGCTGTGATGGATGTCAGGCAARGTTAGGCCTGACTCGCGTGTGGGTTAATGAGATCACAGCTATCAGGAGTATCAAGTCATATCCGGCTTTACGTTCTTGAGAGCCAAGCTTTCTGCTGTTACACTCCAAAGTACTTCATTGAGACATTTAAGTACCTAAATATGGATTTAGATGCCTATCTTTTAAACACTGAAAATCAAAAATTGGACTGAGGGTCTGATTCACCTGTGACTTATGTTTCTTCTCTGCTCTGGTGAATGCTGGCTGGTGAGACCTAGCAGTGTATGATGTGTAAAATATCTCCCTGTGTCTGCCTCAGACCTTGGAGGACAGGCTGTCCTCTTTATCTCTAAAACTCGTTTGTGGTAGGGCCAAACCTGGCCAGTGGCACTGTACCCAAGGCTTTGTGGAGTCAACGCTGTACTGAGAGATAAGAAGTATGAAGTTCAGGCTGACATGGTCATCTCATTCACCTGATTCTTCTGAGACCTCAAGCTCCCAAACAGCATTTTGCCTTGGTCTTCAGGGTTGAGGAAAGATTACTGACAACATCTAGATGTGATAGCATAAAGGAGAGAAGAGGAGAGCAGTTCTTAGAGGGCAAAATTTGAAGACTGTTGCTCKTTTCCTAGTGCCCCCAATCCGAAGTTCAGGGAAGGCCCTTTTGCAGTGTATAGAGCCCCAGGATGAGCCCTCTGCTCCATAATCCTAGCACTATGCCTCCTTGTGCCTGCATTGTGAAGTCCAGTCACAACACCAGTGTCTTTTTCTAAACATGAAGTGATGCTCCGTTAGCCTTTACTGCTGCTCTCCTCCTCCCCAGCTTCTGAGGAAAACCTAATGTGATCTCCCCTCTGTCTCCTTCATCTTCCCAATGCCTAGCAAAGGGTTTCCTCTGTCTCTGTGTCCTAGCTGCTTTGAAGAAGCATTGTTTTCTTGCCCATTTTCTTGTACGTTCTTGTAATGACACTTCCCRTTTTGCTCTAATACACTGCTGTGTTGTCTCCTTCTTCCCTTTTTGTCCTGAAAAACAGGATCTCACCCTCATGTACCTCCTGGTTGGTAAAAGAAGAGCCACAGCATAGGGAGGCCTCTATGAATACGACTTATTAACCAAGACTGGGATAACAAGTGTTTCTATGAGATTAGAATATGGTAAGAAGCATGAAGGACATGCTCCAATTGACTGTATAAACAACCCAACCCTGATGCTCTCCTTCTGCTGTTCATTCTTCATTCTCCAGAGCAGTGTGGTTTTGGGAGGATGGGGCTATGCTGTCTTAAAAAAGGTAAAGGTTTTAATATAAAGATCTGTATAGCCAGTGTTGGAGTGCAACAGAGACGGGCAGACAGTCCTGTTGGGGTCGAAGGGTTGCAACTCTGTTTCATCTGCAAGCCAAARTCCCTGTTACTCAGGTATCTCCTCTTGCCTCATTAAATTGTCTTTGTGCTTAGGTGGAAGGGAGATGCAAAGTGCAGAAACACTGTACAGTGCTTACATAACCTAAGTGGTTTCTGCAGCAATCATTGTAGGAGTTAGCTAATGGCAGGGTACGGGGCCTCCCGCTGAGTTTCCATTACCTTGTAATTTTCAGCTTGTTCACTGTTGCAAGAAAGCCCCTCTGTCTTGTAATTCCTCCAGCATTCATGGCTCATCTTCTGCAGACTTGAAGTACGTAAGATGCTTTCTGCTGGGGGATTTATTGAGATAAGTTATTGAAGTCAAGCAGTGAGGCAAGCATCCAATATTATGCTATTCATCTCTGAATTTATGTTCCCACTTTCTTTTGAAGGTCTAATGTAATCACAAACAATTTGTTTTGTATATGTTTAAAAATTCATAATTTTCTTGTACAATGGAAGAAACCAGCACTTGTAGCTCATTAGTGGTGGGATTCACAAAACATCTGGCTTTTCCTTTTGATGTAATTTCTGTGTGACTAAAATTCTGCCTTCATTTTGAGCAGTTCAAATGAGGAGGTACAATCACTCTGCCAAAAACCCATTAAATGTGCCCATGAGTCAGCCTGTATAATCTTCTAAGTGTATTTGAGAGAATTAGAATCTTTTTTTTCCTCTGGCATATTCTGATCCATTTTTCTAGGGTTTAGGAGAACCCTTTTTCCTGCCGAGCCTTTCACAAGGGAGGTGTCTCTGCTCTTCGACTGTTTCTTTTTGCTTCCCTGTTAAACTCACTTGGGTTCCCCTGTGCTAGGTGCTGTACAAGCACTTTAGAAAAGAGTGTCTCTTAATGAGCTTCCAGCTCAGACACGGCAAGTGAAAGGTAATACACTTGTCTCTACCCTACAGTTGTTGATGGCAACAGAGATGTTAGCAGAGATTTGAAGGGCCTGACTTCCAATACGCTGAGCACAAAAAACTTCAGTAGACCGCGACTTAGTCTAGGGCAGCTTAGCTCTTCTGGAATAAACCAGGCCTTAAGAAAATGGGTCAGTCTCACTTGGGATGTCTGCGGCAGAGCAGAGAATTAACTATCATCTTCTACATTGCACTCCTTAACCACAGGCTGACCATTTATTTTTGAGAAGCTGACTTTTGACTGTAGGCTGAATGTTCAGGAAAAATAAAAAGACCCCAGGAACCACAGCAGATTCAAGAGTCAAGCACTGATCAGAAGCAACACTACTGGTGTAAAGCATGGGCAAGGTCTTTAGGGCTTACTCCAAAGCGCACTGGAGTCAGAAAGAGCCTCTTCTAAATGTCAGGTCAGGAGCTTACCACTGCTGTGTCAGATGTTAGAACTGTTGCTGCTGTGCATGGCTAACATAATAGGGATTTTCTTCCAGGGCAACAAATCACGCTGTCCAGGCTGATAGAGAGGAGAATGTGACTAGACAGCAAAATTGCCAAATTTACAGAAAAAAAATGAAACATCCTGGGTCTGCAAAAGTATAGGTAAAGCAGGACTCATTTTCTCTACAGAGTTAACAAAAATCTTGGGCTATTCTGTTGCCCCTGAGAGGAACAGTGAGAAAGAAGCTCAGCAAAGCCCCACATAAAACTTCAAAGGAGAGTTATCTGCTGAAGTGACTCAATAGCAGCTGATAGCCCCTGTTTCTACCTCCTGCCATGTCACTCAGCCTATGCAGTTTTGTGCATTTATCGAGCTTAATCTGCTTCCTGCCTAGCTGGAAGCTCCAGMCATTTAATGCAGATCTGCACCTGCCTGACCTGCTTGTTACAAAGCTCAGGCTGAAATTGAGCTCTTTCTGTAAGGGTTTCATTTTACCGACAGACATGCAGAGCAGTTTGGGGCCTAGGAGATGCTTGCATACTCCTTGAGATTAGATTCATCCTGCAACCATATTGCTTTGACTTGCATTACCATTCATATTTCTTTGGTTGTCTAAATTTACCACTGCTAAGGCACAACCATATCCTGTTTCTGGCAGGTGGATCCCCTATGCCTCCAGTTTCCACCTATTTCTCTCACTGTTCATTGGCCTCCCATGTATGACCTGCTAGCCTGGGAAGGCGCAGCTTACATTCCTGAGAGAAAACCTCATTTCCAAGGTGCATCCACAGTGTTGACCACCAGATCRTGCTGAGATCATTTGGGAATTCCTTGTTTAGCGACTTGACACAGAAAAGGTCTTCTCCACTCCTAGGTCCTCCGATTGAAATGTAGCCAACACGTCCATCAGCCTGTTTATCACACTGGAGTGCTAGYTAGTTTTTACAACCCGAGCACATTAAGAATCATAAGAACTCCACAGCTTTACTGAGTGCAAACCATGCTTCCTTGACCTGGCTGTCRCAGGTATAGGTGCATAACAAATTGCACACACAGAAGCATGCAAAATCCCATGTGCACCTCCTTCAGGAAAGGGGAGTGGAGAGGGAATTCCGTGCACCAGATGGTAAAGCCATTGCTTCATGTATTGCTGGAGAAGGCATACTACAGTTAGCTGTTGAATATAAGAATCTYAAATGAGAAGAATGATGAAGAACTACCAGCACACTGCATGCTACATCTGTGGTACACTTCAGATACCATTGCTAAATATTGAGGATTTCATTAGTTTGCCCCAACATACAATAAGCATTCATATGCCCTCTTGTAGGCAAAAGACTCCCRGGATACACAGAACTATTAGGTTCAAGCCTTCAGAAGTGTTGTGCAGTATATATTGCATCTGTGTAATGTTTACAACATATGGTCTGTGTGAAGTCAGCCTGGATGATCACTGTAGCCTCTGCTGGCCCTGAGGCCTATCAGTCCCCGTCCACTCACTGCACGGAGTAGTTGTGGTAGCTGGGCTGTGCCTTGGCACAGCTCTCCTGGCAGGAATGGGAGGCGGGGGCTGGCTTCGCCGCTGAATCGGCAGTTTTGCTGTTCCCATGGTGTTTTGCACGGACAGCTTTCCTGAACCTCAGTTTATCAGTAAATRCAGTGGTCAGTGTTTCCCTGTGAGAACATTGTGCCGCATAATTCACGGGAACAGGAATAGTTTGGAGCTGTATTTTGTTCTTCTAGGGACAAGCCTGAAGATGAGACTTTCTGTAGGGTCATGCTGYTCAGTGCTGCATTTTCGTATGTATGCTTACTTATTTATTGATTTATTTTTGCACTTTCCTACAAGCACATGGCCATARCCACTATTAGGCATGCTGCCATTTGAGCCACTACCCTGATAAAACATGACAATCCTTGTCTTTCCCCGGTTCTTGAGAGCTTCGGATGGAAGAAGATGGAGAACTRAAAAGTGATTTCATTATTTTCTATTGTGCACTAACAAAACCTTGGCACTAACACAGAGAATACAGATGGACACAAAAATAATTGCTTAGTACAAGTTGGATTTGGATTTTTCCTTTCATTTTATTTTCTGGATGCTGAGAGAAATATTAGTGAATTACAGCATAGGAAAGTAGGTCAACATCAAGCTGGGAATGCAGGGGAAATGTGGTTGAAAACTAAACCCTGACCCACTTGTAGAGGGGCAACTGAAAGAGGTACTGAAATTGCCACGTGAGTGAACCAGCATCTCCTCTTACTCTGCTTGCACTTTTGAAGAGCTTGGCTGTGAAACAGTTGTTTAGCCTTATTATTCCTGTTAAAAAAAAAAAAAAAAAAAAAAAAGGAAGAAGAAGAAGAAGAAACCTAGTATTGATTTAGAGAGAAAAGTCAAATGTTTCTGTTGCTGCAACTGTGCCAATAAATTCAAAATTAATTCAGGAGCTTCTGGCTCTCAACATGACAGGCCAAGGGGATATGGCTCCTGGAGTAGAGCCTCCCCCAGGGGTGGCGGAGAGCGGTGGGAGAGGATTAATGACTGCACTGCTGAACCGTGCACAATGTGCAACATTAGGAGGGCTTTGCTCTAATGAAACCTTCAGCCTTCAGCTGCCTCGCAGACTCGCTGAATAGCAGCTGCCAGCACTGGGGAGAAGCTCAGCACAATAGAAAAAGGGTCAGACCGAAAAAGCGGCGCTGGAGTTAGAAAGTAATAAGAGATAAGGAAAGAAATAAGTGTTAAAGAGTGTTTTTTTTTTTCCTTTGGGACCAGCTGATTGCAGCGTTCCCCRAGGGGCAAGCCGTCACTCTGAGGGATGAGGTTTGCGTGCTGGGATCCCARTGATTTCTCATGGGGACTGGCCAGCCAATTTTACAAGCTGCTTTTCAAGTCTACGGGGAAGTGTCAAGCTCATCTGTCTTACTCTTTGTCTTATCTTTATTTCTGGGCCTGCAGTGACGTGGCGCCTCATGGTGCTAGGCACTGTACAGACACAGACTCAGCAGACTCAGAAGCTGTTTACAGCCTCAGTWTCAGAGAAGAGGCAACAGGTACATGAAGCAAAGGAAAGCACATGGAAGACACGAAGTGAGGTGATACTGTCTTACTTGTCCTCCTTAATGTTACGAGCTATGAAAAAGCAAGTCCTAAAACACATCAAACTCCACCCCTTTTCTAAACTCCTCTAGTCTGTAGTGAAAAAGGATAATAAAAGAGAAAGAAAAATGTCCTTTCTTCTTGCTAGTGATATAAGGCATGTTTGCTCAGTCTGGCAATTTGGAACAGCGTTAGTCTGATTTAGAGAGCTAAATCAGAGAACAAATTAGAGAACAAATAAATACCTATGCAACTCTAGGTGTGCTAGTGTCTGTAGCGGATGAGAGGGTAATTTTGGACTATGCCATTATGAAACACTTAAAACCTAGTCAGGAAACTGGAAGGGAATTTTCCCATGGCAAACCTGATGAATGATGTGATGCTCAGACAGAGCCATAGTCTTTGAGAGCTGAAGTCTGTTTCATTATAGGTGCGTTGATGTGCAAAAGCCCTGAGAGATTAGGAGTTTTGAACAGAAAAACTGGGAATTAAGGGTAAATGTTAGGAAAAGTAGTTGTTACATTTGCTTAGCACATCTTGTTTACTTTTTAACTATTTTCACAACTCTGGCCATTATGGCAAGGACATTGCATAATTTACAAAAACCTGGGGAAACTCTTGCACATAGATTTCTCCAGAGAGGTGAAGTTTGGAGAGCCTCTGGTCCCATGGCTTGATGCAATCAGGGAGCAGACAAATTTTCCTGACCTTAAATGCAATGGCTTTCATTGGTCTGATATTTAAGGGAATAACCTTTAGCTCGACGAGACTGCTGCTGCGCTCAGATAATATCTCTACATGCACTATCTCTGTTTTGTTAGGTTTGGCATACATTTGTCTGTGTAAGAGTCATAGGTCAGTCTGCCTTTTAAGTACCCGTCTGCTGTTCCCCTCGAGGTAGGGGCTGTGGTRGTGCCTCTGACCCAAAGTCCTTCTGTGACTGTGGGTGCATTTCTTTTCAGCACCACCTCATTCCTTGCACTGTGCATTGAGAATACCACCGCCCATCTAGCAAGTTGATGTACTCTCTGGATCTAGATACAACGAGCTTGCTGTGTAGCTTGGTAAATACGGAGGTTATGAGAGTGGTGCTGATGTTGATGAGTGTGCTGTTACTTTAATATTAGTGCTCTTTTTCTTCATATGGATAATGGATATTGGAATAAGCTCTAATTTGAAATAAAAAGGTATAAATTTGGCATGGCTTCCTGGACAGCAGTGATATTGCTTCAGATTTACCCATACACAACCAAGATCAAAACCTTACTTGTTCTGTGCTTAAAAGAGGAGTATGGGCAGTAGGAAGAGTGGATTGGATTGGATTAGTTTTGTTTAGTTTACTTTGGTGTGCTTTAGAGTGGTTTGGTTTTCCTTTGAGCCTGTTTCTCRGAAAGATAGCTCTATATGGTTACATTGCATGGTAAGTAGGAATTTGATTTTATGGACTTGAGATTCAACACATGGATTTGCATAAAATAGCTAATGGTTTATACTGCAATAATATAAAAGCCAATAGCAATGTCAGGGAAAAAAGAAGAACAGATTCATGAAAAATGAGAATGATAACCCCAAGAATCCTGTGGCCTCGGGAGATGAGGCTGAGAGAAAGCCCATGTGGGCGGATAAAGGAGGAGCGCATTGCCAGTGCACAACGCAACTCCAAATCAGATAGTAGAAAGGAACTACCTGCAAAGTGAATGGTCGCTACATGCYGCCCAGAGGAAAGGGCATGACATGTGGAGAGACGGGAAACACTTAGAAAAGAAAAGGAAGATGTTGTATCTGAATAATAAGGCAGAAAGCTTCAGCTTATTTATCTGCTTTTGAATTTTAATGATCATTTCGAGTGATAATTACAGAATTTCTATATTTATATAAAACCAGCACATAAAATAGCACAATTTGATATTTATGAAGTGCCAGTTTTCCATAAATACAGAGATTTGTTAATGAGCGCTGGGAACTATTCATTAAAATTCAGAAGTAGATAAATAATGAATAGGAATTGCTGTTTATTCATTAAAATTCTCAAAAAAAAAAAAAAAAGAAAAAGAAAAATATCTCCTCACTTATTGTTGGTGAATCCAGCCTGTTTTATAAGCGATTTATTTTAATTAATGCCATTTGACACTATTAGTGCCAAAATAGCAGAGAGTCATTTGCACATTGTAGGCTGTATGTAGGCCTGCATTAAAGCTATCTAAGGCCCTAGTACGAATGTAATTTGGGCCCAGCTGGAGCCCTCTGCCTGCCCCRGCTGTAGACGCATCCCCACTCAGGTGGGAAGGGTCACTCCGTGAACGCATGCATGATGCCAGATCCCATATAGACCTGCTGCCTCTTCCCAGGACTTCTGCACTGTCTCCAAAGGAGAATTTATTCTCCTCCAAAAGAGGGCTTTGCTGGTGACATTTCGACAGTGCAACAGCCCTCAAGAGCAGTGGATATCTAAGGAAAGGCAGAGTTCAAATTTMTTACAGGTTATTATAGAAGAGGTTGGCATGGATCTCTGGAGATCATCTAGTGCAGCTCCCACCTCAAGCAGGGTCAGACTGTCTGCCAGCTCAGGCATAGACAACTATTGGTTACATTTGGGTCCTTACTTTTCAAAGTTAACTTCCGCACTTTCTAAACTGACTGCTGGTATTCTCACAAAATAAGAGCTTGGCCCAGGTTTGAGATTAAAGCATGGCATTGCTGTTTGTATCTCCTGCCCTGGTTTATGAAGAGCGGGGAGCAGCTCAGCTGTGAATCCACTGACTTGCATTTGGGCAAGGGCACTGCGGCCAGGAAGTTCAGCACCTGTTTGGGTTGAGCCCTGGGTACTTCAGGGMTCTCCAGGGGACATGTCCCCCTCTACCCCAGGGCCATGGAAATGCCTCCACCATAGCTAGATGGGGCCAGGAGGACTCTGAGCCTTGAGATCTTTCTTCTGAGAGCYCAGAGCTGCAGCATCAGCTCTGAACGTGTTCATTGAGTTTTGGCAGTTTCAGACCAACATGCTCTGGTGTAAAGCTTGAGAAGATGTTGGTAAGAAAATCAGCAGTTGTGTGGCACATCTTCCCACACCACACACACGCAGCTCGGGAGCTGCTGGGCATCAGTGAGGCTAACTCGCATTTGGCATAATTGCCAGATCAGAATGATGTGCACTACATCTGCAAACCTGGGTATTTATACTAAATACCTAACCACCTGCTTAACATTCAGATGCCTGAAAAATTTGGAGCAACACCCCGYTGCGAGCTGGGCACAGGCCTACAGGAAGGAAACTTTCAGACAAAGCTCTCCAGGTGATAACTTTGCCCTTTTCTCCCTCCGGACTYGAAACTGCCTTCTTTGTTCCTTTTCATTGCTTTGTTTCTTAGACACTTCTGCTTTTATGTTCTTTTAAGTGTCCTCCATGCCATGGAAGCAGCGGCTGCTCTGAATGCTGATGAGGGTCTCTGAAAGCCTGGTGGAGTTTTGCAGGCTCGGGGCTGCTCCGGCGAGCTCACCTGAGAGCTCAGCRCGGGCCAGGAGCCAGCAGGGATCCTCCCCTTGGCTTCAGGGGACTTTGGATCAGGCCTTGAAGTGAGCCTAGCTTCTTCCTTGCTCCCTGCAGTAGAGCACGATAGGAAAAGTAATGCTGTCAGTTGTGTAGCTGTCAAGAACACAAGGTAAAGGAATGTCAGGAAGGATGTGGAATTCAAAATGAGGATTCGGGGCCCCTTTAAAAGTGCTCTTGTCTTTTTTGAAATGAAGATGGACAAAATGGAGCTTAGTATATTAAGCAGGGTCTTAACAGTGTTTGGGTTGTAAAAAGTCCCCTCTCTACCTTTCATTCCTTCTGTCTTCCCTTGACCTCTTGCCTTTCCCCGAAAGTTGGATTTAAAACAATAAAATGTGGAGTTTTATGTAGAATACCAAATCGGCTCCTGTGGGGAATGGAATTAATTCTACTCAGGAGCAGAAAACGAAACCCAGAAGCATCAAAGCGTAGACATAAATTCAATATCCCACTGAGTCCATCACTTAGGATACTTCACCCTTTCTTGCATGTCTATCTTTCAGTCAAACTTAGATGTAGGGAAAGGGTTTATTTTAGTTTAGCCTAGCATTACAAAAGAGGAAGGGGAAGAGCAGCAGCAGTTGCTGTCTGTTTGCTGTGTGAGGTTTATAATTTCACAAATGCCAAATGCATTAATCCAACCTGTCATGTTGCAGCTCTGTTTGTAGATCAAATGGGATTAAAAGATTTAGTTGAAGCTTTCCTGATACATTTAAATAATATGACTAGAAATGTAATATTCAGAAAAATGAATATTTTAGAAGTACAATTTGAAACACCTGATATATTAGCATCTGCTTTATCAAAAAGGAATAAAAAAGATATGGCCCCAATCCTGAAAAATATGTCGATAATGCACTCAGTTTTAAACACCAGAAAACTGGCCTGACTCCTATTTTAGCATCAGTGGGTTTACTTTCCTATGGAGATTTAAACAAGGTGTGTTAGTGGAATTACTTATGTGCAGGGCTTAATGTTAAGCAYATGCTTATGTATGTGCTTTGCTGGATGGGGCCTTTAAAAATTGCTACAATACTAAGTCTGTTTTTTCCTCTCTTTTTCTCTGCATACTCATTGTTTGATCATATAGTAGGTAGACGAACTGGCTTAATCTGTTGCCTTTTTGTACTCTGAGATGTCTGATTAAAAAGAAACCAAGAAGTCTCTTTTTCAGTGGTGTAATTTCCCAGAGATAAGAAGTTTCGTTGGTGAGCAGCAGTAGAGGTAATGTGACTGAATAAAGACCCATTATACAGCACCTCTTCAGAACTTGTTTATTCTGCACCTGGGAGATCTGATTGCAGTGCAGATAGATGTTTCCATGCCTGCTCCAGCTCTGGGCTTGTGAACATGAGTCAGACAGCAGTGATTGAACGTCTACCCAGCCCGTGCAGCTCCTCCACGGATTGTAGGCAGCCTGTAAAGGTTCACTGCAATGAGTTACAGCATCTTGTGAGTTGTCACTCATGAGAGTGACAGAGCACTGGARCRGGWTGCCCAGAGAGGTTGTGGAGTCTGCGTCTCTGGAGATATTCCAGGCCTGCCTGGATGCAGCCCTGTCTAGYGTGCTGTAGGTGACCCYGCTGAGCAGGGAGGTTGGACYAGATGATCTCCAGAGGTCCCTTTCAATCTTACCAATTCTATGATTCTCTCATTCTGTGATTCTGAGTTTGAAACAAAAATGAAAGCAAAATAATTGAGGATTTAGAACGTGTTTTGAAGGAAATAACGATTGAKGATATGGAGAGGTGGCAGAGCTGGTGACACAGCTCTACCTATAGTAGATCATACTGGCTTTCAGTGGCATTTTTTTTTGGTTTGGCAGATACTTCTCAACAGATCTATAATGCCTGAACTTCAGTAAAGGATTGAATATTGCATTGAAAGAAATTACAAACTTTTCMTGGAATGTTAAAGAAATATATAGAGAAAAGAGGTTGCAAATTAACTCCTTTCAAAGACTGATGTTGGGACTTATGTTTTAGCTTTTATCTCTTGCCCCCAAAGTCAATRTTAACCTATTTGCAATACAAAGTTAGGAGAGGCATCGGGAATCCAAAGGCAGCCTGGAGCATCATGTAGAATAAYATCCTGGGTGCAGGAAGATAGTATTTTACAGAACTGGGTGAACTTGGAGATGGGAGTAAAAAGCTAGGTAAAATCTAGTAACATGAAGAGCAAGATGGTGCTGATAGGAAGGGTTTATTCYGTAGAGTAGGCACTTTTCTGTTAGACACAACAGGAGAGGAGAGTCAAGTGCGTTAGGCCACGACTGGACTGTGAAGCTAAGTGTGGTGGGAAATGTGATCCAAGGATGTTTAAGGCAGCGGAAGTAGGGAATTGCCAGCACCACAACACGAGGCCAGGGTGCGACTTTGTGGAAAGTGCTGTTCTGGTCCTGTTACCCATGCTGCAGATGGATGAACCTGTGCTGGGACAGCCACGGAGAAGGGCTGTTAGGGAGGATCAAGAAGACGAAGAACATCTCTCACAGCTGACGTCTTTGGTAGCTTGGCTGAGCAGAGATACAACTGCTCTCTCTAAGTGCACAGGCAGGGAGGAAGTTTTGGCTGCATTGGACAAGAGCTATCAAAGAGAACAAATTGGYCAACAACTAACTTGAAAATTCCAGCTGCCGCAGAAAGGAAATTCTAGAACAGCCTCTAAATGGGAGTAGTGGGGGGGCATGAATGTACCCACTTTTATAACTGAGCCTTCTCTGCTTCTGGAAGGAGTTGTCTGCCAGGGCTGCTTCCTGCGGTGGCAGAGCCTGGGCAGACTGTAGGATGGAGGARGTTTCTACAGAGAGAAGCACCCAGATGGGAAAGGGGAATGAAACAAGGGATTTGTGTAGTGCTTCTGGATATGGTGGGGGCAACATCTAGATACTATGCTGGAAAAAAAAGAACAGCTAGTGCCTTCATATTCACAGTTRAATGTTATTCTCCAGCCTCATAAGAAACTAAAAAGCATCAGCATGGTCCCWATCAAGGACTGAGTGCAAGTGATGCCAATTTAATGTTAATACTGTTTTTGAGAGAATCATCATTTCTTAGCTATTCTCCCTGCCAATTTAGGCATTTGAGACAGTCCAGTAGAGAATGAAATAGGGCAAAACCACTAGCTGGTTACTTTTAATTGAAGAAACAAAGTGTGATGCTTTAGACAGGAAATCATTGTCATTTTTACTTCTCCTTTTTTCTTTTTCAAAATGCAGCGCAGTAGTTGATAGAAATATTCCATTTACATTTTCCAAATCAGATTAGCAGGTGCCTTGTTCCTGAGCCATTTTGAGGTTTGGGAGATCTTCTGTTCTCTTTCCAAAACTGTCCCAACCTGTTTCCTGAAACACATGCATTCATTATGTCATTTTACATCTCATTGCTCTTGCTAGTACTAAGCCTCTTGTCTTTTAAAGTATATCAAGCATATGCAATGGAAATTCCCATTTAGCTTCTGTTTTTAACAAAATCAAGAAAATAAATTAGAAGCAAATGCGTAGGCACCATCACTTGCATGGCACAATATAATAGTCCCAAGCTTATCTTCTGCTTTTTTTTCYCACCTTTCTAAAATTCTCTTACATACTGACATAGTGAGAACTGCCTGCTGTGAAAAATCACAGTGTCTGTGTTATGTATTTCTGACAAGCCCTAGTATTATCCAGAGAACAGTCCCTTACTTAYATACCTAGAGGTGAGAGCATGTACCTTTAACTCATGTTATCTCACCATCATTTCAAATATAAACACTTCTCGGATGTAGGTGAATACAAAATTGGAGGCATTGAGATCAGTTATGTCCGGTTACAGTCAACCTTCACATTGTAGCTTACTTCTGAAAATCAGAAACAATGGGGTGTTTTGATCCATTCATTTTTGGCTGAGCTCAGCAGATGTTTTGTTGTTATTGAAATGCTTCAAAGCAATGGTTTCTTTGCAAAATATTTCCCAGTAGTGAAATATTCTCCCAGATCTTTTAAGAAACCACTAGGTCTTAAACTAGTTCCAATTACAATAGTGTCTGGTGCCTGGAGCCAGGTTCAGGTAAATATTTAGGACTAAAGCTGTGYGAGCCTAGATGGATTTCCAGATGCACTTAGGAGGCTAATTCTCTGATGAAACTAGAGCCGGTGTTCTCAGAGGTATTCATGAGAGATACACTGAGATCTACCTGACTTCCTTTCAGGCACCAAAGTTAGCAAGACTGACGGCAGCTCTGATAAACCAGGAGTATTACGCCTTGATAAAACAGGAGTATTACGCCTTACACTGTTCTTTCCCCTGCCTGAGCCCGAGCTGCACATGGGGTGTCCTCTCCAGTGGCAGCCTGGCTGGGGCAGGGCTGCTAGATGCTGGCTGCGATATCTTCCCAGCCATAAGCATTAGCAGCTCCTTTATCCATCCTTTGCAGCACTTCAGTATCCAGTTGGCAGTGCGGCACTGTGGGGAGGTGAGGACATGCACTGATGGGACCCCCTTAGACCTCATAAAACAGCCAGATTGTGCTTTGAAGGCTGATCATCCTAAACTCTCATTACAGTGAACAGAGATGATTGGATAATTGCACTCTCGCTACTGTGAATGAAGTGGTCCTAGTCAAGCAGTCTCTTAAGCCCGGCATTTTAGTTAGATGTCGAAAGCAAGGAGGATGGATCTTCCCCCYGTTACCAATGTACATCTGTGGATGTGGGCCAAAACACCTTTACTGTTTTGAAAATCCATCTGGTATCTAAATACCTTTATATCTGTGATCACAGAAATGCTATTCCAGGAGAAAATGAGTGCTTTGGACCAGCAAGGCCTGTACCTGCATCTGTGCTCATGAGTCCTGCAGGGTCTGATGCGCTACTCTCAAGGAGAAAATTTCTGACATAGATGTGTGCTTGCAGGAGTAAGACCCAACACAAATCAAGTTATGCATGGCATCAAGACACACTTCCAAAAACAATTTTAATCAATTACAACTACAATTGCACGCTGTACAAACCGCAACCGGATTGTCTTATATACCAGCTGATCATATTGGGCATGTAAGATTAAATTAAAGTTTTCTAATTGCGTTTAGGAACATACAAAATACTACAGTCTAAAGTGTAGCAAATTAATTCTTTGGGTGTAGCCTAATTGGATGGAAATTGATTTATCGTGTTTAGACCAAATGAGCCAGTAAGGCATGACGAGGAACAGTGAGGTAAGGAGAACAACACGTGTGTCAGGACATTTAGAAAAGAAACTATCTCCCAAAGAAGTGCAGGATGTTATGTTGGAAAGTCTCTCTGAAGCGGGAAGAAGTGATACCTTCAGYGTCTCCATAGTTCTTATATACAAAGTGACTGAAAAGCCTTTGATTACTTCTGAAATTCCAGGATATAGTCAGCTCAGTGAGGGAGGAAGGAAATTAATTTTTTGAGCTCAGTAAATATTATTATTCTGTTAAAGGAGCATTTCAGCCAGTCTAGCCGTCATACTAATGCRCTATAGAAATGGATATTAAAATTGCTCTTTTGTAAGAATTTGGCAGAATTTTGAGCTACCCAAGCCTTAGAGCCAGTGTGGAAGGTATTCACAGAAAAGGTCTCATTCTCTATATAAGACCACCTATTTTAGAGTAGTTTCCATATCTGTTTAAATTTTCTATAGACCTGATAAAACAGTATAGCACTTTCCTATAGTAATGACACAGAAAACTTTGAGTTTATCTCCTTGACAAACAAATTAAATCCCTTTTGGATGAGGCAAATATCCCCTTTTCTTAGCAGAGGCTCAGCTTCATTTCGGCTACAGGCTCAGGGAACGCACTAGGTGATGAAGCACAGGTGTGACAGACAGCCCAGAAAGCATTTCCCAGGTCCAAATGGGCTGGAGACTKTTGGGAAATAGTAGGTGTCCACTGTGGCACGTTTTCTAGGCAGAGAAGYGCTGGAGATGTGGCAGCTGCTGCTTGGTGTTGTGCTGTTTTGCACCTATCTCACTTAGTCCCATGGCTTACTGATCGCTTTGCAGGGTGCAAAAGCGTATAAAATAGTGCAACTTAAGAGCAGAGGCGTCATTTTGTGAAGCCTGGTAGTGTAGYGGTCTGTTGGAAAAAGAAGTGTATTGCAATCAAACCCTGGAACCCAGCCTTGGGAGTGTGGACGGGTGGGTTTTGTGCTGTCCACTCCTTCTGAGCGTGGAGATGGGCAGAGCCAGAGTGCTGTAAAGAATCTGCGTGAATTCGGGACAGCAGTCAYGATCTCTTTTTTTTCACTCAGTCGCTGCCTTTTCAGAGAAAAGGGGCTATCAGCCATAGTCTTAGAGACAAAAGGGCCTGGAACTGGCCCCTTCCAAAAGGTCAACGTCGCTTACTGTGAGGATCTTGGATCTGTCTTAACACCTATCTGTGAGAGACTAGGAGTTTTCCACTTACCCTAGGGTTATATTAGAAAACAGGATTTTAATACTGAAYGAACTGTTTCAGATTGCTGGCTATACATGCTAAAGAGATGCTTAATATTATTAATAATATGAGTAAAATTAAATTTGCTTATCACAATGAGAGGAAGAAGAACAAAGTTTATTAAATCTCCCTACCAAAAATGCTGGCTCACTGAAAATCACAGGTCTTCATTAAGAAGMAGCTAATTTACCATAAAGAATTGCTTTACTTATGTAAAGGGACCAATTGCTCTAATTGTGGGCAGCATACAAAATATCTCCTGGAGAACAGAAGATCTCCTGAGCAGTCTTGAATTTTAACTGAGCATATTCTTAGAGTTCTGCTTCCCCCAAAGTGAAATGAAAGCTTTAATCATCTAGAAAATTAGATGATGGTATTTGGGGTGTAAGCACGAAACTGAAGGGAGATACTTCTAGCTTCCCATAGAGAATCCAGCCTTCATGTTAACTAAAGGGGATATTTCTCTTGTGACTTACAGGATGAATCTGCTTAAAAACCCACAACTGATTGGTATCTCCAAAGGTTAATTCTGAGRCCAAACAACTTTGAGACAAGAAAATTCTCAGTCTATTAAAGGAAGCATCCAGCTCTTCGCAGAGCCTCGCGGTTTGTCACAGCTGGGCAGCCCCTCCGAAAGCCCAGGCAGGAGTGAATGATCCGAAGGCTTTCTGTTCACTCTCATTCTTCTTGCGTGTTCCCCCTTCTAACTTCATCACCTACCTCCCCTCTGCGCGGATCACGGTTTTCCATCGGCTGCAGAAAGAACCTGGCTGCAGAATGCCACCAGGTAAAACAAGATGAGCCTAGGGCACATGGCAATACTGGTGCTGGTGTGCGCAGTGACTTTGTCACAAAATCACAGGAACTGCATACACAGTTTCACACCCAATTTTGAAAACCTGATCTTCAGYATTAAATGCATCGTTTTCCTTAGCCATAAAATRYGATAACAACGCTTAGCTGCATTGTAGACTTGAACTTATAAGTTCTTAYAAGAACTTATAAGAAATGCATTTAAAATTTTCAGTTAGTACTTTCCAAATATGCAGTATTGGTTGGTAATGTTGATTTATATTTCAGCTGTATACTGCTAGAGCCCAAAATAGGGCTAAACCACACAATGCCATGACTTGGAAATAGATTCAGGAGTTCTGAGGCCAAATATCAAAGCTTTCTCTGTGCCAGACGTCTCCTGCCCAGTATAAGCTGGGCTTTGAGCTGTTGGTAGAGCAAACTATAGGTGCAACTTTGTGAAGTGAAAAATTGTATAGGTGCGGCTGCGTATGGCTTTATTGAAGCTGCCAGATCTGCTCTGTTTTTAACAGAGGTGGATCAGTCTCACAGCCTTAAAATGCTCCTCTGAGTGACTTTAAGCACGTTCGCTCCTCAGGTGGATGCAGCCCAGAGTGGAAATTTAAAAGAGGGAGGAAAAGGCTGGAGACAGACGCACCCCTGAGCAATCCAATGCTATAAAAGTAAATCCCTGCGGAGGCTTCTGGGATTATTTAAAGGAGGTGGTAAATGACTCAGAATAAAAACATAACATAGCCCAGAATCACCAGCTGTGTTTTTCTTTGTGCAGTTTAATGATGATCGCTATGTCTGACRATGACAGAAGAGGAAAACTCTTCTGCTGGAGTTTGCAGGTTGCCAGATTGGTGGGCAATGAGATGCTCTCCTGAAAGACACCCTGCCCTTCAGGCGGGAGGAGACCCCTGTCCTGATTTCTTCTGAGTGTGCTATCGCAGGGTCAATGAGTCCCAGCCTCATGGATTGAGACTAACTTGACCTAACTTGGTAAGGAGTTTCACATTAATGATTTTTCTGTAGTTAATAATGACTATTACAGATGTGATTAATGTGTGTTATATCGAATAGTTTTATGTATATCAGTAGTCAATACTCAAAGGTATTTGTAAGCAACTTATTGATCTGATGGTCTTATAATAATCTGTAAGAATTGATTATCTACTTATCCAAACAGCCTTTAATTCACCCTTCTGAAGCTATTTATCAATATACCTCTAATACAGAACACATCACATCTCACTCAGCTGTTTTCCTGACCCTGGACACAATGCAAGAGGAATSGAGAGAGAACTTTAATTCCTCTGAAATCCAGCTAATGATAACCATAAGATGGAATTTGCATGTGGATTGGCACATGATTCAGTACAATTTCCCTGGAATCAGGAAATGGCTGCATGTGTGACTGCTCCTGGCCCATGCGCATCAGTGCACACAGCCACGGAGCTGCTCCGGTGCGGAAAATAGGGCAGGATGCTCCCGGCAGCACAGTGTTCCCCTGGGAGCTTCAAAGTGCCTACAGTGCACTGTGGGGGGMTGTCTTGCTGCTTACACTCTGGACTTGCTTCACACAGCTGCTTCCAAAGCACCAGCATTGAAAATCAAGACATCTGAGAAGGAAACATCCATGCACTGTGATGCACYGATCCTTCTGCCAGTTCTCCTTGTGCTGCAATGCAGTTAACATGCTTGCTGCATGAGCCACGTCCCCCTCCCCATTACCCTCACCTCATTTCTAGGATGTCCCCTGCTCACTTCTGACCATCCACCCCTTTTCTCRGCTTTCTCATCAGTCTCTCAAGCAGGCTTTAGCCATACTCACCTCCATTTCATCCCCCCCAAGCCCAACCCTGCCTGTGCTAGAGCCCTGAACGGTAGCTACCATGTCCATACTGATACAGCAGTACTGGTGATGAAGATGAAGGCAGAATTTAGGCTGCAGTATCCCATGCTCATGCCTCAGTGAGAGGCCAGCATCACCTCCCCAGGCACTTTGTCGGAAATGCTGCCTTTAGCTCTTATGTGTATTTTACAATAACCTATTTTATTATCTGATTCTAGCTGAATGGGAACAAGCCTGGAGCATGTGCATTTAACACCGAAGGGAGCATAAGTAGAGTAAATCTTCCAGGTGTGTAAATCAGTCTAGCTCCACTGCTTCCCTTGAGTCATGGGAACTCCCATCATTTACATCAGCTAAAAATCTGTTCCAACAGCTCAGCCGAAGGCTTCCTGAAGGAAGACTGCGAGGTCTACTMGCAGTTTTCTTTTCTCTTTACTGAGGCAACTGAATGTGGCATTTTTCAAGACAATATTCATGCCTAGTAGAGATACTGATCAACAGGCTCTGTTGAGGGCTTAGAGCTTGTTTCTTTCAGATACCATAAACTGAGTGATTGTAATGGTCAGAATTTGCCAAAATGTGCAGCATACATATGGTGACTGTATTTTCAGAAAATTACAACTTGGAATAAAAAAGGAAGAGGGAGTGTTTTCATTATAAAGTATGCTACTTTTAACAAAAAACCTTGATTAAAAAAAGACAATCCATAAATTTCAGCTRTCTCTATTTCTTGCTGCTTGTGAAGCAGCAGGAGGATTTCACTCACAATAAATGATTTTCACCAAAGACCTGCAGAATTTTTATCATTTCAAATTTTTAATAGTTCTATTGATGCAGGTGGTTCATTTAAAAACAGGCTGTAGCAAAGCTGTTTTTTAAAATTTTTTAAATATTTATTAGTGATCAGTGTAAGAAATCAGATTTATTAGTCACTTAAGCTCTTTTCTACTTTCTAATTTTCTAGTGAGATGCTTCATTAGTGTGAACAGAATGGTTTCCATGAGGTTGGTTGTAGATCTTGCTCATCAAGGAAAATTCTGCCTAACCTCTGTATTTCCTATTACACTGTCTCTGAAACCAAGTCCTACTCAGTTATTGATTCCTTCTTATTGCTCTCAGGTCTTAACTAAATAAACCAGGTTTGTCTTGACTCCTTCACATGTTTTTCTCTTTTTGCAAGAATATCCACACAGTGGCAAACCATCTGTGATCAGGCAAGGTTTATTGTTTTGTCGATTCCTGGAACTGAAAATATTAATGATGTAAAATATTGATTTGAAAAAACAAACCTCAGAGTTGTTCAATGAGCCTCTCTTTCAGGCACAATACTGAGATGTCCATCCATTTTCCATTTTCATATTTATTGGTAAGTGAAAAATCAGGCCTGTCAAGCGGCTCAATTTCTAAAGTGAAGTACTTCTCTCCCTCAGATGCACATGAATAATTCTCATTAACCTTCAAGGGATTAATGCAGTTTCTTGCAAATGGCTGCAATATACAGTATTTAATATTTATGCTTTCCATATGGCTAGTGCTGTCATACATTCTTGTCAAACATGCTGCACAGTTAATGATATTTTAGCTAAATGTGGTCCAGAAGACCTGGATATYTGAGGGACACTTGTGCCAATCTCCATTTTTATTGATGCTATTTGAGCCTCATAACAAAATTCCTGAAGGGATTAAATCAGCCACTCTACTGAAATGTGATGTTAAGCTGCCCTTAAAGTAGAGTTAAACATAAGGTTGTCATATCACAGAATGATAGAATCAGTAAGGTTGGCAGGGACCGCTGGAGATCATCTGRTCCAACCTCCCTGCTCAGCAGGGTCACCCAGAGCATGTTAGACAGGGTTGCATCCAGGCRGGCCTTGAATGTCTCCAGAGAAGGAGACTCCACAACCTCTCTGGGCAACCTGTTCCAGTGCTCCGTCACTCTCTCAGTGGAGAAATTCCCCCTCATATTCAGGCGGACTGACACCATCAGACCTAGCTATATACTATTTGTACAGACCTCAAAGTGCTTAAAACGTATAGAATAGGAAATGAGCTGGGAACTGTTTCTAGGTTAGAAATCAGAATAGCAGAGGAAAAAAGTAGCTTGATCAAAGGCCCAGCAAATCGTTGTCGGAGACTGGAAGAAAACAGTTGCGTTCTGACTTTCTGCACAGCAATCTGTCCCCAGTTTACTCCAAGCTGTCCCAAGGATACCTRTGCAATATGCCGTCTGTGTCTCTTKGCCCACATGAACTGATATTAATTATCTGATTAAGGGCAGGAGGTTACCGCAGGACCATATCCATCATTGTGACTAAGTGAGAAGATCGCTCTGCACTGATACTGAATCCACAGGGTATGGTTGGATCAGTCTGTATGCAGCATGTTAGATCACCCTGAGGGATGCCAAATGCAGTGTATGTACATTACAGGTGAAGCAGTCTTTAACATTTTTGCAATCTTTTTTTTCCAAAAATTAAGTTTGATAATTAATGWGTTGATTTAAAAAATGAAGATACAAGTTTTATCTGAACAAGTTTTTTAACAATTCAAAATAAAATGGGGAATATTCTTGCAGTCTTCCATTTCAAAKTTTCCTATAATCTGCTGCTGTCATTGAGAGATATTTCACCTCCATCCTCTTCCCCCAGAAATGGGCATATTCAGATTGTCTATTCTACACCAAATATCAAGGTTTTCACTGCTGATTTTGAGCAGTGCTCATAGTTCTGCTCATGAACTTTGCACCTCAGTTTCTCACTGATGAAACCAGACACAGCTGGGAAACATTCTTTGGCTACTCATTTTATTTACATGTATATGCGCTGCTGCAGAAAGAGAGATGGTCACAGCCTGCAGGCAGCAAACCTCCTGCTCCTGGGGTCTCAGCCCAAACCTTTCTGCCCAGTTCCCATGGAACAATTTGGCCCCAATAAGTGACTGGTAAAGGGCTTAAAATACACAGCAAATTGTTTGCTACAGCTTCCTACTTAATGAACTAAAACCCCTCTCCCAACAAGAACCATAACATTTGTTCCGCGACTCAAACCTTGCTCTCATGCTAAAGGGAAAGGACATGTAAAACGTTGTGTGGAGCTCCTGCCACAGCAGAACTTTGCAGAGTAAGGTCATGGATTGCAGCGACACATTACAGCACAGATAAAGAGGATTGCCTGCTGCAAAGAGATAAGTGCAATCTGGCACAACATAATTGTCAAAGCAAGTGAGGATGTCTCCTATTCTATGATAACTAAACCATTCATCTTTCAAATCTAAAGCAGAAAGAGAAAACAGATAGGTAGGAATAGGAAGAAGGTGAAGAGATATCTTGGGATAGAATCAGGAAGAAAAGGCCAAAGACTGAGTGAGATATAGAACTGTGGAGCTGTATTGCTGACACAATTGGATGCTGATGATTTCTGGCCCACACAAAGCATCTGGAGTRTTATTTTTTCTTAGTTATAATTATAGACACACTTATATTTTAGGTCATTCAGTGCCAAGCAGGGTCATCACAGCTCATTAAAGCAAAATTAGCTTCTCCATATTTGCCCTTATTGCACCAAACAAAAAAACCTGCTTATAATGGTACAGTATGTGGCCTACAAGTGTGTCCATAATTAAAAGGTTGAGCTACTCTTGTAAACAAATTACCATGAACAAAGGGGTTTACAAATGCCGGCTAATTAGTTTGGATTCCCTAAAGCTTTTAGCTGTTTTTTAATTCAATAACACAGTGTAAATTCTCTAGCCTGAAAAGTCTAATAGGAATTGGCAGAAAACTAAATAATTGATATTGTCAGCGATTGCAGCGGCAAGCCCTCGAATGTTATTGTCTGCCAGTAAACAGGACTGCCGTGATTTCCTGAGAGAATAAAGAACTAGTTTTAATGAATTAACAATATAAATGTTAGACAGCTGGCTTTCAACAGCAGCTCAGGAGGCAACATTTCAAGCTGACACTGTGGACCAGTGAAAAAGCCCTCAGACAGACTTGACGAGAAGTGTGCTGGTCACCTGTCCACACTAGAGGCCAAGTCCCTTTAGCTTTATTCTCCATAGAAGCCCCATTGAAGTCAGCAGGCTCGTTTCCAAGCTTAGAGAGAACAGGAGCCAGCTYGGCACCTGAAAAGATACCAGAAGGCACCAGGAGGAAGAAAAAGAAGCTTCAAGTCCACACGAGYTGCAGCTGCTGAGACTGTGTTGGTGAAACAGATTTAATGGGGAGCAGTGGGGGCATGTTGTGGGTATTAATGAGGGGGTGATCTAGGCTAAAGCCTCATGAAGGCTGTAGAAAAGTATTTGGAGGAGCCTGTACTTGTCATATCATGTCACTGACTGGATAAACTGGCCTGTGCAAAGGAGCTGGGCTGTTCCTCAACTGGTGTAAGGGCTTCTGGGATCTGTTTCTGACCCTGCTGCTCTCCTTTCAGGTATTTCTCCTGGTTCCTTGTATTTATTTTCAACTAGACATCTTTTGACTTAGTCTGTAGATGGTTTATGAGGACAGGAGGYTAATGCAAGCAGCCAGGGAAAACCAAGAGTAGCCTGGAAGTTTGTGCTGGAGGGCAGCACTTGAGCGCAACTTGCTGAGAGAGGTTTTTATGCTGTCAGACG
Source organism: Rhea americana (assembly GCF_003343005.1). Classification (NCBI taxonomy): domain Eukaryota; kingdom Metazoa; phylum Chordata; class Aves; order Rheiformes; family Rheidae; genus Rhea; species Rhea americana. Next base: position 1,743,324 of record NW_028185950.1, on the reverse strand, counting down.
TGGAGGTTTTGTATTGCAGCTTGTGTTAAAGCAACCCCAAAAGCCTAAATCTCAGGTCTGCCTGACCTGTTTTGGCAAGCCCTGGGGTTAAACTGATAGATTTCTATTGACTCCTGTGGGGTGCTGCACAGGAAAATGGTTGGAGGTGGCTCATAGATCACATCTAATAGCAGCAGAGATCATGGGAACAGGTTCTTCTGCCTATTGCCGGGAGCATATATATGTGTGTGTGCTTTCTGAGGCTGTATCTTTCTGCAGGATCTCATATAAGTACCAAACTACAGCATTGTGGTAATGGTTAKGTCATATATAGTGGATTTTTTGTTGTTGTTTGTCACTTYTGTGATGACAAATCCTTAAAAAAAMCCAAAGAAYTTAGTCTCTGAAGAAGCATTCATATTGCATCAGTTGCTGCTGTGGCAAATAGCAGGTTGACTACGTGCTCTCTGTATCAGTCCCATGGTCTCTCTTATCAACCAATCTCTGTCCATCACCAAAGCAATCTGCCTGCTTTGAGTGCAAGATGTGAAGCCCCTTTCTCTGTTCAACCCGATCCTCTTATCCACCCCCAAAGAAGGACTCACAACAGATTAGGTTGGTCTCCACCAAAAGCTATTGTCTTAAAACTATCGTGCRGTAGCAACTGGGTCTCGACCTTGCCGCTTGCTTTGATGCAGAGGAAGCTATTGTCTCTCAAGGAGGCAAACTATTATTTTCTCTTCTGAAGAAGGTCAGAGAGATGAAACACCAAGAAAGATCACAGCGATGATATGGGCCACAGCTTAGCAGAGTTAATAGCAAGCGAGCGTGTGGCARAGAGCTGAAGTGCGCTTGAATATATAGAGGCAAATCATAAGCTGGCATAAACTAGTTGTGCTTTGTGAAAAGCAGTGGACTGACTCGTGCGCACAGTTTCTGAGGACCCAGCCTGCAGCAGCTCTGTCAGAGAGCTGGCAATCCTTATCATTGCTTGCAATAATGATGGGCGGGGGAGAAGAACAGTTTTTCCTTTTTTTTCTTCTTGAAAAGACATTGCTTTCCTCTGAAGAAAACTAGAATAATTTCATACAGTAAATTTGGCAGCCTGGAATATATTGCTTAATAGCCAGTGTAAAGCACAGCAGAAGAGGATCTCATTTGCTATAGAGCGTAATGCACAGCAATGCCTTTCAGAGAGCAAATTAATAACAGTAATGAGGTGTACAGCCTTCTAACCACTTAAGCCACTGTATTTTCATAACCCTTTCTCTCCAGTGCTCCCATACTGCGTGTGGTCTGTGACCAGGCCCTCTCTGGCCCTTACTCAGATGTTTTTCTTGACATATTTGRGAGAGGAGGACAGTGACTCGTCTTCTCTGCATGTCTCTTCTTAGGATCCTGCTTTTCTGTTTTGATTCCAGACTGACTTCCCAACAAAGGGCTGGGATGAGTGGGAAGGGAAGGTATAAATCCAYGTAAGTTGCTCAGCTTGCAGGACTCAGTGCTGGTGGTGATGCATTTTTCTTATCAGCCCTTTTCCTATGAAACTCTAAAGTAACCAAACTAGGTAGTTAATTTGTTAGCAGTATGAACTTCTAAAATGTACCTAGATCCTGCAAGATACTGAAATCATTGTATCATTGCTAATATCTGSTGCTGTTGCTGCTACTGCTCTGAAGGATGTGTGGCCTAGTCCAGGAGCTATTTTCATGGATATGACATCATGATAACTCTTAGTGTCAAAGTAAAATCAGGACCAAAGTAACTATCTGCAAGAAAGCTCAGTGGATAAATCCTTAATCTGAGGTTATGAATGTTTATGCCTCTCACATAGAAGGGAGGAGAAATGGGGAAGAGGATTTGAAAGGCTCTGTTGAGCATGGTTGATCAGAARACAGCCAGGAAGACTGAGAGTTGGGCATGAGTAGAAACCCTGAATGTCAACAGTGCTGAAACCTGAATCTCCTATGGCCACCCCACTCCGTTTGAGTCTCCTATCACTACAGACCAGAGACAGTGTGGCACTTGGACTAAACTATGATAGAAATGGGGCAAATTGTCAATCAGAAGGAAGGTGCAAGAACTGATTTCTAAAGGTTCTCTTAATCAGGGGAAAAAAATAGCACCTTAATTAGGAAACTCAGCTTACAATCAGATGAGGTTTGCACAGAATGCGGTTTTTGTGAATTCATGAAAAAGTGCAGCTTTGGGGCCTGCTGAATACCCTCCTATCATTGCAAGAATTCTCTATGCTTTGCAGAATTGCAGCCTAATGGAACAAAGGTTAAGTTGAACTTAATTCATTCAAAAAACAAACAAGCTTATTTTCCTTTTCCTTACCAGCTTGACAATCTGCAGATTTATTCACCTCATCCAGACTTGTGGGTCTTAGTTCCCCAGCAGTGCTACTGAGCAACCCTTTCCAAATCCTGAAGAGCAGAAATACCTTCTCTGCCATATGAAGGGGGAAGCTTGTTTCAAGGTTTTAGTGACCTGAGTTTTTTATGTTCCTATTATAAGGTCCTATCCACATGTTATGAGCGTAAGGTAGAACAAAATATGGATCTGATTTCCCTGTCCGTTTGAATAAGTAAATATTCTTCACTAATTTGCATGATATCACGAGTCCCTATATATTCACAGCACTGTTCTGGCTGATGTAAGCTGGAATGACTCCACTGCCTTCAGTGTCTGCAGCTGCAGGCCCAACTAGGAACGGGGCCTACAACTTTCCCAGCTCACTTTGAGGGATCCTCACATCCCATCCATCTTGTTTGAAACAAGCATCGCCAGTTCGGCACAGCATTGTTGGAGGTGCCTCATGATTTCACACGTTTGCTGGGAATGGCAGAGTGACGACGGACAGCCTAAGGAAGAGTGTTTCTTAACACTCTTGTAGTAGTGAACCTTGCCTGGTGGCACCTGATACTTTCACTGTGGACAGATGCTTTCATTTTTATCCTTCCTTATTTATCCTGCATTATGGTTCTGAGCTTTCCCTGGTCAGATCTATGATCTAGGCTTTGTGTGCGTATCTGTTCTAATCAGGAGTGAACTAATTCAGCCAGGGGCAAAGGACCCAACCTCTGGGGCTAAAATGCCCTCCATTCCCCATGCAACAGCAGTAAGCATGCTAATCAGCACAGGTGGATTAGCAGAAGCTCCAGGCTGGAGCTCCACATGATAGGCAGGCTGCAGATTCCCTAAAGGCATAGTTATATTGCTAGGTGACCATAACTAATACTTTTGTTCTTGCAGAGGACAGCATGGCACAGGAGACATCAGAGAAAACGGTGGCACTGGGCTGATAGTGGTCAGCCTTGTGCCTTGTGAGTGCTTTTTTTTTTGGATTTACTTGGTCATATTACCAAGAACTACAATATCTGTCTGATGCCCCCGAAGAACAATGTTCACTTGTATTGCAGTGACATTTGGAGGGTGACAGTGTCTKTTAATCAGTGTATGCACATTTCTGCAATGTGTCCAACCCTCTCCAATCTTGGCTCATTGAGCTGAGAGTCTAAACAGATAAAGCAGTATGCTCCCTATTTTGCAGAAGTGGAACTGAAGTTCAGGCATTTAGTCTCCTGCCCAGGGTTGTGTAGAAAACTTGTCACAGGACCAGAACTGAAAGCAGACCGTGGATTCCCAAAGCTGTGCTTTAAACAAAATGGACATACAATTAAAAAGGCAGCTATAGTAATAATACAATTGTTTCACGTTCATCATGTTGTATTATTCACTTTGCGCCATGTGCTCAAAGTCCTGCATGAGAGGAGGGGACCCAGGAGGCAGTCGGTCAGAGCTGGATTGATCCCAACTGCCAGTTCAGTACTCCTTGTATGGTCATCATGGGGATTTTTTCTGAGAAAATACTGAAGGAATCAGCACAGAGCTAACCAATCCTTCTAGCAGTGCTKCTTCTGCTCTGGAGATTATGTATTTTTATGGGTGCACTGGTGTGCTTTCAACCAAGAAAGACAACATGTAGCTCACAACTAAAATGCCTCTTTATACACCCTATTACCATTTCTATATATTGGGTTGCAAATGCTGCTGCAGTAAGCCTGGGACTGAAAACAGCCAACCCAAGCATAAGAACATGATTCAGCAAATGACCTGTGGTTTGGGGACACTCCACCTCCAGGTAGCTTTTAAAATAGCAGTACCCTGCACAGTTTAGAGGTAACAAAATGTAACGCTTCTGGACAGGAAGAGATCACTGTATGCAGAAGTTCCATGCCACTTCTTCATATTCACTGGGGTGTTGAGAATGTGTGCAGGTTGCCGAGTTGATTTAAAAAAAAAAGGCATATAAAAGGAACTGTCTCTTAGTTTTGTTCTGTACTCTGCAGAGAGAGCATCTGTCTGGAAAGAAAATGGCAGGACTAGACATGCAGTACGTGAGAACCCCCTCTGGCCTCTTCCGTGACCTGCTGAGTCTTTAATTTTTTGGAACGAAAAGAGAATTTGGTAAGGGGAGGARAATACTGGTAACATGAATACCACAGATCTGGAGGTGGCACAGCAAGGATCAAGGAAGCACAAGTATGTGCGTGAAAGTGTGGGTCAAGTAGAGGAGGCAGCAAGAGGCTGAACCACTCTAAACATCTATAGAGAGATCTATGGAGCAAACCTGCTGTAGCTCTCTAGGGAGTACTTGCACTGAACGGCTCCAGGGACCAAATCTGACCACTCTCCCCTCATAGGTTAAGGGGAGAGATGTGTTGTTTTAAAAGATGTCTTGGATGACTTCCTTTGGCTTTTCTTTTGTTCAAGTGAAATGGGCCTGGAGGAGCGAGAGCCCTTTGTTAAAACTCGGGGCATTCCCTTGAGTCTTGCTCATCAAACATAAGAATCTAGGAATTATTTGGGAAATTGAGTAATCTTGTTTTCTTTGAAGAAGCCATTTCTGACATGTCCTGGTGCCTAATATACTCTGGAGATATGCCATTAGATTTAACTCTTGAGCTGTTAGGGACTCTAGTTGTCAATCTTCCTATGGAGCCTGGGTTTCCTGCTTACCCAAGAGCTTCATCTGTGTCTAAGGCATCTAAACTGAAACACATTTTCAGTAGTAGCTGCATGGGAAAGAAAGGTGGAAAACATTGCCTGTAGATGGACACATCTGAATTTGGTATATGAATTTGCATGAGAAAATTAAGTGAAGAACTAATTAATAGAAGTGAAGCACAGCTTTTTCTTTTATATATATAAAAAAAATTGTAGTTTCTCTTATTTTAAGATGGTCAAGAATTACAATATTCCAAAAAAAATAAACACTCTGCTTTACCCAAAATACAACACTTGTCTTTTTTTCCACTAGAAGGAGGAAAAAAAAAGAAAAAAAAAAAAAGAAAGAAAGAAATGTTCTTTTTTTCTTAGTTATTTTTACTTGGGTGGAGGGGAAGAGTCAAGGTGAAGAATCCCATCTCTAGGCAGGAATAATGCCCTTCTGACCTTGAAATTGTTTGTTCTRGTGCCTCAGTTGGCAAAGGGTGGAAGCCTGCTATCACAAGTTGTGCTCTGAAGGTGACCAGTGTGTAAACAAAGATTATGCTTATCATGTATGTTCATAATATCAGATAATGCCTATCCCAAGTAGCTAATAGTTGAAGTCAAAAAGTCAGCCATTTAAAAAAAAAAAGAAAGAAAATGAGGGGGAGAAACTTGTTTCCATCTTCAGTGAAGTGGGCACAGGGAGGGAACAAACTCATATTCCCTAGTATATAATAAGTTTAGTTTTCTAGTTAGTAGAGCCAAGCCCTGCTCTTAGCTGAGAATTACCTGTGTTGTTAAGGTCACCACCTAAATCCTGCTCTGCATCCTGCAGCTGTTACAAGGGGGTTTTCTGTAGCTTTAGTTTCTGATTTTATTTGGGCTTAGGCATTTGACCTCAATCATGAGATCACTGTATTAGCTTAGCCYTTGCATACGCTGTGTCGTGTAGCTGTGATGAGCTCCCATCACAAGTTTGGAGATGCTTCTCCTTAGCACAAACACAAGCAGCTGTGTTGCTCTGTTGGAAAGGATTTCCCAAGGAGCTCTGCTGCAAGAGATCCTTCCTGGCACTGGATCTGGCTGTCTGCTGGGAAGACTGGAGTCATCTTCAGGTTGAGGGGACAAAATAAAGAGCCTCTAGGATGTGAGCTGGCAACTGCGGAGGAACSAGCTCTGTTGTCTGCCATGGAAAAACTATTTCCAGTCCTGTTAGTCAGAAAATGTGGGTAAAACCAGCAATTTTTTCTGTGGGAGAGAAACTACTATTAAAAAAAATGTGGAAAATTCCTCTAACTCTAATGTGGGGCCAACTCCCACAGTGACACATAGATATCTTTGCAAAGAACTCTGCTGATTGTTTTTTTCTTGATGATTTTCCAAGGGACTGTCTGCCTCTGTTCTGTAAAACTATTGTATCTCCCAGTGAGCTTTATCAGAAAGGACATGAGAAGCACTCATAATGAGAATTAATGTTTCTCTTGATTAATAAGAGATACTCAGCACTTGTCGAACACAGTGGAATTAGTAACAAGCTAATCCATCAAATCTGAGGCCAGCACTAATATCTGACTTTTCCAGATGGGGACACAAAGATTAAGAATGATTTGCTCAGGGCCATGGAAGAAGTCAGGAATGGAGCTAGGATTCTTGCTGAGGAGACAGAGGATCCTCAAAGTAGTTCCAGATCCTGTAAAGTGGGTATAATCCACTGCTCACTGCATATTACATGTCCTCAGTGATGCAAAGGCACTGATGGGAGCCCTCATCAYAGCCCTGGCTTGAGAGCTTTTGGGCAAGCTGTGGTATGCCATCATCTGGGCTGCAGAGGTTGTGATTTGGATGTTTAAATGCAGCCCTGGGGCCTTGCCCACAGGCTGGCAGTGGGACCCCATGCTGAACTTGCCCTGTGGAGACAGGGCTCTCTCTGGCGCCCAACTCTGATTCCAAACATTCCCTTCCTGTCCTCCCAAAAGGGGTTCTTGTGCAGTAGTAGGATGGGAGCTGCCRTGCCAGAGACCCTTTGGTAGGGCCATCTGGGACCATGCCACRACAGCAGACTGACCCTAAAGAGTTGCTTTCCCCTTCTGGCAGCACAACCCGTGGCATGCTCTTGCTTGCCGAGGCATTTGTCACACCTTGGAAATCCTGATGAGGTTTCAGCATGTGGCTTATAATATTAGGAAGTTTGGCTGCCTTTGGGCTRGTTCTTCAGGTTTATGCATTTTTCCTAGGCACTTCAGAGCTCCACTGCAACTGATTTCCAAGGGCATTAAGTGCCCAAGTACCTTCTGAGAATAGGAACCTATGTCTCTTTTCTTTATATATGAAATGGAAATAAGAGCACTTCATCACACTCCAGAGTGTGGACTGCATTAAAGACATCAAATGCTGTGGGAATAAGGGCCAATAAATAACAACTTTGCCTTTCTGTTATGACACCAGCAGGGACCAGCCACAGAAACTGGCTCTGCATTTCAGACATCCCCCTGGGGTCAGGTTTGCTGGCTTACTTCCCATTTTTAATAATAATTATTCGGTCAGTTTTATCTGTTTGGCCTTTTGTGTGTGTCTGATGGGAAACACAGAGGACTTAATCTTCTTTTGATGTGTGCATGTGGGTAGGCTGATTTTGATCAATGAAGCATCGCTGTGCACGTACGTGTGTCCTTTTAAACCAATCCAAAAACTTGTGTCACTCCACGCTGCTACTGTGGTCACATATTGTCTAAGCAGGTAACAGAAACAAAGCTTTTCAGTTGTATATTTGCTGCTCTTTTCTTTGGGAAGAATAGCAGGTGTCCTTGGGCTGCATCTGATTTATAGCAGTGTCAGCTGGGATATACAGCCAAGAGTTATAAAGAAGGGTATGCAAAACAATTATAGCGTAATGACATGATAAAATAATAAGATGGCTAGTTAAACAGCAAACCGTGTCAACAAATACAGGTGGAATCAGACGAGTGTCTCCATGGTTGGAGTGTTTTGGCTCCCTTGCAAAGGATACAGAAATGTCGCTACTTGTACTACAGCAATATTGCGAACAATTGGCCATTGTGCTAGGAGYGTACACAGGCAGCCTCGGGGGAATTCCTGCCCCTAACCTATCTCAGTTGATGGAGAAAGGCCCTGGCACAGGGCTGCAGCTGGGGAGAGGCAGATCCGTCGGCGTTTCCGGCTGAAGCTCAAGCCCTGCCCTGGGATAGCTCAAGCCCTGCCCTGGGATAGCTTGATGGGCTGATGGTGCAGCAAGAGAGCACAAAAGAGCATCTAACAAGAAAAGAAGCACAAAGCCCCTCTTTGTCCCCTGGTGAAGCTGCTTCTGCTCTGAACACCTGCCCTATATCAAAGAGAAGAAAATTTCCAAAAATGGAAGCTAGCAAAGTAGACAGAAAGAAGGAAAAAGAAGCATTATTGTCAAAGCAGGGCTGGCATTAATTTGCATTCACAATTTAGTCCCATGAATGGCTCTTGCGGGTAATGAGTTACCTGAATCAAAATCYTATTGAGGCTAGAAATTGTTTTTAATTATAGTGCAGAATAGGCTTGAAGGAGATGCCCTTTTACTTTGTGTCTGCTGGAAGCAAAGCTGAATTCCTTGTGGCATCTCTATAAATATTGTGATTTGTGGTAAGATAAGAGGATGTTAGGAGGTTCCTTCCGTTCAAGAGCAGTAGCCATCAGTCTTAATTYGGTACTGACTCACCTGCATCTCTCTTCTCCCCCTTCCTGCCTTCCTACTTCTCTGAAGAGGAACAATTCTTCATACTGCTCAAAATAGCTGATAGTATTTAACACCTATGAAAGAAGATAAATAAACAAGAAAATGTAACCTCTGAGAGCCAGMGAGTAATCCAGGTTTAGTACCACTGGTAAAGTGTGACTCTTTGAAGATGTTCCTAATTTGGACATATAACCTAGCCTTTCATAGGAGAAGAGGACAACTGCCTTAGTGGGTGGATGGAGGTTCTCTGCTCACCTGGGAGAAAGAAGCATGAAAATGCTGGAAGTGCCTTCTTCTGAGCAAGAAAACAAATGTTTTTCCACTAGTGAAGCAATGACTTTCAAATCCTTACAATATATGTTTCAGCTTTTGGGGAAACTTTAGTGCTTAAGTACTGAGAGGCGCCTCTGTTCCCTGTGGGAATGCAGACACAGCCACCCTGAATCCTGAAGGCAAACTATTGTTCAGTAGCTATTAATGCCATGAACATACAAACTCAACACAGCATGACCACTCCATCCAGTTCAGAAAGATTTTTAAAAAAACAGCAATGAATCAGAAAATAAAACAAGCAAAGACATCCCTTAACAGGAATATTTTTTTTCCCATCCAGACTATGACAGGTAACTAACTTCTACTGTTCTCTAATTCTGGCAAAGATATGTAGAGAGGACTCCCCCACTGAGAATCTCTTTCTCTGGGGCAATGCAGTTGCTTAAGTATGGGAATCTGTTGCAATTTTAGATGCCTTGGCATGTCTTGTCTGGCTCGCAGCTACTATTTCAGAAGGTGAAGATCTCCAGGGGTTCTGCATCACATCTCTTCAAGATGCTTTGGATCTATATCTCAAAAATAAAACTAGAATCCCACCTTTAGGATCTTGAATCCCTCCCTTGTATAGCTAATCATCAATTTCCCTCTCACTTCGGCTCCTGTAAGTTTGTTACTCTGTTGTGCTTGTACTGTGGAGGTTTCCCTCAGATGCTTGCTGACTGAATACTTAGAAGATGGGTCCCCAGTCCAACCAGTTGCACAGATGTTTTGGAGAGTGGTATTTTCTTTACCACCCRAGACAAGAGGAACTTGAGAGGTGGTAGGAGTCCTAGCATAGAGAATTGAGTAGCATTGCCCTAGAATAATTGCAGAGATGAGTTCACTACACACACACAGCATCAGAAGATTTTGTGTTCTTTCATAACCACGTGCAGCGAATGAARCACTTCTTTGAGTTATTTTAGTCCATTAGCCGTGGATTTCAGGGAAACACCAGTAATATATGTAACGTGCACCCAGGAGAAACAACAAATGGTTGGTTAGAGAATTTAGATTTTAATTAAGTAGATAACGTATGCTTGCTTTTAGTTTTATAAATGAAAATGTATTCACTGTAGAATAGCTGGATTCTATTAGGTCTCCCTGTACATAAAGAGAAGGGTTGATTATTACTGATTACTGCGCTATTAGAGGGTTGTGCCTTGAGCTGCTTGATTGTAGCTGTGTTTGCTTCTGTTGCTAAAAGGGCTCTTGTCTGCTACCCAGATATGTGTGAAATAGGCAGCATTTGGACTCAATTTGAAAATTAATTCTAGGTTACAAACCTCAGCAAATGATACAAATAATAGTGCCAGTTACGTCTCTCTGGTCATAACGGCAGGTTTTCATGGCTCATGGAGGCTTGTAGCACGGATGCTGCACATCACTCCTGCTCACAAGAGGCCAAGGTGAATATACCCCTAAAAGAAGGGGTCACTGCAAGAAAAGAGCTTGTGGAAGAAAAAAAGCAAACTGAGTTATCTCGGGGTATTTTCATTCTCTGTGATGTCTCCGTTGTATGGTAACATCAAAGATTACAAGCTCTACAACACATTTGTAAAACTTCTTTATCTCTGGATGCTTTGTGAATATTAATAAGATAAGCTCAGCAACATCTTAGGAGGTAGCCAAACATTACAGTGATTTTAGCAGTAGGGAGACTGAGGCACAGGGTTGTTAAGTGATTTACCTTTGAAGAAAGCTATGGGAGATCCTATCATAGGATGAAAATCTCCTGCTTCCAGCCACTAGCTCTGCATCTTTGGTGTGCTGTTAAACTGTATCCTGGTATTCACCAGCATGCTACTGACTGGTACTTCTCTCTATTTGTAAGGCTAATGATGAAATATTAAATAAAATGCAGAATTTCTTTAATACATAGGGCCCAGATTTCAGATCTTTCTCAGTCACTTCCTCACTGTAGAGCAGTCAGAAACCTGGAAGGTYCGCTCTACAGCTGAAATGATCTCCTTTGATAAGTAATAACCTGGGGAAAGGGTTTACCCAGCATGTCATGGGACCAGATGATATCCAGATGTCCAAATGACACTTTGGGCTATGTCAGTTGGAAATAAGTTAGTTTTACACTGCCTTGATTTGCTGGAGACGAGATCCTGGCTGTTGGCAAGGAAGGTAAATGTATCCTAAATCTCCTCCCYCCGCCCCCCAGCCCAATCTTTGATCAAGTTCAGCATGGTTTAGGTAGACCACAATTTCTAAACCAAGGTTTTCTGCTTATGAACACACTTTAGGCCTTTCTTGATCTCTTATCATATAACTTCATCATCTTTAACTCCTTCAAGTATTTAGAGTTCTGTCATGTTTCCCCAACCACCCGGAAACAATGTCAATTCCATTACCTTGAAGGATTTAGTTATCCTGCAAAATGCATTAACCGAAAATGTTGTCTGAAGCAACACACCACATACATGTTTAAGGAGAGATTTGTCTTCCAAGGGAAAGCTTGTTCAAGTTTTGTTTGGTGGCAAAACTTGAAGTAGCTGACTGGAAAAGTAGAAAGAGACCAAGAACTCCTATATCCATGGTCCTGGCAATGTATCTGAATATCCAGAAGAAGAAATTTTTAACATGTTCCGTTAGCGGAAGACAGACTTCCTGAACAAATATAATTTACGATAGAACTGTGTTAACTTTGTTATGTTCCAGTGCTTTTATCCTTTAGAGAGTAATAATGTATTTGGGGGGTACAGACATTGATAAGGGACTTGGGAGAGTTGGGTCTATCACTTGCTCTGTAATAAACGTACTATGTGTTTATGAAATTTTTCCACTCCACCTCTTGGAAAAGATTGAGGCTGCATTCACCAGAACTGCATTATTGGGCATCTATAAGACTGAGGATAGTATGTGTGTATATATATATACATATATATATATATATATATATACACATAAATACTGCAGGGTTACACAAACACGCACACACACACATGTAAGTGTGTAGGTAGACATTCATTGGACACTTGCACCCTAAGACAGTGACTTTTCTGGAAAGAAATATGTATGAAGTGCACTGGAAAAGGTTTTCCCTTCTCTTGTCTATTCTTGCTGAGTACATGGGTGAAAGAATAGAGGACCTCTCTTGGGTCCTTCATTCTGCATCTTTCACCTTTTGAGATTTCTCTTGCACTTGTGTTTCATGGGGAAACGAAGTGAGAGATCTGGGGATTTTTTTGTTTGTTTGTTTGCTTTTCTTTAGGGCAGTGGGGAGTGATTGAAATTGTTAAAAGGCTGGAAGTTTTGTGAGGGGGCTACCTTTCATGAGGGAAGGGAAAACACTGTGCAGGACAAAGGCAGTGACTGTGTTGCTAGTTGGGAACAGCATAAAGCCTCCACWTCTGTTATTGTAGGGCTGTGCCAGGCACCATCCCTTAATAAAGTGATACAATGTACGAAAYGGGCAAAAATGCAGCGGTTTTCTGAGGGCCCTCCTGAAGCCGGAGCTCCTGTACCTGTGTCGTCCACTTGGAGCAGCTTATCAGGTGCTGACAGGCTGGGCCTTTTGCAATGAGCTGCTTTGGTAGTAATCCATGTGCAACTTTGCAGGCATTCCCAGTAATGCTATTGGGATGTATTATTCTGGCTTTTTAAGTTTCTCATAACAATGAAACCTTCCTTCTACCCCTCTTTCTCCTTCAATGCTGGTCCAATCCACTTATATAAAGAAGGAAAGTAACCGTTAATGCCAAAGTCCTATTATTAAATGCTAAATGACTCACCGCTTGCTCTTGGAACATTGTACTTTAATTTTTAAGGACTATCCAAGTTGACAGTAGACTTTTTAAAACAGATTAATTAGTTGCATTTCATTTGAAGTGGCACTGACTTAATTGGTACTGCCAGTGTACCGTATGTATTTACTTAAATCCATTATAACATAATATTTACAGGATACTTAACGTGTGTTAATTACTGTATAATGAACCTTGTGGCTACAGTATCACCATTCTTGCATGGCTGTAAAAGTTTTAACCTCTTGTGGGGGGGGGAAATTAAAATAAATTGCACACACATTGAACACTTATTTTTAATAGGAAATGTGCAAATTATAAGAAAATGTAAAACAGGGGCCCCAGTAAATCACAAACAGCTAACAAATGCTCTGAGACATGCTATAATGTTTTTACGAGCGTGTCTTACAACCCATTCATTATGCTGTCTGTCCTTCGGAAAGCTGGTTATTAGACTGACTGTGCAAAGTAACATGCGAGTATCTGTGCAACTAGCCATGAAATCACAGCCAGGTTGATCACTTTTATTTTTCCCTTTCTTTCCTGGAGAGCGTCCTGAAATATCTGCCCAGATACTGTCATTCCGTGAGGTGCGTGAGGGCGGTTTCTGAGTTACGGCAGAGGTGGTGCAGAGGAGCAGCGTGGAGCTGGTGCAGAGGGAGGTGATCCTGGAAACAACGTTATCTGACATCCTCCTGAGCAAGGCTGCGGGAGGCTGCCAGCGCAGCCAAGGGTTTCCCACGGGTCACCCGCGCAGAGGGGCTGGGAGCGTGCGGGTTCGGGACTGCGAGGGGCACAGAGCGCCTCTGACCCGGGAGCATCCGCGTGATATCCGCCCGCCGGAAACAAGGATAATATTGTTGCTTGGGGCAAGGGGGTCACGTGAAGTTTGTCAGCYGAGAGATAGGGAATATTTGCTCTGCCCTGCGTGTCAGCCAACTGGGGGACGGCTGCTGGTTGGGCTGTCTGTCGGGGGAAGGTTAAAGGTGTGCTTAAACTTGGATAGTGGAGGAAATAAAAGCTCAAGGACCTCTCTGACGGCTCCTTTTTCATTATAGGTGTGATGTGCAAAATAATGGAAGCAGATAACCCTGGAGACCCCGCTGTCGACCCCGCAGCCTCCTGTAAAGTGAGCACACAACGTGCCGTAACAGGCACAAAGGGAGAAGTGCAGGCGTTTGACAGCCAAGCAGTGCTGGCATTCTGTAATTTCCCTTCCACGGAGACATTACAAACAGTTTCATGTTCAAATGGCTGCCTGTCTATGATTGTCCAATTATTCACTGCATTCTTTCTTTGATGGCACAGATGTTCTCAATTTCTTGGAGTAGAGTGTTTTTTTTTTTTTAATCTAAAAAGTCGTTCCGCCTCAGAAATGCAAAATTCTCCACAGTTCACCAGGTTCTCTGATGGGTTTGCATAATTGGTCTTCAATTTGCCTATTGTTTTGTAATAGAAAGCCTATGTTTAATTTCATTTTTGTAAACCTGCAGAAAGAGCAGAACATTCTGCCATTTAAGTCTTTCTCCTCATTAGGATCCGAGTGGTTTGTGCACATTTAAACCTGATTGTGCTGAACAGAACGTGCACTTTCCTTTTCCATTGTCTTAAACACATTACAAGACTGATCCAGCAGGATGTCAAACATGCTTAGCTCTGTTTGCACCTTTGTAAGAGGTGCTYAGCTCCTGGCAGAGCAAAGCAGGTAGTTTCTAGAGCTGTAGGTACGCCAGGGAATGCAGCTCGAGGCCGTTACAAGAGGAATTGTCCAAATCCACGGCCATTGGTGATGGTGTAATTTAATTTCCCTAGCCAAGGGCATTTGGATCACTTCTGATCGACAGTGGTGAGCTACCCTTTTGAGGGAGAGGGGCACAGTCTGACTGTGCCCCGGTTTCCTTTATATATTGGGTGCAATTATAAACATATCTGAGTGCATAAAGTGTTAACTGGCATTGGTAAAATAAGCTGGACTCCTCAGAAGTGAGAGATTCATTTATGTAAGTGGCTTCATCATATAGCAGATTGCATATTACTTAACGATTACATATTACATRAGCGGATACATTGTGTTTAGATGGAAGGCAATCTGAAGAACCCTGCAATGCCAATGTTAGGAGTGCTACAGAAGAGAAAAACATTTCTAAAACTTTGTAGAGACAACAACCAGAAAACCCCAGCAAAACCTTGCTGGCCATGTGGAGGGCCGTTGCCTGATGGTAGCAGTAAAGCTGAAGATAATGAAGCAGAAAAGGTAAAATGCTTGGTGGCTGTTTCTGCTCCGGCTTGGCACTGAGCAGGTGGCTGTAACTGCCCCGTGCACTTCTGCGAGCGGAAAGGGCAGTTTACCACCTGCRTTGAAGGAGGACGCAGGGCAGCCTGTTCCCATCCGCTGGCCCTGCTAGCTTGCACTCGGGTGCCTGAAYGCAGCTAATAGCAAGCCCCAGGAATGAATCTCAGCAAATCAGAWCCTGCAAAATATAAAAAGGAAATTCTAAAAGATTAGAGGCTTGTCAGGATAATTCAAAAGAGATAAAAGGATGACCCAGGGAATTATAGCCCCACAGCAATCCTGCATAAAAGGATTAGTTTAGGATCCCAGCACCAAAGAACAGCAGGCAAGCACTGAATGTGTGCTGATCACCCCAGGACCAAGCCAGGTGTGTTAGTACCCTTCACTGTTGCAGAGAAATACCCTAAATCTTGTTTTCTTCAAGGCACTTGTTGCTGGCCCATAAAATGTTATTACAAAAGCTACTACTGCATCTCCTATATGTACAGAAATGCAGTAGCCGGCAGTGGTGTGTAAAGGCACCTGCCCCTGCACAAGCTATGGCCACTGTTCAAGCAGGATGCGTTAATGCTCATTAGAGGCCTGTGGCAGTGCCCCAAAACAGCCTTAGAGAGGCTCATCTTCCTGAGGTTATTGAAGCAGTCAAGTGTGGTGCTCTCGCTGAGGGAGCCTGGCAAAGACTGAGAAACCCTCTCACAATTTATTGTTGGCAGAAAAATAACCAGCCTTGTCCTGTAAAGGCTACCTTGGCACATGCTGCGACACTGGCAGCAGGTATGTGTCCATCCCCATACTGGGAATGAGTCAACCCATACCGGCAGGCAGGGTCCAGGAGGGTGATGTGCCATTCCTGCTGCTGCCAGCACATGCTCCTGATGCTAGGAGAGATGAAGCCCCTCTGGGCCAGAGAAAAGTGAAATTCTGGTAGAGTTTGCAACAAGGGAACCCGCTTTTTAGCATAGCATACCTGGAAGAAACCAGAGGGGGACTTAAGAGTGACRTGTAATACGAACACTTTGCAGATCTCTGCATTTGTCTCCAGCCTTGTTCCCTGATAAAACTGATGCCTCGGAAACAGCCCATGTAYTATCCGTTTGAGCAGGTGGTTGAGAAATAGATTTCTGAAGTGATGTGCATGTTCTCTGAGAAGATAAGAAATATCTTGCCTAACAATACATCAAAGGTATATGTTCTGAGATGGGAAGGCATAGATACTACCAAAATCTCTACATCAAAGCCCAGCAGCATTCCCTCCCGGCACTGGGGTTTCCAGTTGATGTCGCAATGAGCCCACAATTGCTTTCTTTCAGGTTTCAGGTATGCTGCCCAGACAYGGAGCTGTAAAACAGGCACACTGTCTGGTGGGTCAAAAGGAGCAGCTCGCTGACAGCACACACTTCCTTTTGCGATATTATAAATATCAAAGCCTCTTAATACTTTTGTGTTCATTTTAAAATGGAGATGCTGCTGCTTTGTTTCACTTTCTTCCTCTTTTAAATAAGGAATTTCTATTCCAGCCCTACTTCCTCTTTGGAGAAGAGATTGGATATGTTCCAGTCTCTAGCTCACTCGACAGTTTTTTGCAAATCTACTCATAGAAATTCCAYCATTGTTTTTGCAAAACACTGGATCTGAGTCCATTTTTCCCTTGAATAACCCAATTYCAGGTTTGCATGGATCTGGAAAGGAAGGGGAAGGTGGAGGACCAGAATGCGAGTCCTGATTTTAGCAGGAAGAGGCCCAAACTGCAGATTCCACTTTCCAAATAGCTCTGCCTCTGCCTCGGCTGATACCTGTCTTTGCTCTCTGTCTTGGTAGCGACTTGTGAGCATTAGAGAGATCTGAATTTGTCATCACACTCCTGTATGATACCAACTCTATTCCTTAAGGAGAGGGCTACAGCACAACCTTGGTTTCATCAGCAAAACTTTGATGGCTAGTTTTAGTTGCCCACAYTGAGGAAAAACAAGCTTTGGTTTTCCTTGAGGGAAACAGCTCTTAGCTGTAATAGGTGGGAGTAGTGGGAAGAGCAAGCTCTAGGGTCCCACCAATGTCCAAATCTAAACATCTGAACCGAGCTGGTATTTTTAGGCAGCAAAATGAGCTATGTCCAGCGTACCAAGCCCCAGAGCGGAATCATCTCTCGAGGAGCAATAGCACTGCTCTGCAAATATCTTTAAAGCCCAGGATGAGACAAGGGAGCCGAGGGGCAGGGCTGGAAGGAGGTTCTCCCCCCTCACTGTCAGACATGACCTGTTAAGAGCTGGTAGTTTGCCATCTCCTGCCACTGTATGGAGAGGTCTCACTAAATCAACTACATCTTATTATCTAAATATGACAGCTTAAAGTTTCCTTTTAAACCACAAAGTCAATGTTAAAGCAGGTTGGGAACCGGTTTACAGTTACAGTCATTTCTACTGAACATTTATATCCCCAAGGGTAGAAAGATGACAGCAATTTTGCATTTGATGACAATCCTCAGCACCAGTCTCAAAATGCCAACTGTAATTAAAATTTGTATATATTTTCAGGGGTAATATTCCTTATTCTCATGTTGACAATTGCTACTTCAAGCTCCTAGGCTTAACTAAATAGGAGCGGTTTGTCTTTAAGTGGCAAGTTTCCTCTTTCCCTAGTCACTAATTTGGGGCTACATTTAGCAATGTCACAATTTTTAATTGTATGATCCTTTTCCTATCCATTTTTTTTTTCCTAGGCCACTCTAATAACTGGCATTTACTAAAATTCTGAGTGCTCAGGAGAAAAAAAAAATCCATGCACTCTATTATTCTTGTAGCAGAYGCAATCTCAAAGCCCTCTTCTGTGACAGTGTCAATAATTGTTTAATCCATGTAAAACAAGCTGCTTTCCACACTCACTCCATTGAGAAAACAGCAGTCTGTGTTCTCTGGTCATTAAAGCCAACACAAACCTCCTGGGGGCACTGCCGCAGCTCGGCGACTGCGCGGAGGCGCAGCGCAAACAGGACGTACTGCGTCTGCCGGGCCGAATCCTGGTGGCTTGCACTTCTCTCAGTGGCTCACATGGACACTGTGGCTTGATCGTAGTCAATAATCTGGCAGAAAAAAATAAGGGGATCATGTTGTATTGCATATTCTGGACTGTTTATTTTGGAAGGCAAGGGAAAAATGACTGGCAGTGGGCATATCTGCAGCATATTGGCAGATTCCACCCCTCCTCCTTTTAAATTGCAGGACATTTAACGAGTAGATGGCTTCGTGCCAGCTGTCTGGCTGCAGATCAGTTATCACATGTGCAGAGCACTCAAGGTAAACATGCAGCTAATCCTCTGAAACCGATTTTCCAGCTGAGGTGGTAGTCTAAGCTGGACATGGCCAGCTAAGTGGAAAGTAAGAAGGTCTTAGAGGAACCCTGAGCAGTAGGTAGGTAACTTCTTTATGGTGAAGCAGCACAGGAATATGTGATATAATTAAGTCCAACTTGACTACAATTTCAACAGCTTGTGCAAAGTGGTACCTGAGTGAGCACTTGTTGACTACTTTCCTAGAGTTTTCATAATAATTGGTATTACGGTAATTAGTTAATCATACTGCACATGTCAGTAGGGAAAAATTTGATCTTGATCTGAGCTTTGGCACTCAGTTCATRGAGCTCGCCAGATGTGGATTTCAGACCATGGTCTGCATATAGCATCTCACTTTCTGCCCCTTTTAAGAAGGCTTGGATTGGAGTTCTCAATTCAGGCCTATTCTGTATCATTGGCCGGAGTATTTTACCTTAAAGCACCTCAACTTACTTTACAAACTTCTGGGCAGTCTCTCTTCCAAACGGAAGTTCCCTTATACATCCTGAGGAGGAGCAGACCCTCTCCAACAATTCAGAGAACCTAGGGTGAGAGGGAATGTGGGAAGAGAGTGGAATACACCGGCAGGTAAGGGCAGTGGAGAGAGCTTTGTGCTAGCTCCTCCCATTGCTACCCACAAGCAAAGATTTGGAGACTCAGGGTTGCAGAACCCCATGGAAGTGTTCCTGTAGTGTGGCTGTCTTTATGGATCTTCAACCTGTTGCTCCTGTCTTCCCCTCCCCCCCCCACCTCCCGCCTCGCCCCTGCCACTGGCTGGGTGAAGTAGGCACAGTCTGCTCTGAAACGTGTTCTTTATTTTAGGATATTCCTGACACTTACCTATCTATAGCAACGCAATGGGTAAACTCATTTAGGAGCTCAGTTTTGCTTCAACAGTTGCCCACTCAGCAAGGGAATGTCAGCGCTTCTGTTTTGCTTAACTGAGCCATCTCTAGCAAATACCAGATGCAGAGACACTTGGCTCATCTGGTTTAAGATTTTTTTACAAGCCCTAAGCCTTGTTGCACAGCCTGACAGTGGTTTGGATTGGAAGCCTGGCCAAACGCATGTTTGTTCATGTGGCTGCCAACTGAAATGAAAAAATAGAACAGCTGGATTTCTCTTTGGCTTTCTTAAAGCCAAGTTTAAGCAGATCAAGGCCAATGAAGGGATAAAGCAGCACATGCTGGCACAGTGGAATTACAAATCCTTGCACTTGCACCAGAAACTGTTTGCTCTTCTGGTAAACACTGGGCAGTCATGATATAGACGGCATGCCACCAGGCCCACTCATCCCCAGACTTGGTCTGCTGTTGCAATTCTTTACAGGCACGAAGCAACCTACCCACCAGCTCTGCTGMGACACAGCAAGTGTGCTGCATAGATTTTGTGTGGATGGCACTAGCTTGAGATGCTGATGTTCATTCTCTTTCTGGTTCCATCTCAGAATCCCTTGGCAAAATCACTTCATCTCCTACTTATAACTGGAGTTAGCAGTGCTTCCCTTTTCTAATCTGACTGTAGGCTCAAAATAAGGCGTTACTTTTATTTGACATATAAGTGGTACATGCACTTCATGGTATGGTGAGGCTGATCTTACCTGGGTGAATGGTGAATACCAATGATCACAAGGAGGTATTTCCTCGAAGTCTGTGTGCGTATTGATGTGGGTAATGGGGCTGCTCAGCACTTTCCAGAAGTTCATTCTGGTCATTTCCAAGGGCTCCCAACTGTTTTCTTCTCTGTCTCACTGCATATTATGAATCACTGTAAATTCATGTGGGGCACCAAGCAGGAAAAATATGCATCCTAACCTGAATTACCTTATTTCTGCTGATTTCATGTGATCAGGAGATGCCACGCTGCCAAATCAAGAATAAATGAGAGAGTCTATTTTTCTTTGTGAGTGCATTGTGTGAGCTTTATTGTTTAATATTAAAGCTGCATTGTGAAAAGTGGCCCATAAATGGCTAATAAAAGCAGAGTTTACAGCTTGTGAAGTGCATCAGGACTTTACACAGGTTTGCCTAGGGAGATTTATATTTGTGTTCACTGTCTGGGGTTTAAGAACTGCCAGTATTTTTTTTCTTTTTTGGGCCCATTAAAAATGATGGTGTGGACAAACATCTTTCCTGATTGACTCTGTCTGATCAAGCCAAAATGTTGTCAGGAGGAGGAGGAAAAGCAGCCCTCCGGCTCAGGGAAAGATCCTAAAGCAATCAGGGGCAGGGGAGCACTCCTGCGGCTCACCTCCCGAGGGTGCGGCGAGTAGAAATATCAGCTTTAACTACTAATCTTCCCATTGCCTCCACCTCCCTTGGTTCACTCATCAGTGACTTGCCAGCAGTTCCTTGGCTCAGCCCCATTTACTTTCYTTCTCTCTTAATGAGTTACAGAAAAAAAAGACTGAGCCTGCAATCCACTTTTTATCTTCTTTCTCAAGTTCATTCTCAATATTTTGTCTGGGTTTATCCAGTTCATCTTTTCCACCCCTGATTCCTCTCAGGTATTGCTCATTGCTTTTTTCTATTTTACTCTGTCAGCCACTGGCCATTGATTTATATTTGTAATAGCACAGAGGATGGGATGCTGGAGTATCAGTTCTCTTTTCTGTCTCCATTACCTTCTATAATCTTGTACAACTTCAGCTAGAAAACTACATGAAAATGTGGGTGATTTTTACTGATAAATGGTACCTGTGAAATATTACTCTAGATTTCATTCTGTCTCAGATGCTTGCAGAGAAAAGGGCTGAATACATAGCTGGTTTTGGTCTTCAAACTGGCAGTGGAAACTTCTGAGGGCAAACCTGTCTTGAGTTTGGAGTTCAAGGATTTGTGAAATAGAAATCTTGCCAGGGGTTCTTATACGTCCTCCAGATGTGGGAATTATAAGCAATATTTACTTTGGAAAAAAATGACTTCGTGACCAGCTATTTCCAGATACCCAGAAAGAAATGGCTTTTCTGCCCACCAGGAAAAAAAAAATGCATGAAGATATTCAGTGGTTGGAAAAAGAAATGAAACACATTCAAGCCCCTAAAACTACTTACCTAGAGAGATAGTGGATGCCCTGCCAAAGATGATGACAACTTTCCCTGCTTTCACACTTACACTCACAGTCAAACTGAAGTCACGGGTGCGCAGCTCTTGGCTGCGGTTCTTTGCTTTGTTTCCACCAGAGCCTTCTAACTGTTTAAAATAAAATAAAATAAAATAAAATAAAATAAAATAAAATAAAATAAAATAAAATCCTCAGTGTAAAATTCTCAAGTAGTGAGCACTTCTGTTTGGGGCTTGTATGAGAGTCTTACTGCTTTGGACATTTGCAAATTTAATCTCTATGCATTCAGCCCTTGGTCTCCATTCAAGGCCTGTAGGATGCTCACTGTAGGTGAAGCAATAGGGGAGGAATTGCCTTGATTTAACTTGATTTTTCCAAGTTAAATGTTACAGCTGAGGTTGCTATCAAGCCCATTATATTTAGCAGTRTTTAGAGCTGCTGTGTGGGGGCATGCTTGAAACTGTCTGCTCTTTAATTACAAAATCTGCCTTAAGGTTTCTCTTTCTTTGCCCCTCTGAGACATATATAAAACTGTGCAGGCCCAAACACACAACCTGAGCACATACACTACTAGCTCAGAAGAGGTGACCCTATCCACTGTCTTTGCCCTCATAACAGTTCATTATATTGTCCAGCATTTTTGAGCCAGAGTAACTGAGATTTATAGGTTGCCTGGGGATAATCATTTCAAGAAAAAAGATCAATGATATGCAAGTCTGGGAAAAAAGCAGCAAGTTCCAATACCTGTCTTGTTAGAAGGCATCAAGCATCTTCATAAACTATTTAAAGGGAGAAATGATCATTAACCTTTGCTGCAGCCAATTACGTTCTGAATGGTCAATGTCATTTAGCATGGCTCAGAGTGACACCTGGTTAGGGGATGTGGGAATGGTGACATGTTACTGCTTGGAAGTCATTTTTGCACCGTGTCTGTTTTGGAGGCAGCGATGAAYGAGCAAGCTGAGCAAAGCAAAGGCTCGTCACTTGACTTCAACAAGCTTGATGGCCTTGTTTTGAGTCAAATTGTATTTGTATCACTTTACATCCACCTCAAAAGAGAAGGCAAGGACTTTCTTTTTTTCTCCTACTTCCTGTAGTTAATTATTACTATTTTTAATATAGCATGAAAATGTTTCATTTTTCCTACAGGAGAAATCATGACCCAGATTCTTACTCGCAGAAATGGGAGATGAGCAGCTTGCTCAGACTCGGCTTGTTTCTTTGAAACCACCTTGAGAAGCTGGCAATGTTGTCCCTGTTCGAAACATTTGCAGCTCTATGACAATACATCCCTCTGCTGTTTTGCTTTAAACAGTTGTAGTGTTTGCTGCTGTGTTTTGAGTATGATCTGTTGTTGACGATTTCAATCCCGCCTCTTTTCCTCCCAGCCTCTCTGCTGAATCAATGACATTTTTCCTAAGCTGCCTACATTTGGTGTTTTACTGCCGACTGCATGTGGCCCTCTCATTTTAATTACTTCTGCTGTGTCTAGCACTATATGCACTATAATGTTTCAGAGACTGCTCACAATTAAAATAAAAAATCAGTAATACATTACAGGTTACAACCCAGTCAGTCTCCGCATATTGTAATCCAYGGCGGCTTTATACGCTGATCTTTCCAAGTGGCCCACACAATAATAAAGAAACCCTGGGATACAAAGGAAAAGCAAGGCAGGAATATTGACTCTCTAGATTCCTGAAAGGCCTTGATTCCTGATGGTTGCTTTATTTTTCCAGTTCTTTTGCTCTTGAACGAAAATGTCAACACACTTAAGATTTCATCTTCTGGGTTCCCAAGGATTAAACGTRATCATTCTCCTTGTTCAGGACGGGCTGAGATTGCACCAGGCAGTCTCACCTGTGCACTAGTGAAATTTGGAGTGCTTTATCGTATTTGAGCATTGGAGAGTTTTGTAGCCATTTTCATGGGCTTTGGAGTGGGTCTGGAGTGACTAATCAGATGCGGTTTTGAGTATTCTGGTTTCAGGTTAACAAAACACTTAAGCATATGCTTAATTGGTAAAACAGGACCCAAATGCTGTCCAGGCATCCTACTGAGTAATCTTACCAATAATTTATCATTCTTGTTTTTTCTCAGCCCTTCTTTGTCCCCTCCAACCCTTTTAGTCATTCTCAAAGACAGAACATACAAAAGCAAAAATCAAACAGCTCCTGCAGGGAAGCATGAGCTACGCAGGGAATTTTTGTTTAGAAATCCAGACAGCAGATTTTCATTATTATAAATACTGGCTGAATTCACTTGTGACAATATACAACATTTAATTTACATGTAAAGTGACAGATTAAAATCTGAAATTCCCTATTTTGTTCTCTGAATGGAATATAACCTGGCAAGCTCTAAAGAAAGGCCTCAACTCCAGGCCAGTGGCACCACATGTCCGGCTGCACTGCAGCCTGCATGTTCACACTGAACGTGATGAAGCTCTCAGCAGTGCATGGAAACAACTTGACCCAAGTCCTCAGAGGTGGTTGGGTGCCTAAATATTTCAGTTAGGTGCTTTTAAGGATCTGGTCCCTAGGTACTAGGAACTAGACTGAAATTCATCTCCTCTTTGCACGAAGATCAGAAAAGTAACTTAGTGTTATGGTCATTAAGGGAAAGACATACCTATCTTTCACTGCACAGGGATAGCAAATCACCACCACGCAGACTGTGATGTATAACATCATATCAGTTACTGCATTTAGTTTAGGCTAAAAGTCAGACAGGATCTTGTTGCTTAAAGGGAAAGTGTACAGAGTGCATACAGTGCAATGCTTTCCAAATGCATCCTCCCAGAGCACAGGATGTGGTGGTTTGAGAACATCCTGAGCTGCTCCTGAGCTGGAGCAGCTTTACAGAGCATGCTTCTTCTGTAAAGTTGATCTGTACGTTAAAGCATCCTTGTAGCCTTTTTTGGTGCTTTTCCCACTTCTATTATCTCCTTTTTTTGAACYGGAAAGGTCTCTGTGGCACRTGGTATTCAAGATGGGTGTGAGTGACTGTATTGGAATTTCATGGCATCTGAAAGAAATAGGTAAGTTTGTTCTACAAGGAAACTCATGTGTATCTCTGAGTCTGGTGTATCATATCTTGGACAAACCTGCTTGGCACTACGTTAAAATGGTCATCTCAGAGTAGCTTGCAGAAGTTCCCTAGTCCATTGACTGTCAAATCCAGGCATTTGGTTCATTGCCACTTTTGCTGTTAAGCAACAGTTTACTGCAACCTCAGAGAATCCTCTCATGCTACTGTTGAACAACTGCCAAAAAAATGGGAAGTGCTCATGCCCGTATAAGCCTGCTTTTACCCTCAAATCACTTATCCTCTGTACTTGTCTGCTTTACAGCCTGCCRTGTGGAGGCACATGAGACTACCCCCGTCATTGCTAGAGCAGTTCAGTTTTGACTATGGCAAGTTCAGGGCATGGATAGGTGCCATTGTTCATTTGTTATGGTGGCAAACAGCATCAGCCCAGCTGACACTYGCATCCATGAGCATTTTCCTCTGTAGGAATTCACAAAGCAATTGCTTAATCTTTTCTGACACTCTTTTGGTGTTAAACAAAACCAACTGGCCTTTYCCCATTCCCAGACACCGTGATGTAGAGACCAGGAGAATTAAACTGTTGATGAACTGCTTTGTTTCAGATGATTGCAGTAAAACATAACAGAGAGCAATTTTAACTAGGGTAAATGAACCCTAAGTTTTCTGAGTGATGCTTATGTCTTTTTCAAAGAGACATCAATAGCAGTTGCTTGCTGCCCTCCAAGGCAAGCCAGTATAAGCTGTTCACAACAGCAGACAGCACAAGTTCTCTCTCTGTTGAACTAAAATCTATCTTCCATGGTTTGAATTCCTAATCCTGATTGTTGGCCTACTCAATTTGATAGGAAGTCTTCCCATGATGTGGGTTGTGAAGTCCTGTCAATACAGTTCAGGCCAGAAGATCTCCCCTGGGAGAAGATAACTTAGGAAACCTCAGCTCTGCAGTCATGGGACCATTATGGGTCACATCAGCTTCAGAAGAGAAGGGAGCCAACCCCAGCCACTCCCGAACATGCAGACTATAGATCCAGTTGTGGGTGTCAATGTGTGGGGGTCCCTTTGTGTGTCCTCAAGCCAGACTCTTTTGAAAAGCCTAGGGGAAATCGTGCCATGTACCAGCTGTCAGGAGCCATGTGTGATTCCAGGGCTGAGGATGCCCAGGTTCTCCTGTCCACCAAGGATTCATTGCTCCCCCATCTCTACCCAACTGTATGGTTTGGAGATTAGGATTTTTCAGGGCAATAGTGAAAGTGAGGGGTAGCTTGATATTTTGTCTCTGGAACTCAAACCCTCATCTCTTACAGTGCATAGCAGTTTTTAGCACAAGAGGAGGTGAATATGAACCGTGACAGCTATCTGATGGTCTTAATGTTAAAATGTGTTGGATGCTCATGAGCCTCATACTTACACTAAGTGAAGTAAATGCTCCTCCCTGGGCTTGTTTTGTTCTATTTCATYCTTGCTGGTACCAAATGCCAGCACTAGGCACCAGGAGTGCTGCAGGGAGAAGCCAACAGCTGATACTGAAAGAATGGGGTATCTGGAAGTAGCATGCTCACAGAAGGACAGTTAATGGACTTGGAAGAGGAAAACATTCTCTCATGTATGGTGCTTAGCATGGAAGTGATTTTCCAAAGCAGGCAGGGTGGGAAGGAAAAAGCGGCATCAGTGTAAAGGAGGGCAGTCAAGCTCTGATTCTGCATGAAGAGGAATTTCTTGATTTGGTAACGGAGGGTGATGCAGAGGTTGTTGCTCAGTGTAACAGGTGCATGATACAGTGCAGGGCAGCAAAAGGATTTCAGAAAGTAGCACTGTCAGGAATGCACACCATGCTGCTAGCAGAGAGAGAGAGAAATCCCTGTAGCCCACTAGTGGCACTGTGCAAAGTGAATTAGGACCAGCATGGCTTGGAGATAGGCTGTGACCAGCACAGAATTTCTCCCTTGATTTTTTGTATCACTGCTCCTGTCAGGGTAAACTGCCCATTGATTTTAGACTGGACAGAATCAGACAAATGCTAAGGCTTTCTGAARAACCCTGTCAGTTATCTCAGGACTTCTCCAGCATGACTTTGTCAATGGTTTCTATTTGCTTCCCCTTCCTGTCTTTGTGTTACTGTAAAGCGGCACTGGCGGGGCAGGACTTGCAATGAACTCAGCATTCTGCGTTGCAGCTTTTTGGAAAAGGAGCCCATGGGCTCTTGACATCTCTCCAGCTTTTTTCACCCCCATGACTGCAGAGAGTCTCCTCTCAGCTCTTCATCCTCTCGCCCTTGCTCTCCTCAGGACCTGCCTGCTCCTGCAGCAACACGGGAAGCTGTGAGCTAGCAAAGCTAGGCAGGGACATCAACCTCAGACACATCCATRCAACATACATCTCCCTTTTTTCATCCGTCTCCAAAATGTGAAGGCCAACCCCTCAGAAGCACAATTGGTTTCTAATTTGGAAAAGCAGAGTAGATGTTTCTCTATGGGAAACCCAATGGTGAAAGTTTAGAAACAACCACTAAATCTAAGAGCAGCAGACATCCAAAACAGCAATCATCAAGGCTGGCCTCCTTGGTCTTCAGGGAGACTTTTCAAAGTGAGTCCTACTTGCACTGACTTGCTGGCTCAAACCCAGAAATTCTCCTGTGCACGGTGATTAATGCTAGTGGTGCCTACTCAGTGCTGAGGCATCCAAAGCTCCAGAAAGAAGGATGTTTCAATGGCAGTATTCACTTGTAAACTCCATGCGTTGGTGAGGAACAAGTCTTCGCTGYGGAGCTGTAAGGCAGCTCCCCAGCAGGGCGGCCTGCAGGGCCGGCGGCGCAGAAGGAAGAGGAGCAGAAGCTGACGCCGGCAGGCAGAGCAGCAAGCTGTCCTGCTCGGCTGTGCTGTGCCTTGTCTCCTGCTAGGCAACTATTTTTATAATCAGAGTTGGTGTTTCAGATTAGCATCCTAAGGCTTTACCTCTGTTTAAGGATTTCCCATGCATGAAAAAGGAGCCTGGGTTTAATCTCTGTTACGCAGAATTGCCTGCCTTGTAAAGTGACAATATGTTTGCCCRTTTAAGACTTAGGTTAGCGTTCATGGAAAGGAGAGGTGCAGTGGGGATGGTGCCTAGGTAGAAAGCACCAGTAGCACCCCATGACACTGCTCACTGACCTGTGGAATTATTTTGCAGCTGTCATTCAAAGAGGCACTGGCATCCAGAACATACTTTATTTATTTATTTATTTATTTATTTATTTATTTATTTATTTATTTATTTATTTATTTTTGCAAGGCAGAGGGCCCCAATTCTGTCTTCTGCCACAGCCTCTCTGCACCAAGGGATTACAGAAACTGCTGTATGCTCAAGCAGTTCCCAAGGCTGCTGCAAAACCTCCTGGGGTCTGTGAGGTCCAGATGTATCGCAAGAGGGGCTGTGAGATACTGCACAGGATCTAGCTCCCGCCCAGCTGCAGCTTCGATCAGAGGGATTCCTGGTGGTCTCCACACACTTTGGCAGTAGTGCCAGGCAGCAGACCTGCTTGAATTAGCAATTATTGAAACTGCTGCTGGATCAGTATGAGATATTATTAGCCTACAAAAGCCTTGTTGCAGTGCATATGTAGATGACAGAAAATGTGGGGATAAAGCTCTGTTAATCAGGGATATTCAGAGAGTTAACACATCCTTCCTAGCATGGGCGGTGATGTGAAATGTGTTACACTCTGAGTTTCATAGAACAGCAGCAATAGCAAGGCCACGGATTTAATTTCTGCTGCTAAGTAGTGCTAYTTGCAAACCTGTGGAGGGTGCAGAGCAGGTATTCAGGACAGAGGGTTGTATATATTCATTCTTTTCCTCTGATCGTCTTGACCTTGTGTATAATGTTTTCTGGTATGAATTATGTATAATACATACAGGTACTGTAGTGTTTGCTAGAGCAGTGAGGCGAGAAGATAAGCCAAAGGTTGTGCTGCTGATCTGGAGTTGGGAGACATGGGTTTAATTCCCTGTCTTCCCACAGACTTCCTGTGACAAAATCTTGTGTAATACCCTTTAGGCAGCRAGGTTCAGGGAGAATGACTCAGAAACTGCAAAAGGCACTTGCAGAAGGTGCAAAACATCCTAAGGTACTTGCTTGTTATCTTTCCAGTGTTGTGCATTGCCTAGAGGTCTGCAAAGCTTGTGTTTGTAAGCTTTGTCTTCCGGTCTGCTCAGCTGAAAATAGTCTGGATAATGAAAATGGACATTTTTGGCTGGATGGATCAAAAAGCAGTGTTGGTGACTGCAAATGAATGAAAAGGGGGGGGGAATAAGCACATAAAAGGCTGCTTTTCAAGCACTGACTGCCAGAATTTCTCCRCAGGGCAAAGGTGGGTCAGCAGGGCAGCAGCAGGGTCAGGATAGATCCTCCTGGGATTTATCCTCCCGGATATCTCTGTTCCTATTGTGTTGCAGAAGAATTTACATGGTGGCTGTGCCCAGAACCCAATGTAGATACGATGTGACAATCAGTTTACTTATTTCTCCAAACTCCAGAGACACTTTACACAGATTTCCCATCACGGCTATAATCATTTCCAYGGACAGCTGACTCCAACTTAGTTTTCAAGGGCAATCCCACTTCCAAGRTGGCAGAGGGTTTAATCTTAAAACTGTATAAGCAGGCAGCAGAATGAATGCATTTGTTGCAAGCCCAGTGCAGAAGCCAACAGTGCTGGGAAGTACTGGACTCTCTTTGGCTATCCTTGAAGAAAGAAAAAGGACTGAGAAAGTTAAAGGGTACAATCTACTCCTTAACTCATAGACGGAAGATATCCCTCCAGGGGTATGATGAGATACATTTGGGTGGTAGGACAGTGTGCTGATCCATTTTCAGTGGATATACTACATATCTGACTTTTTTCAATATGTATTTGAGCTGATAATTTGATTTCAGTCAAAAAAGAAAGGAGACAGAAAGGGAGATGCTAAAGTCCTGAGGATTAAAGCAAGTTCTCTTTCAGAGCTACACAGCTGAATCAGAGCATTTGTTTCCACTGGGGTGGAAAAGCACACAGGGCCTGTTGCACAGACAGGAGAACTGAAGGTAAAATTTGGGGGAGAGSAACATATCTTTCCATGGCAGAAATCACTCATTCCAATTCTTCAGATCTTTGCTCCTCTGAGAAGAAGACAGCCAGGATGTCCTTGAAATACCAGTGGTTCCAATGAAAAACCTTTGCTCCCTTAATTTCAGAGAGTCCCACCAACCGTGACTGTCATGCCAACACCAATATGTATACGATCCAGTCACAGAAGGGCACAAAGATGTATTGGGGTTTATCATGTAAGAGATTTAATGTTGCCACTGACTACAGRTCACTGGGACTTCTCTGCTGCAGGCAGAGCAGCAGAGGCCACACATTGCAGTCCTGTGTGTTATGGTCTTGTTATGCATGCACAACAAATCCTCAGTGTAGGGCCTGCGCTGCCGTGTTTGCAAAGGTCTTCAGGTATTATTATTGTTGCTGAAAACAAGGAGGAACAATAATCATGTAGATGCAAAAGAGAGTGAGGAATGGCGTGAGAGGGATATATTTACCAGCAGGAGACGTTAGCCTGCCCTGAGCACTGGTAGGCACAAAGGGCTCCTGTGTGAGATGGTCCATGACATACATGAAATTCTCAACTGCCCCRTGAATATACACCATGTGGGTCGTAGCACATCCAGCAGGCACGGCTGTGCCATCTGAAGCAAAGGCAGCCTCTTGCAGGCCTGTAAGTAGCTCAGCAGACAGCTGAGGCTGGAGATGGAGCTTAGCAGTAGGGAAAGCAGGTGGCTGAGCAGCAGGGAGGAAGGCTTGCCAACCACACACATCACTAGGATCCTGAAAGGAAACAATTTGTTTAACTAGTTTGCCAGATAATATCTATATTATGAATGCACCAAACATTGCTTCCTACTCCTCATTGGAGGGTTCTTGCTTCCAGGATGAACATGTTATTTCTTTCTGGTTCAGAGCCAGAGAAGGGTTGAGAAGAGCCACCAAGGCCCCAGCAGCTGCCTTACCAGGAGCAAGCATCTCTTCGCTGCAAGTGTAAGAATYGGCAGAGCTAAAGGTTGGCTATGTGCACCCGTAAATCACACCAGCATTTGCTCAGGGTATCAGTGAGCCTCGGCAAACCTCTCCATCCCTCCTCTTCACTTTGAGTGGGTATGTGCATCTGCAGGTAGGCCTGTTTCAGGAGCCTCAGGTGCACAGCAAACACAGGGGAAAGCACCTGTTCCTGGTCAGGCTGCTCCTCATCCTGCCACGGCTGCATCGCACATTTTTCTGAAAAACTTCAAGGGTGGCTTTTCAAGTGCTCACAACCCACTACTAAGGCCAACTTTTCAAAAAAGTTCAAATCCAATTTAGGATCTTAAATTRCAGCTAAATAGAAATTAGGAAGGGAGAATGGAAGTGGGGAGGATTTGCCAAGAACAATGTTGTGTTTTTGACAAAAACAGACAAAATAGAAGAGTCTCTGGTTTTATGCTTTGGCAGTTTTTTATTAAGATGCAGAGTTTTTCTGGGAAAGTGGGTTTTGTTGGTGAAGAAAGTAATTGTGTCATGCATTATATTTTCTGGGTTAATAGACCTTTCTACTGGTCTTTGCCTCTGCTAGGCTGCGATTGCAATGCAGCCAGCATCTGCTTGCTCCTAGTGTAACTCGGAGAGAGACATACAGCTGAATTGCTGTGAACATCTGAAAATCCAGTGATGACAATCCAGTGTATACTGAGGCTGATATTTAGCATAAGACTTTCAAAATGGCTAGGAGATATGGATGCCAGAGGGACTGGCGCTGCTAAATCCTTCATATGTCTTTGGAAATCTCAGCTGTAACATTTGAAACTTGATTTTTGCAAGTAGTCTGTGCCAAAGGTAGGGAAAATAACTGTCAGATTAGAAGTTGTGCTAGTCAGGTGCCTCACTTGCAAAGTTTAAGCATCAAAGAGCAGAGGAACATGTGGCTTTTCTGGGGTGAAACCTGGAAGTAAGGCCCCATGGAGGAAAAATATCTTTAGGGACAGGCAGTATCAAGAGAGCTTCAGTGTAGGTGTTTTATGGACCATACAAGTAAACCTGCAGTCCAGCCTTGTGAGGCAAGAATTACCCTCCTTGTCTTTGTCTCCTCCCCGTTACTATACCAAAATAGCTGTTTATTGTCTTGAGTTGTTCAATTCAGGCCATGTTCCTGCTCACAGATTTATATCTAATGTTAGTTAGTGTGTATGTATGTGAGGACTATTTGAATTGAGGCCTCGATATGTCAGCAGGGCAGTGGAGATCTAGAAACCAAGTGAAGAAATTGTGGCAGTAAGTGTGCGAGTGCTGCAGAGCTGCTGTATCGAAACTCYTCCCTACAATAACCGAGCAGCTGCACTCCAAATCCCTTATAAATCTGAGAAGTGAACTGTCAAAATCAGATAATGTTCAAGCTGCAGCTCGCTTCTCTGATTTTCCCTAAGTGACCAGGTTTAACAGGAAAATTGATGAGGAGATGGATGTAACATATGAATTACAAGGGCATTAGTGTGACTCCAGAAAAAAAAAATATTGCAGCAAAAAGAAAATAAACACAATAAAAATATATTTATGTATCTATGCTGAGTTGAACATTCACACAAACAATTTCCTGAAACCAGAAAACATAATAAAAACAGAAACTTCAGCACAGCCTATTCTCTGACTCTTACAGTCTTTTTAGAGCTTGGAAGATGCTGGATGCACCTGAACACAGCTGGCGCAAAGCAAATGCACACTTGCTAATATTTGCAAAAACAGGTGCTTTCCTCCGTGTGTCAAAATGCATTGGGGGTAGTCGGTCTGCAGGTGGGCTGGATGGGAAGAACTGGAGCGTTTGCCATTGGTATAGCCAGGCAGGCAGTTCCCCTTCTTCTCCCTGTTGCCCTTTCCCCGCGTTACTGCAGAGATATTCTGCTTTAGTGCTTCAGCTTCACTTAACTGTTCCTTTGATCAGTGTTTATACTAATGTAACTTAGTATAAGCTCTAATATCCCTAAATACTGTAAATATATATCTATAAACACTAAACAAAACATTCCCTATATAATAAACAGAGACCAGAACTGTGAATTAAGGCTCCAGCAAGGCAGATGCACAGCAACAATTCTCAAGGACTTTGAAGTTAAAAGCCTGTGTAAATGTAAGAGCTTTTGTAAGTCAAACTAAAAGTCTCATTAACACGCAACTTCCATGATCAGAAACCTGACTAGTTCAGTGAGACTCCCCAAGGACAGGAAAATTTAACACACTTTCTAATTAAAAGAAGAGAATTACTGCACAGCAGTTAAAATATGTTTTATACTTGTCTAGAAAATATTCAGTAGAGGGTGTAAGGACAGATATACTGTGAGGACTTTCTGCTAATAGGACACAAGCAAACTAAAGTACAAACAGGCAGTAATATGTACCTGCAAGTCTCCTATGGTGCTCCCTGCTGTCTTGTGCAGTTACCAGCCTGTATAAGCAAGTAGGATCTCCTGTGATCTTCTCTGGGGGGGTCTCGCTCTCTTCTGGACTCCACTGTAGACCTCAATGACAAGTAAACTTTGCTTGGACAATACCGAGGTCCCAGGTATATTGTGTGCTACTCTTTCCTCTTGGGGAACCTGCATTTCTTCCCTTGCCCAGGATGTCCAAGGATCACTACCTACAACAGCTCCCAACCATGTAGGCAATGCGCTAGCAACAGCTGGTCTGGCAGAGCTGAAGTCAGTCAGTCTCTTCTCGCTAAGCAGAGATTGATAAAATCAAACACGTATTGATAAAACTGTCCACTAGGCTTTGGTCAAACCTTTCACTACAGGAGTGATTTAGGCTTCCAGTTTAAAGAGMTGCTGCTCTTTCTCATTCCACTCTCACCAAATGTTGGACCTGGAATTGCTTTGTGCAGAGCAAGGTGTTAGGAAAGCACCATTAGGGTGTTTGTAGAAGCCGAGTCTTGCCCAGTCCTGGGGCATTCATTATCTTCTGGTGAAGCTTTATTGATCAGAACTAGGAGAAAACGTCTAAACAAGAAATACTCAGACATTTAATAAAATCATTTCATTATGGGGTGGAGGGATTTAGGGGAGGAATAAATGAAAAACAGAGTATTTCAATATCTGTTCTGAAGCTCCAATTCTTTCAAAAAACTACTTTTGTTTACAATTTCTTGCAATTTTAAAAAGCGGAGAACAAGATGAGCGCTTCAAATGAAAAGTATTTCTGTTTCCTCTGGGTGTGACAGTGTCTCCTTCTGCCCTGAACTGTTTTATATACTTCCCCAGCTCCTTAGTACTTGTTGCACCCTGCTTGAGAGCAGCCTGCGAGGGTGGGTGAAAAGCCCATATGTAGATAAAGGCTTTGGTCACAACAGAAATCTAGAAATCTGGGTGTGAAACTTGTTTGTCTCACATGAGTGGTATACACAAGAACAAGTATATAAACTTGATGTTCTCAAATGCTGCTGTGACTTACTGTCATAGCATTACAAAAGCCATAGTAACCCCTGTGCAGAGCCAGTATTTCAAAGGGCCTCTTTATATTTCTCGAAAACAAAATCCTTATTAGTGCAGTTATAATGGAAGCAGGGCTGTCAGAAAAACCTAGTCCAATTTGGGGGTTTAGAATGAACTGAAAAACCTAGAGTTAATGTAAATGTGTTTCATTCTGAGCAAACTTCTAAAGTCCTTCCTTCCTTAAGCAAAGACTCCCTGGCTCCAGCAGGTGTAAAGCCTGCATTTTTACTCAGATAAACCTTGAGAAATAAGTCAATCGAAACTCATTTAAGTTTTGCAGGTAGTCCTGAATGCATTGTCAGTACACCCTGGATTACAAATATTCACATTTACAAATATTCATGTTTACCTCATTTTCCTTAAGCTAATATAGCACCAGTTTTGGGAAACAGAAGGCTAAATATTTCATTAACTCTTAAATGCAGAATATCACGCTCTTTTGAAATGTGGTCTTTTTCAGGAAAAAATTCTGCAAAGCTCTGAGTATTAATAGGAAAAGGGAATGGTGGGCAGAGACACAACTTCAGAATCTAGAAAATAAATGAGTTCAGCTGGTTTTAATTYAAAAGACTAATTAAAAAGGTGAAAAAGCAGAAGAACCTGATAGGATATAAAAGTCTAAGCTGGGAGGTGGCAAAAGAAAGGAAAGGAGAAAGGAAGTGAGAAAGGAAGCAAGCAAGAAAAAAAAAGTGTCTAGCTGCTGTTAGTGGGTGTCTCAGCAAACTGGCGGGGACTTGTGTGAACTGAAGCTTGAACTGTAGGTCCTTGCTGCTTTACAACCCTGCACAGGCAAATCTGGCTGCCCTTGCACTGTCCAGCTTTATTTAAACCTACAATGCCTTGTCCACGCTCCCATATCACTCGAAGCAGAATTAGGGCAAGTAGAAGTATGTAAAATAGGCTTTCATTATTCTTCAGTAATGTTATTGTTTTAATGAGCAGTTAATTCATTATTATTGCTGCTCTATTAGCTTGTGCTACCATGTGTCTAAGGAATGATCTCTTGATGTGTAAGAAAAAAGTGACCTTTTCAGACTTGCACTGAATCCAGCTGACTTCAGGGACCTCGGATCTCCTTGTTGGCACTGGTGTGTCAAGGAAGCATTGACTGTTTTTCTGAGCTCCGTGCAATTGGCACACATACTGCCTTTTGAAAATATAAAAGCTGCCAACATGGTATGAAAGGTGTTTCTGAGGTGCATTGCCCTCACGTTTGGCAGAAAACAGCTTTTAATGCCATCAGTTTGCCTGGGACTCTTAATGAACAGCTGTTCCTCATTGGCAGCCACCAGTTTCTTGCATATTATTTCTGAAACAGCAAGAGACAGCAGCAATCACTTCTGTTACCCTTGACTAAAGGCTGCCTGTCAAGGTGTTTTTGTTTCTTCAGTGTTTTACAGGGAGGGTTAGGATATTTTTCCCGGCTCGTGAGAATTTTTGTGATTTCAAAGTGTTTCCCAGCTTTCTTCAAGATTCCTCATGAAAAATCAAATTTGTGAAATTTATGAATAAGAGAAAGTGCTTTTGAATCAAGTCATAACAAACCTTTCCTTCAGGTGAGTCAAAATGCTTTATCCTCCCTTTGACCTCCTCTTTTTTATATTTTCAGTGTAAAATGAAGAAAACTTTTCAAAGGGTTATTTCAAGACAAAAAATTAAAAGCCCAAGACTGTTGTTTTGAGATGGTAGAATCAAGATGCCTTGACAACATTAAAATACTTCTTAAAGAGTATCAAAGTGAAACATTTAACAGACTAGCCCTTTCCTAGGAGATTACAGACACATACAATTTAAGACTAA
Source organism: Rhea americana (assembly GCF_003343005.1). Lineage (NCBI taxonomy): Eukaryota > Metazoa > Chordata > Aves > Rheiformes > Rheidae > Rhea > Rhea americana. Next base: position 1,707,502 of record NW_028185950.1, on the reverse strand, counting down.
TTTTTACGGTAGCAATACAAAAAGGAATACCATTTTGGGAAATGCTTGTCTGTGAAGTTCTGCAGAAATCAGTATTTTCTGATCTCTATCATGCAACATTAGTTTTAATACAGGTAACCCTGAGTCAAGGTTGGTGGCTGATGTCCATTTAGCTTCCTACTAGCTATCTGTTGTGACTTTGTTCTAAGCTCAGAAGCTCCCAGGGTACAAGGAGGCATCATCACTGTCGATGCCTYCTCTTCAACTCTCCGTCTGCTCCCCTTTTCCCCAGCATACTGTATATCTGGCTAATAGTTTTCTTTCTGCTTGCATTTTCACAATATATATGAAAACTCTAGTATAATTAAATAAATGAGTGCTGAAACCCCCTGAAGAACAATTATCTTTTCTGTGAAATACTCCCGACAGAAATCTTGGAAAACTTACATGTAATTAGTACATCTTGCCCCACAGCAGCATTAAATACAATGCATTAGGGCTCATAATACCAGCGTCTCTGGGACTGCAGTTGACCAGTGGTAGTGRATTTGTGAGCGATGTGCAGATCAACTGCTTTTATAACATTTATATACTGTTAGTCTAATGATTTTTGAAGCTATTTGAAATTTACACTGCCTGAGTCTCCACTGCACTTGCTAATCTGTTCTCCTTATCCAATTGCTCCATCCTTTAAACAGCTTTTTTCTGCTATCTGTATTATCAGGGAGAAAGATGGTCTTAGAAGTTAGAACACTGGACCAAAACTTAGAAGAACTGGATTAATTGCATGACTGAGCTATAGACTTCTTCTGGATAAATCACTTAGGGCCACTTCTTAAAAGGTATCCAAGCACCCAAAATGGCAGACAAGGTTATTCCAAAATACTTAGACATCTGTCATTGATTATAGTTAGGTGCCTGAACACATYAAACCTTGTCTGACAAGATAGGGACCTGATCCAGAATATACTCACCTAGCACATATATATGGGCATGCATGCATGCCTTCACACTAAAGAAGGCTGGACTAAAGGAAAAACTCTATAGCTCTGATTCAGATGGCTAATATGCTAAGCTGCCAGGAAGACGTCTCCTGGGGAAAAAAAATAATAAAAGCCTAATAGAAAGAGAGATTTGCTACTTAGATCTTTGGAGTCCTTTATATCATAAAAGAGGAAGAACAAGCCATGCATGACAGATGTTAGTCATGTTACTTAATTCACGACCGGAAAGTACTCAAGCGCTAGGATGAGAAGAGAGATGTATGAGAACTGATGTAAAACAGAATATTAACACTGGAATGTGAGCACTACTTTATCTTAAAAGCACCCCTAATAAATATTTCCAAAGGTTTAAAATTATGTGAATCCACAGGGTATTAAAATCTGGATATCAGGGATAGCTGGCAGGCTTGGAAAATGCTGCTTTTATTTCCTGGAGACAGGATGCCTGGTTGTGAGCAGAAATCCGGAAGGACTGGCACAAACTGTCTGGGCTGTATGATCCCCTTCCTGCACTACATTCCAGCTTCCCTGCACCATAAAGATACGCAGATTTGTTTCTTTTACTGTTCAGTGAAAATGGCGACATTGAAATAGGAGTGCAGGAATTTAGATGGACTACAGTGAAAGCTTATCCCTAGGGCTGCTATGTCAATGTTTGTCTTCACAGTTTCTCATTACGATTTGCAGTGGCAGGGCCAAACCATGACACCCACCTTTAATAGCTCGTTACAGAAGAGCTGTTGGGTTTGTTTGGGGCTCTGATTGATTTCTTCCACCCCTTTAGCATTTTCCTCTAAATAAGCAAGCCACAGGGAACATGAGAGGAAGTAGGGAGTTGATACTGCAGTTTGTGCAAGGACTAGTCCTATCCTAGATGACTTGCCATTGCTTAAACATTTAGCAGGGGCAAAAACAGTGACATGTTCACTATGAGGATATGAGGACATTAGAAACACATTTCTAGGAAAATGTATAGTGACCCTGATGGTGGTGCTTGAACAGAGGAAATAGTAAGGTCTGGGCAGTCAGAACACAGAGAGGTGAGGTCCAAGGACATCTTAGTGCAGCTGTCTCTGGCTCCCAGCTCTCTGGCCACCAGGATGGAACAATGTAGGAACAAAGCTACATGGCAGTGTATAGCAGTCCAGTAGTTACATGGACTTCCTCAACCTACGGACTGTAAGATCACAACGCTGGAGGGCTGTATTAAAGCAAATGCTCAGTCCTGCTGCTGAAAACGAACGTATTTGAATGGCTGAGTTTCACTTTCCCTTCATTAAAAGGAAGATGGACAGGCTACTTGSGAGCATTATAAGAATGCTGTCAGAGCATGCAGAGATGTGATGAGGAAGGCTAAGGCTCATTTGGAATTCAATCTGGCATGCATTGGAATTCAGCACTGCCTTGCTGCACTCCCTTGGCCCCTGGAAGCCTGCTGGCATCAGGGCAAGCAGCCYTGGCTGCAACCGCAAACAACCCTTTTGCCTGGCCAGGACCTGGGAGCTGCTGTTGTGCTCCTCCTGTGCCACCCCTATGCCGGAGGGGGCGTGCGGCAGCACTGAGCAATGGCAGCGGTACCCCGAGCCCCYGAGAATAAAGCTGTTGGCTCATCTCCACTGCGCTGGGAGCTGCCCYGTTCYTTCCTYGGCTTGCGCCTGCTTTGCCTCTCTGCAGGGGCTGATTTGGGGGAGGGCAGGGGTGGGGCTGTGGTGTCAGTGGCTCTTGGCAAGACCTTGCCCAGGAGCTTCCATGCTCTGGG
>NW_028185950.1:1701869-1702839 GCF_003343005.1 Rhea americana | reverse complement strand
GCTGGAGACTCACTGTGGTCCCGCTTCTCCCGCAGGGTCAGCAGAGGAGCGCGTGGAAGGGAAAACCCGGGGCTGCGGTGCCCGGCACTCTCCAAAGCGCTCTGTCCACTGACCCATCTCCGCCATGAAGAGGAAGGCCCCCGACTCGCAGGAGAAGGGTGAGGGYGCCAGGCCCCTGCCCGCGGCTCCCAGCAGCCCGCCGCCCGGCGCAGGTGGTGTTGGAGCAGACCGTGAGCGGTGGCAGGGGCAGGCAGGAGCTGCCCGAGTGCCCCGCTGCGGAGCCCGTGCTCTCCTGAGCCTGGGCTGCCCAGGCTGGACACAGGCGCCCGCCGGGACCCCCGTCCCGGCCGTGCCCCCATCCTCTGCAAACCCCATCGCGCCGTTGCCGCAGCTCCGGCCCTGACCGTCCCCCCGGCGAGGCTGGGCCAGGGCAAGGCCTGGGGGCAGCTGCTCAGGGATGTGTCCCCAGGCCTTGGCGGGCTGCTCAGTGCTGCTGGCATTTGCTCTSTCCCCTGCAGCCTGCATGCTGTGCCGCCGCGCAGATGTCAGCGCGGACGTCTGCGGGCCGAAGCATGAGAAAAGAGGGCTGTGTGTCCACGAGAACTGCCTGGTGAGCGTGCCCGYGGGCTCCCCCAGCTCGGCCCCAGCGCCGCTCTGGGCCTYGGCCACCTCCCGAGCTCTGGCTCTACCGTGTCCTGCAGTTCTCTGCCAGCTGGCTGCACCAGCGYGGGAGCAGGGAGGAGGGCATCTGCGGATTCCTCCCCGTGGACATCAAATGGAAAATAAAGAGCGCGGCGCAGAAGGTGAGGACGTGCCGGGGATGGGGAGGTTTGTGCGTGCGGAGGCTCGGGGCAGCTTGGCATGGGGYACGGGCAAGAGCCACCAGTGCCTCTGAGCAGCTCTGGGCAGCACTGCCGGGAGCGACCTGGCGCGGGAGGCGGCTGTGCGGGCTGGGAGGCAGCAGAGCGCA
>NW_028185950.1:1633489-1699489 GCF_003343005.1 Rhea americana | reverse complement strand
CATTTTTCTGGCCAATCTCCGTGGCCACGGAGTCACCAAGGCCCCTTTCCCCTTGGAGAGCAGGCAGAAAGTCTGGAGAAAGGCAGACTTCCCTGTGGTGGAGGAGGATGTGGTTAGGGATCGCTTAAGCAAACTGGATATCCACMAGTGCACATGGGCGCTGCTGGGATACAGCCACGAGTGCTGAGGGAGCTGCCTGACGGCATTGCAAGGCCACTCACCATCATCATCTTGGAAAGGTGCTGGTGGTGTGGAGATGAGGGGCCTGAGGCCTGGCAGAAAGCAACAGTCAATGCAGCCTTCTCAAGGGGCAAGCAGAAAACACCTCCATGCACGCRGAGGTGCTGGAGGAGCTCCTCCTCCTGGAGACCATTTCCAAGCCCATGAAGGGGAAAAGGGGAAGAGGAGCAGTCAGCCCAGCTTCACCAGGCYAAAATCGTGCTTAATCAAAGTGATGATAGCCTTCTCTGCTGAAAGGCGTGGCTGGGTAGCTGAGCGGGGAGTGGTGGATGTGAACTGAACCACAGGAAGTTCCGCTTGAATATGAGGAGGAATTTGCTTCCTGTGAGGGTGACAGAGCACTGGAACAGGCTGCCCAGAGATGTTGAGTCTGCTCCTCCGGAGATACTCAAAACCTGCCTGTATGCAATCTTGTCTAACATTGCTCTAGGTGACCCTTATTGAGCAGGGAAGTTGGACTAGATCTCCAGAGGTCCCTWCCAACCTTACCAAGTCTGTGATGCTGAGATTCTGTGAAAAGAGGATGAGTCCCACCCACCATGAGACCTCCAGCATCTATCACGAGGTAGCTAATTAGATGACTGTGCCATGGCTGACAGCTAGATGCCGACCCCTACAAACAGGCTAAACTTTAAGAAGGTTCCTKTGTATAAAGTCCTTTTGCATGGCTCACTGTTGGTCTGTGCCGGAGCCTCAGCTAACTCTCCACGTGAGCAGCTGAATTGTCTCTTAGGCTCTGTTGGCCCTCTGATATGTGAACGTAGAGTGACAGTGAGAATCCAACTCTTCTAACCCATTGAAGTTGTGGATGAAAACACATATTGATGCCCTTGAAGAAGTGGAATCAGAAGAGTCTGTGACAGAGCACGGTATGTATAAAAGAAGCATGAGAAAGACTTTGAACATGTAATAGAATGTGAACAGGGGCAATCCCAGAAGAGAAATTCTTCAGGGAATTAGAAGGAAAATAGATGTTAGGGAGGCAGGATTAAAACTATTTGAAGTCAGAGGAGGGAAGCTGAATCTTAGTTTTCATCATGAAAAGGCTGAGAGGAGACTGAGTAATCTGAAATCAAAGTATAGAAGGAAATCAAACCTGAACATTAAACAATCTGCAAATCTCTCCTTTGAAGAGATGAGATCCAAAGGACCCAATAGAGCAAGATGAGAGGTTTTTGTGGTTTTTTGTTTTGTTTGTTGATGTTTCGTTTGTTTTTCTTTTGACATGACCAAGACTCATGACAGACCTTGGAGGAAAGACCAGCAGGGTAGCAACAGTCTCCCCATCAGAGCAAAGGGGAATTGTACAGTAACCAGGGCTTTTTAACTTTCTATTTCCAAAGTGAAAATCATGTTTTCTGTCTTATAAGTGTCCAGTTCTGGAAACTATCCGGATGGCTGAGCCTTTTCTGTCTCCACTGAAGCCGAAGCCCTCAGATACTGCTTCTGAGTCAGACTGGCTGTGGTCCAAAGGAAAAATCATGGGCTTCTCCAGTGTGATACCTATTTAAGCTGCTGCCAAGWGGTGTGTTTACATGTATGCGTGTGTGAACTTCTCTGCCAAACTGATGGGCTGCAGCTTCAGAATTAACATTGTTGATGCAGGCCTGAAGACTTTAAAAGAATTTATACCAACAGATTTTAAAGATCTTAAAATATACAGCTTGAATAGCCTTAGGTTTCTCAGGCAGCTGCCAAATCAAACTGAATAATAAAATAAAACTGAATAATAAAGTGATCACACAGTGCAAGATCAAGACAGGGCCGAGTTAGAAGCACCTCCAGTAATTACTGGATTGGGAGCAGTCTCCTGACAAGCCTTGCATTTCAGCTGACATGCTGCGAACTGAAAATAGCAGCAAAATCCCCCCCAAATGAAAACAGCGCTTCCCTTGCCTCCCTTATCCCTGGTTATTCCCTTTCCTCTTTGCTATCAGCAAGATGAGGGTAGGAGAGGTGCCAGATGGGGCAAGTGAGCCCAGGAAGAGATGTTGCCGGGCCTGAGTGATGGTGGCAAGGAGGAGAAGGGCCATGGAGCACCCAGGGCCAGATGGAGTTGGAGGCAAAGGCAATGTGAAAGGAGGACTGGAGCCCCAAGAAAGTGATACTGATGGAGACATGAACCAGGCACCAAAATGCAGTGATTGCTGCTTTTAGTCTGCTGCCCAAGAAAGAGGTCTTGCTCCTCTCCCAAAAGCTGCCAAGGTATGTCTTAGTTTCCCTTTCCCTGTGCACAGAACCACATCCTCTTCCATCCTTTCACTGTTTTTATTACTCGTTTGGTTTAAAAGCTGTCAAAATGCTGCAGGACAAAAAGAATCAGTATTAAATGCCTGGTGAAAGGTTTTATTAAAAAAATTAAATTGCTTTGAAATGCTTATTTTTTAAGATTTTGTATTGCAGTAATGCCACGGAGCCCTAAAAGTGCCTACAGGAAGCTTCTGTTTGCTTTAGAGCTACATGTTTTGTTTAGAGGCCTAGAGGTATTTGATGAAAAGATTTCATTTTTTTGATAAAAACAATCTAGCAAAAAAGAAGCTATTGAGAAAGGGGAACCAATTTTTTTTTCCTTTTTGGTGACATTTTTCATGAGATAAAATGTAATTCCTGAGAAGCTCTATCTCTGATCCTTTTTATTCCTAAAATGTTTCTTTCTCTAGCGTGTATCTCTAGGCTCTTGGCATCTATTTCCCATTGTCCTTTTGGAGTGCCAAGGCAAATATATCTTTCTATTTTGGTATTGTCAAGAGGCAAGGTTTGTAGGGAAAGGTAATATCTTTTCTTAGAGCAACTGATATAGCTGGGAAAAAATGGACACATTTTTGGGCACAGAAGCCCTGTCTGCCTCTTCTGTTTATAAATTACCCCTCCTGGAGACCTTCTTGTCTCCACACTGAACTCTTTTAACTCTAGCATATATACTCAAAAAGTGTGCTCATCATTTATCTTTACTGCTACTGCAATCTTCCTGTCACCTCTTGCTTTCTTTCTTTCTTCAGCTACTTACTCTTCTCTATTTTGCAATCTTATCAGGTGGCATCTGTGGCTGATATTTTATTACTTGTGTATGCCTCTTTCTAATCCRCCATTATTTGAGACATATCCTTTGTTGTCTTTGTTAGTCTCCCCTATGCCCTGGTGATATTTTTGCTAATTGGTTCACATAAATGGGAAGGTAAACATTCATTTCTCTTAGAATACACGTTTTACTTGCAGCAGGACAATCCCTAGAGGTTTCTTTCTTCCTCTTCTTTCTTCTGTGTTGTTACACACAGCTGCTTGGAGCTAAAATGGAATAAAGCACGTCTGGCAAGATTTGCAGTGCACTGAGCAGCATATTCAGGATTTGTGTCACCACCTCTGAAAATCACTGACCTCAGTGAGAAATGTAACAGTTTTCATAGAAGTCAGTGTTGTATGTAATTCCATCTCTCTCCTGGGGAAATATCCTCTGTAGCCCCTTAAGTGGGAAGGACAGACTGACTGGRGCTTGGGGAGGAAGGAGACAGTAGGTTCTATTCAACATTTTCATTAACGACCTGAATGATGAAATAGATCGTACGCTTATTAAATTTACAGATGGCACCAAGCTAGGAGGTACTGCAAATACATTGGGCAACAAGATGAGAAAGCAAATGAGCTCAACACATTGCAGGTATGGTTTGAAAAAAAATGGAATTAAATTAGAGACAAGTGCAAGGCATGACACTTGAGCTGGAATAATCAATGCACAAAGATAGGATGAGGAGGAGGCAGTGGTTCTGCAGAAAAGGAATGACTGTTAGAGTGGACTAGATGTTTGGCAAGTCACAGGGTAACGTTGCTGTGAAGAAAAGGCAAATGTATAGGGCTATAAGGCAAAAATACAGTCTACAAGGTATGTCTAGCATGAGTAGGACATCAAGCACCAAGATCTATTTGCAACAAAAGTGATTTCAACTGGCTATTAGAAAGGCTTCTTGATGGTGAAGAGTGTTCAGCACAGAACAAGGTTGCTGAGGAAGAATGTCCATCAGGGATGAGGCCAGTGGAGATGATACAGCTGTGGAGCAGGTGGATGAAGCAGCCAGTTCCCCAAGATCTCTTGAGCCATCTTGCTCTATGGATTTCCATCTCATCTTTTCTCTCACTCAGAAGCACTGTGGACGCTCCCCAAATGGTGAGGCAGATCTGAGTTATTTCTAAAGTGTGTGGGGACCCACTCTGAAACCACACCAACCCACAATATCCACATGTAAATACTAGAAACACAGGGGAGCACACTAGACATCACATTCTCCAGCTACAGCCTTCTGCTGCAAACAATTGAGCAGTGCCCTGGCCCAAAGTGTTTCTGTTACCTTATCACAGGCTCAGACTGACCTTGCACATTGCCAACCCCATGCATTTATATTTCTGTGCATGCTAGTTACTCTTTCATAAGTGCGGACATCTTTTGTGACCCCAGGTTAAAACATCCTCCAGATTCTTGGAGAATACTCTACACTGAGATGACCTGGCCAACCTGTTTCCTGTATGATGAAGTAAATGGTATATTACCAGCTTGAGTTCTGAAACCGAAATGGTGAAAGGGAAGGGAAGGTAGAGTATCCCTCAACAGCTGTGTAGACTTTTTCCTCCATTGCTGAAGTTGGTTTATGAAGGCTACAGAGCAGGCAGAGCTTTGGTTGACAGCCATATTGGAGAGTTCCTACAGCTCAACAAGTGCTGATATTCAGTAGGATATGGGCATTCAAATCCTTTGAGTGTTCAGAGCAACCCTGACTGTACCAAGGCACCAGCCGAACCCACTTTCACCCTGGCCAAGGAGGCAGTAACAGCCCCAAGGGCTCCCTGCTCTTCCCAGTGCTGCCTCTGCAACATGGCCCCAGGCCTTGACCAGSGCCAAGATTTTGCTCTTGGATGTGAACGGTGGTTTGTAATGCAAGCAGCTGTCTGTATGTAGACCAGGAAAGTAAGCCTTTTTTTCTTTCTTTTTTTTTTCTTTTTTTCCTTCACTGGAAATACTCTTCTGGTAAGAGGAGGATATCAGTTTAACTATGCTGTTGGCCTTGAGGCTTTAGGTATCAAGGAGAGATTATTTCAGAGATCAAACTGAATGCTGATTCRAGGGAGTAGCTCATCCCTTTGGAGTGCTCCAGAAGGAAAAAGGAACATTGTCAGTTCAATCTACTGTGGAATTTATAGTATTAATGATCTGAAGAACACTTTAGGGATTTCTGTCAGATGTCTATTTTAATTTAAACTCTTGGGTGTTTAACTATCCAAAATATTGAGTTCTAGTCATTATAAAAACTAATAACTGGCTTATTTTGCTGCTAATTCAGAAACTGAGGTTAATTATCTATAGTGAAGGGATATGATACTAATCTAAAGTCTACCTGCATAAGACACCGTGGTTAATTGATTCTCCATGAAATGACAAAAGATTCCTTTAGAGTGAAAAGATGTTTAACATTCTGGGCTTCTCAAAGGTACTAACTTCTGCTTCTCATGAAAGGATTTTTTTTGCCCGACTTTATCGCCTATGCCTTCCCCTTTTCTTTTTGTTATTATTACTTTATTTTTATAAAAAATACTATTGGATAATTATAATTTTTGGATATTGGAATTGGATAATTATAAATTTTTCTGGGTGGGAGTCTATATCTACTATATTCCTTTGATAGGTTTATGAAATAATACATTCGCCGCTCAAGTTGATGGGAACCATTGGATGTCCAAACCACAGATGTGTAACTGTACCTATGAATTTAACATCTGTGTCTGATCCAGATACATGGGTGCTTCAGCAGAGCTGCATATTTGTGGGTGAAAAAAAGTCAGGATTTGGCCCAGCCAATTTTTCCAAAATCACACAGCAAGTTAGTCTCAGAGCTGAAGTGACTTCTTTTCTCTCTGTCCTGTGYTCTGTCTATTCCACCAATCCCTGAATCTGCCCACTCTCCCAATAGTTTATTTAATAAAAATTACTTTCTAAGCCAACTGCAAGCAGCTAAAAAATTAATTTAAACTTCCCCTAAAGTGTATTTGTCAATGTCCACTGTTGTAATTCATTACATTGTATCCTAGCATACCCTGAACATGGCAATGTCAGAAGTCTGATGATGTAGTGCAGCATCCATGTATAATATATCATGAGAACAGTTTCAACTGCGATGATATATGAAGCCAGCCTGGGAGGATTTTGAAAATAGACCTAAATTTCTAGAATTTTTTTATGTAACTTTGAGTGGTTGAAGGCTGCACCTGAAGCATTTACTGAATATCTAAATCATTTTTCCCTTGCCAAGCACATGCGAGGGTTAGCAATGTCAATCAACCTATTGGGCTTTGGAGGCTAGCTGAACACCTTTCAAAGCCTGTGTGCATCGCATCTGTTTATTTAGCTTGTGTTGCAATACTGTCTTGACCTGCTTGTTTTTAAAACAGAAAATATTAAATATAGTTACAATCCAAATGGGACAACATGCAGTTCATCTGGGATCATGAGTGCAGGAAGATATATAATAGGTATGACTGTCTTCTACTGCATGGAATCACACCCATCTGAATATTGTTCTTCTGAGCAGTCAAGCATTACGCTTTTCTAATAAAAAGCTGATTTATAAATGACTGGTTCAGATAGCATGGCTGGACAGAACTGAACACTAAAAGGGCAGGAAAGCAAGAAGGGATGAGAGCAAAAGCTGGAATGTGTAAACAAATAACAGATAAATAAGAGGGCATAAACAGCACAAAGAGGAAGGAAGAAGTGGGAAAGAAAATGGGAACAACACTTGGTTTTCGTTTACATAGCTTGTTATTAGGGCAGCTCTGAAAGGTTCTCTTGAAATTGATTTTCAGTGCAAATTTTTTTTTAAAAAAAAGAGTAGAAAGCATCTACCTCCTCTTCCCCTCACTTTCCAATAATATATAACACATCTCCCTCTCCCACTTCTCTTTCCTCTTCCCTCACCCTCTCTCCTCTGCTTGTTTTGAAGTTTTCTGTTCTTTTTGACAAAGAAGCCATGTATTCCAACCAAATCTCTCTGTACTGAAGTTGGGCTGACTGGGTTTATAAGGTGAGCATGAGATGGACATTGCACTGCAGTCCTCTGCTCCATCAGTAAGAAGCAATTCCTGCCCTACCCAGAGTAACTCCTGTCAATTATGAGGGAAATAGTTCTAAGTGTTATCTAACAGTAGTAAGCATTTAGCCTGACTCAATGCTCAAACTTAATTACCAGGAAAATGCTATACATTATGAAGATTTAAATCATTTAACAAGCCTAGTGTGAGGCTTAATGCCTTTTTATTACTGCCTTTTTCATATTCTTTTAATTTGATAGGACAAAAGCAATACTTAGCATGGATTCCCAGGGCAGGGATCACCTCTTGTTTTGCACAAGGCACAGTACACTTTTCATTAGGAGGGAAATAACTAAGTAGTTTGCTTTGTTGATCACAAAATCTGCTGGGCAATAATGATGAAARCCCCTTTTTGGCCAGCCTATTTCTGTATAAATACCAGTAGGGTTCATAGAGCAGTGAGGATGCTCAGCACTCAAGGCATCAGTCCCGGTGTAGTAACTCATGACATGCACTCATATTAGTATTGGATAGTGATGCTTTATATTTTGGTATCAGGCTACATCCACATCTGAAGAAATAGCATTAGGGGGAAAGAAATAGGAAGTATTTTAGGCTGAAAAAGAAAATTAGAGAGTCCTTCCAGTGTTTGTTCACACCATTTACTGAACCACTTCCCTTACCAAGGCCATGATTTGATGAAAAAGTACATCTGACTTTAGGACCTTATACACCTAATCCCATAGTGGCAACATGGTGCATAGCACTGATGCAGCACAAGCTCTGCTGGTCCAGAAAATGTGAGGAGTTGAGTATCAATTGCCTTTTTGCCAGACTAGACATCAGCTCTCTTTGCAGCAGGCCTAACCTCCACCTTTTGGAAAAYGCATTGCAACCATTGCATTCCTCTGCACTGGGTTTCGGAGTCCTCTTTGTTCCAGTTCTTCTCATATGTCTTCACTGGCTTTTTCTCTCTGTTGACCCCAATGCCCTACCAAACACAGACCAAGGGATCTGCATTGCGAACCCATGCCCATGCCATTTGAATCAATTCCAAGTCAAGCAAAGCAAATTCAGCCATCCTCCCTCAGAAAGTGGTGGTGTCTTCACAGGATTGCCTGCCTGCCTGAGTTGCTGACTGTAGGATTGATATGCTGTAAATAAACCTGCCTGGGCTGTTCTGCTCCAATGCCAGAGCTTTGGCTGCTTTATGGGTCACCAGATGTTCCTGCCAGAGGGATGCAACGTGCATCGTCCATAATGGGCTCAGTGATCCCTCCACCAAGTAACTACACTGCACAAATTCTCTGTGTTAAGCATGGATCAAAGATATATTATATGTGTCTCTGTAGGCAGTAAAGTCTAATTCCACTGTCTGCTGAAATATCCTAATTTAGTCTAYGGGCTTTTCTGCGTGGGCCAGCCTCTGTACAGTAAGCTAGGACATGCACCTACTGAATTTATAAATTTGGTAATGTGGGGCTCCTTTCTTCTTTTGCCCTTGCAATTAGAGATTATCTAAGGACTTGCGCTTTGATGTTTAATGTCTTTTTGAAAGCAATTTTATCTTTTTAATTCTTCTGAGCCTTATTATTTTCAACATTGTAAAGAATACTCTATCTTTCTTTGAACCTTGCCTAAGATGAGCGCTTCGAGTGCCTCCTGTGGCAGTGAGTTCCATGCTTTATGCATCAAGTAAAAATGTTTTCCTCAAATCAGTACAGAAATTTTAAATTCTCATTCTCATCCATATACTGTGTCCTTCACAGGTAGCCAGTATAATGGTGCTGATTATACTGGCTCCAGTGCTACACTCAGTGCAGGTTAGCAAACTTAAAGTTCAAGTGCTACTGCAATAGAACAAAGAAGARACAGAATTGCATTAGTAATGAATTCATTAAGCATTTGCATTTTCATGGAAATTTGATGCTATTTCATCTAATGAAAGATTGTACTTTTCTCCCCAAAGTCTTATGTCTCAATCTRTAACTGACACACTGTGAAATATCTGAAATCCACTTGAAAGCCCATGGGATCATTGCTGAATTCCACAGCCTTGTAACTTAGGCAATTACACTAAGATACACAGAAATTTCTGTCTTTTTTTCACAGACTTTTCTTCTGGTTCTGTAGAAAGCATATTTGAACCAAGTGGAGAATTTTAATTCTCACCTGAAAGACTCATTGTTCATTTTCGCCAATGTCTGTGGTTGTTTGTAGTTTCACAGACTGTATATATCCAATATATCCTGTGACTGAACTGTTTCTGGATTTTCTAGTTCCTTATTTTAAAAAATAAGTGAGATAATATTAGGAAAAATTGTTACAGTCCCTTCTAACTTTTTTTAGCTAATTCTTCAGAATTAGACCTGTGAAATATGTGTCTCCTAGATCTTCTAACCACTGGAAATATCTCATTCTGTTGAACTCTAAATCTAATACGGTTTCTAAAACTCAACATCTGCATTTGTATTTACGGACAGACCTGGCACTGAGCTTGCTCTTGCTTACCCTATTGTTCCTCATTTGTTCTCTGCATCACCTTTGTTTATTGGCATATGGGTTGATAATTACGAGGCAGCTCTCTGGCCCATCAGCTGTTCAGTTATGGCCCCCAGGTGAAATGAGCCCAAACAAGTTGGGTGAGACTGTTCCAATTTGTTCCATGCAGACTGAAAGGAAGGAAAAGAAAAGCCAGCATTCATCATTCAAAAGATAAACATTTGACAGCACAGCTTGACTATGTCAGGAACACTTCTGTTTTAATAGTACGCCTGCAAGCTTTCAAAACAAGTGTTTACCTGTCATAATAAACAGTTATGAGTGAAGTACACAAAACACACTAAACTCAGAGCTGGCAAGYTTCCAGAAATGCCATGTGCAGTTAAACTCTTGAGCTTGTCATTCCATCCAACATAAATCTCTTCAGTTGTCTTCTGTCTTCCTCAGCATATATTGTGGGACTTTTCTGCTTGCCTTGGAGACATCTGTCTCAGATGCATGCAAAATCCCAGAAATTATAACAAGTGTCTGGAGCTGACGTGCGCATTAAGACCTAGCTCTTAAACAACTGCAATTAACTCACTAATGACTCCTGGTGAGATTGGATGTAGTTTTAGTTTGTTCTTTTCACTTCTGGAGGAAAAGAAAAAAAAAAAAAACAGTGTCAACTCAAGGTACAAATCTCTGTAATTGCATTCTCTGTAGTGAGGAGTAGATGATCTTAATGAAAGGGTAGCAGCTAGCAGGATAYTGGGCACTCTTTTTGGAAAGAGAACTAGCAGTATGGAGTAAAGCAGATCGAAGCAAATAATAGCTTCACTTAGGTGTTGGATCAGACCCCAAAAATTTGATCTTCTGGTGACTTCAGAGGAATGAAGAGTCTGATCTAGTGGCTGGCCTGGTCTGGGTTTCTGTCTGACATGAGAGAAGGTCATAAGTTTGCTTGGCTGGAGTTTTCTTTGACCACGCCAAACAATGAGAATTCCCACTTTTTTTTTTTTTTTTTTTTTTTTTTTTGCGATGTTATTTCACTTTGTAGCACTTCCTGCCAAGTCTAACGCTGTGCAGCATACTGGAAAAATAACTAAAGTCAATAAATACAGCCCATAAAAATAAGGTCTGGCACAACGTTTGCACAGGAAACAATTACGTCTTGCCTTTTTTTTTTTTTTTTTTTTTTAAGCCATTTCGATAGCTTAAGGAGGGGCAGGAGGAATTTCCTCCTATATATACTTTTTAATGTGATGTTTCACTTTTTTGTTACAGAGTGAAGTGTAGGTCAGCCTTAGCTTATCAAGTAGCATGGTCTGGCTAAAATGTCTACCTCATGCTATTCTGCTGAAAAAAGTGAGTAACAACAGTTAAAATGGGAATTGGGACTCTCTGACCTGGGGTTCTTCTATTAGGGTTTTGGCTCTAGTGCAAAAGCTTGAGGTAATACTGATTATATGGGAAACAATCCTCATCTCAAATAAGACAGCACAGTCAGTTTTACAGCAGTCTTCAAGTCTGGGATATGTTTGCTGGGCTTTTGTGAGCTTTTTCTCAAGGAGTGCGGGCTTCYTGGTGTGTTGTGGAAATTCTGGTCTGAAAAAGAGACTCACAGCTCTGTCTCCCACCCAGGCACTCATTTAGGAGACCTCAATGGAAGTCGTTGCATCTTCAGACTTCCAGATGAGTGCTGTAACAGCCAGGCAGTTTAATTTTTCCGGTATGCTGTGTGGCCTCGCACAATAGCCGTCCTTGCTTTCCCTAGCATTCATCTTYGGGCGCACTCCTAATTCAAAGAAGACACACGTTCAGGGCTGCTGCAGAGCACACCTTTGAACCTGCCTCCTCCATAGACGACGTAGGTGGCCTTCTCTCTCGACTCCCATGCAACATTTCAAAAGGCCTCGTTTTTGTTCCAGCGCAGAATGCAAAAGGCTTTCAACATCTTCATTAAAAAACAAAAATTCCAGCATTTKTGCTACCCATTTTCCTTCCAAGAGCACAGTGAGAAAAGGAAGGCCTGCCCTTGTTCAGTCCTGGCAAGTCCATTCTAGAGCTGTGTAAAAATGCATCTAAAAAAAGGACCTTTCTTCCAATAAAYGGCCATTTAATGAATAAAAGAGAAACAATTGAAGTCTGCAGTAATAGAACAATTATGTGCTGTTGTGCGTTCCAGCTGGCTACACATTGAACAGTTCTTACAAATTGCCGGAAACGCAGCAGCGCACGGATCCGATACGTTTCAGGACAGTCATTATTAAGAAGAAATACCATGTGTCAATCTGTCGAAGCCCTCTGAGGGCATTATCCTCCTAAAATCCCTTAATTACTGCTCTGAGGCTCATGTGTGTGCCTGGCCCACAGTGTGCACAAGAGGGAGAGTGCTGGAAGCAGTAACCCCAGTGTGATGTTCATTAACTTTCTCCATCGCTCTGCTCTTTCCTCTGCTGAGCAGCAAAGGGAAGAAAGCTTGTGAGGGAGGAGGGAAAAAGAGAAAGAAGAGTCCCAGGTTGAGGAAGAGGTCTGAAAAGCTATGGTGGAGCAGCAAATGGAGAAGCAAAGTGCAGATCTGAGGAAGGAGGGGAAACATAGACATGAAGGACAGAGGGAGAGGCAGGGAGGACAAAACATCCTATGGAAACTGGGATCCTCACATGCATGCTCCCTCGCATGTTACATCTTTGGTATTTACTTATATTTACTTTACTATTCTGTAATATTCTGTAATGGCAAAGAGGAAAATGAAAATGGCACTGGAGAGCAGTTTGGGGCCTGGAGACCACACAGGTTAACAAAACAAATCACCCACCCAGTGCAGTCAGCCAAAGGTTTAGAGGCCACAGTTGTCTCACTTTGGTGCCTTCGGCCAAAGAGGCATCAAATCAGACATGGGCCCCGCTATGTGAAGTACAACCCAAGAGGTCCAAAGCAACGCAGCACTGAGTGTGTCTCTAAATCACTGTCAAACCCTCTGTCCTTTAGATTCAGAATTTTAATCAATGTTTCAATGATAATTGAAGTACTTAATGGGTTCTTTTGGATGAAGAAATAGGCAAAAAGGAATGGGGAGAATTCTAAGCAGTTTAGTAGTAGAACCAAATCTTTGGCTCCAGCGAGGTCCTCAGAATCACACTTTGGCAGATTTCATAATGATCTTTGGTCATTCAAAAACCTAAGGTCATGAGGGGCATTCAGAGTTGACGAGTGCTGATTAAACATGATATAAATACCTCTACTGTGGTAGACCTGTGGAAGGAATTTAAATGTCTGAAGAACAGAGGAGTTGGGATTAACGAGCTGTGAAGGAAAGAGATGTATTTAAGATGTTTGTGAATATTGAGAGAACGAGGTTCCTGCTTCATGTTTAAGATATTAAAGCTACTTTGCTGATTTTCTTTTTTTTTTTCTTTCAAAAGAAGGAGCCTGAAAACTCCTGCAACTCTGAGTACTTGTCAGGGATGTAATGATGGAAATTTTGTCAGCCTTGCTTTGCATAATGGGGATCATTATGTGATGGTAATTTCCCTGTATGTTCTGTACGTTCCTAATGCAGGAGGAATAAAATATTCTTGAGGTTTCTTTTGTCGAGCTTGTCAGTGAAACCGCTGGGTCAGATTGTTTTCTCATTTATTAGTGCGGAAAGTTAAGATGACACTGTGCAAGCACAACAGCAGGAAATCACAGCGCTGGGAGAATTAAGCCYGTTGTTTCAAATCCTGCTGGCCTGACAGGTACTTTTTTCATGCATCAGCCCTACTTCAAGTTTATATTGCTCTGTCTCCTGAGCCCAGCCCCTGAGGTCCTCAAGTACCACAGGAAAGCACTGGAGCAGCTGCCCCGGGGAGTATCACTTGCATCGTACTGGCCGGATACGTGCTGGCTCCCCACCTGTCTCCTTGCCAAAACAGGGGCTGAGGTTTTGGGTGAGTGATTGCCTCCTTGTGAGCTGGGTSACTTGTCCTGTGAGGCCTCCAGCGTGGAGTTTCGCTACTCCTTTCCAGGAACAGCCAAACTGCGAAATCCTACCTGGAAATAGGGAGGCTGTGGGGTTGGGTTGGGTTTTTTCAGAGGCTCTTCCAAGACTTTGCCAGGACTTGAGAGGCTCCCATGCTCTTCCAAAAATCAGGCCACTGAGTCCCAGCTTGGACTCACACAAACCAAGAGTGCCTGCTTGAGTAAAACTATGTCAAATCTGGCTAATAATAGCAGTGAGGATTTTCAAGAGAGCTTATCTGATTTTAACAACTAGTTCCGTTCTGCTCTTTTGTACACTTCAGTCAGAAATATGCTGGGAGGAGTGTTAAACAGTCCTTCACGAAGGAAGGTTAAGCTATTGCAATCTGTAGTCTGCAGAGGGCAAAGAGATGCCCAAAGTGGTCACACAGCTCACTGAGAGGTGCGGGGAGGCAGAAGCACGTCCACGTTTCTTCCCGTGGCTTCGTGCTGCACTCGGTCRACCTCAGCAATGTCCGCAAGCATTGCAGGTGGCTGCCACGCTAATATAGGACACGTTTGGATATCTGGAGCGGAGAACTAGGTGGTATTCAACAGTGATGTGAGTAGTTGGTGGAATAAATTACGCTTTCCAACAGGCAAGGCAATGTGTCCTTTTGCATGCAGTAAGTAGGTATTGTTCAAAACAATTAGACTTCATAGCCTAGTTTAGTACTTAATCAATTTATGTGGTGAGCTAAAGTACCTGCGTATGCCCTTAATAAGTAGTGACACCCTGTTTCTAGAGCACTGCTATGCGCTTACAGAGAAATTACGTTTTTAATTATGCCACACAAGCCTAATGGCAAATCTAATTATGACACTGGTATTTTTCAACTTTTGTACAAATAGTATGTTTTCTGAAATGCAGTTTCAAGTGTTGCTTCAACTTTAGGACTTCAGGAGAGGAAATTGATTCTGCTCAGAATTTATACCATGCTTCACTTTATTATTTATTAATCACTGCTATGTATTATTTGTATGCTGTCATAAGCATCCTGGTAGCTGATGTAGTAAAACATGCAAATGGGAGTCCTTGCTCAAAGGATCTTGAGTGGCCTAAAACAGTCCTGTAAGCAATGGAAATTCTGAAGTTGTTTCCCAGGGATTTGTGTCTTGTCTTTTTATTGTCTAATGACTGACTGAAATGTTTTTCATGGGTTAAGGCCCTCACAGATTTCTTTCATGCCTAATTAGGGATCAGCTCATGTTGGAGGCTCTTTCTCTGCAAGGCCAACCTACAAACAATTTAGACTGAGACCTCACCCATTTCTTCCCCTCCTTCCCAGGTGAAAAAGTGCTCATGAGCTTTTCATGATCATTGTTTCTCTAGTAACTTTAGTCCACCATAGCGTTTAGAAGCAGACTGTGTGGCCAAAATCCACTCCTCTACTCTAATTTTCCCCTTTGTGAACTCAAAACAATCTCATTGTATTCTGTGAGAGCTTAGCCAATATTTTCTGCAAATCCAGCAATATTTATAGTGCTTTAAAACAGCATGAGCTGCCTTAGTTTGATTATTGTTTAATCAAAGAGAAAAGATGGGATTTTCAGTGCTCTTCAGGGTTAGGCTGATCCTCTGCTGAGTAACCAGCATGAACATCATCAGGGACAGGGTTAGGACAACTGAGCAGTTTTGTAGATCTTTTYCTTTCTGAGCCATCGTAACTGGCTAGCAGTGGCCAAGAATTTACTGTGTGTAACTACCAGTTTAATTGATCATAACCCATCAAGCCCCCMCAAGCTTTTGAAAAGACTTGACTTCAGTGTCTGAAAAGTCATTCAGGTTCTTAATTACTCTCCAGTTTATATCCAAAGGGATCAAACCGACCTTCTTTGGTATTGAAGAGAGCCGGTAACTGGAGCAATTACTGAGTCTACAAGAAGAAAGAATCCATTTTTTTCTCGTAGTCCACTAAACACTCCCAGGCTATCCTGCATAGTTTGTGAACAGCATTAGCTAAGAAAGGAAAAATAGTCTTCTTAATATTAAAAAAATGATTGATAGGCTCTATAGAAATCCATTATAACAACAGCATTTAGAGCTTTTATTCCTACATATCTTTAYGGTCATAAGACCTGAATTTTAATCTGGATGAATCAGGAGTGTAGAGGACTGGGCTCCTATAYAGGTGACCTCAACATTTAGATCCAGATGGAAGAGGACTCTCCTACCTTTGGCTAATAACTAATTAAAAAGCAGTAATTGCCAGGAGAATTCATTACACTCAAAGGTGATCTCTGCTTCTGGGGATCATTTTAGGAACAAAACTAAAGTGATAGGATATTTCCAACTTCTGTTTTTACTTGTAAATGGAAAAGGCATGTCCTRAGAGTTGGCTTAATCAAGTATGTTCTCTTGGATGTGCCTCTCCTCTGGCTAATATACCAGCCGGACAATGTATTTAAGAGTACCACTCTCACTTTTCAGGTCTAGTATGTGACCAGTCAGGAGCAGAACGTACTGCTCTTTGCTCATATTTTTTATTGGTTCCTTCAAAACATTTTATTCTACTTGGATGCTCTGTGGCTAATAATAGATGATGTTATGGGAAGGACTGTAAAACCTTATCACTGGATAGTATTGAAAGTGTGAATGTATATTAATATGTAGAGAGTCTATTTTTCTCCAAGCTTTACAGCATATTGCAAAACTACAACCTCTCTTGCTATCACAAGTACGCTGCCTAGACCAGATGTAGTCACCTTGTGATATGTGTTTCAATTTCAGCTGGAAAGCAACTAAAAGCATCATGTAGGTTCCTCATCRCTTTGTTTGGAAGCATCTACAATTTCCCAGACATTCCCAGCAGCCTAAAGCTAGTAGATTAAAAATGAGCAAAAAGACGGTGAGGTAAAAGGGATAGTGCCAAACTAAAGCTGACCATCTGGCCTCGATCTCTAAAAATGAAGACTCAGTTTTGGGAGGCAACTAAGAGGGCCAGCATGGTTTCAAAATGAGTAGCAGTGCTAAGTGCCCTACAAGCAGCAGTTTGTCAGACAGAAATTTAGTTGGAAATAATTTTAGGATTTCCCTGGCTATTTCGGTTTGCTTGGGCTTATCCATCTCGTGTACTTTTATTCTTTGCTGCACAGAGGAAAAGGGTAACTACAGCACTGTATGGTCATGCTCAATGTRCTGGTTCCAGGATGAGGCAATTTTCTTTTAGCAGACATCCCCAAAGCTTTCAAAGTGGCTGAGCTTATGGAAGATACCCTGCTGATGCAACTTAATTGGACTACTGGGCTAAGACTGCTGCAGAGATATCCCCATTAAAATATTAACAGATAGGCACTCACACAGATTAAATTTTATTTGTCAGATTGTGATGATCAGAGCAGTCCCACCAGGTGAAACTACAGACACCATGTTTACTAATAAACAGCACAGAGCAATCCTTCATTTCTCATTTCCGACCGAGGCCTCATACGCAGCAGATTGCTGCCAGAGAGACCTGCCTGACAGGCTACTGAAGAGCAGCCTGCTGTTGCATTTTGCCATCGCGTTGGTTGAGCGGCGGGACAGCATTAGCCTGGCCTGCCACTTACGTCAGCTAGAGGTGAGAATAGCGCAGAGCACTTTGGAGATGTGCTGCGGAAGAAGGAGAAAATGCCGCAGAAATAATGGCTTCCTCTACAGCCTTCATTTTCACAGTGGTTGCAGTGGAAGCCTCTGCCTTTGCTGGTCTCCGTGTTGTAGCCCCGTACTGGTGTGAGCTCAGAAGTGTCGGTTCATACAATTCCTTTCACGAAATTAGCTAATGCCTTTTAGCTGAATATTACCCCGATTTTAAGCCCTTTGGGTGACAAGAAGATTCAGTGTCAGTCAAAGGAAATGTTTTAGATCACACTGTAGTGYCTAAACACATCAGTGGTCGATCAGAGAGCCGACAGTCATCGTCAGGAAGGAGAGAGGGAAGGGGAGCAGATGAGGCAGACAGCAGGGATCACAAATGCTTTTCAAACTCTCAGCACTGTAGCTCAAAGTTCAGGCCTCTCTCTTTCCCTTCCAAAATCCTTTGTGYTTTCTGCAAAAGCACACTGGCTTTGTTTCAAGTAAAAAAAGCAAAAGAAGGAAACCCAAAAGCGGCCAATAATTGACATGTTACAAGTTAATTTTTCCACTTGAGATAAGAGTGCCATTTCCATGGATATGAGCGAAATTAGCTTAGGAAGGATTTCTAAACCTCTGCATTATGCAGGACAGGGTGAAGGATTCTGCCTGGGACACCCTGGGAGCATCAGCCATCTGGACTGGCCAGTGCTCCTGTGTGCAGCTGCTGGGGAAGTCTGCACCTAAGGGACTGCTGTGCCAGCGGTGGCTGGGTGCCAAATGCAGAGCAGCTGGAGAGTCCTGCTCCTGCTCCTCCCGCCCTTGCGTTGTGCACCCTGGAGCCTCGGCTGGCCTGCTTCTGGCATGCTCTCCCATTGCTGCATGGGCACCACCTCCATTTGCGTTACAGAAATGCAAATATAGCTCTTGTCAGCAGAGACTCTGAAGAGTAATGCTATGTTTCACTGCAAATGCGGGGGGGGGGGGTAGGTAATCTTGTGTAGCAGTAGCATCGTTTCCCTTCRAATGATCACTGAGTCCTTCAGCCAGCCCCAAGTGATTCCTTTGCTCTCTATGTGATGTCAGGAGTACGAAAATCTACTCTATTGTGGTGTTTTGTCAGTGTTGTGTGTTCTACAACTTAGGCACATSCCCAGTGGCATGCAGCTAAGCCTTTGCAGGTGATACCAGTCTCCTAAGAGGTCATTAGGACCCCTCCTATGTCCATGTACCATTTTCCATGAACAAGGGACACACACAAATAATGGCAAAATCTTGAGCGCCATTCTTAGCTGAGGATTTGGGAATTTTTAAGCCAAGTGACATCCAGACCCACACATTTCCTTGCCCATGGCAACATAGAAATCCAGTGGATCCCTACATGATATTACACAGCTTCACTCATAGAATCAGTAAGGTTGGAAGGGACCTCTGGAGATCATCTAGTCCAACCTCCATCCTGCATATATATATAAATATATATAGATCATACGCACAAACACACACATATGTGTGTGTATATATTTATATTTATGAGTGCTCACTCTGTACATGCYATACAACCCAGCAAATCAGGAGTTTGCGCTGATGCCAAGGGCTGTCCCAAGGTAATTTAAAGCACCTTTGGGTAGGAAACATGGAGCTGGAGGACTGGAGAGGTGAGCCCAAGCCGTGCTCAACCTGGCTGCGAGCGCCACATCACGGCGCGCGGGCAGCGGGAGAGGGCTGTGTGCCAGCAGCTGTGCCACCGTGGTGCTGGGATAGCCGTAAACATGCGAGTGCATAAACAAGGTTCGTGTGCAAAGGCATTATCTTTTATTGGGCAAACAAGTATATTTGGCAAACGYGGACACATTTTGGAGCACATGCGACCCTTGTCAGGGGGCAGAAATCGCCGCCTGGTAAAAATGAACAGAGCAGCCCTGGGAGAGGCTGTGCAGGGCAGCGAGTGGTTTCCCGCCCTCCTCCCCATCTGCAGGCTCTGCTGGAGATGGGAATCCACCCTGGTTTTGTTTAAGGAAACAAACTGAATCTCCAGGCAATCAATGACACTCACTGCATCAGCATATTTATGAAAAGTGCCTGCAATATTTTAGCATAGTGCTAACTGAAAGTGGAGCAGAAATCCTACACTAGAGGGTTTCCAGAAGGGAGGGCGAGAAAAACCAAAAACCTTGGATGAAGACCAATATTCGAGCAATAAGACCTTAAGAAGCAGGCATCATTATAAGATAATTGACTGTGGAGAGCAGTCACATATCCCAAGGTGAAGCATAGGGCACTTAACATATCAATAAGGTCAATTATCTGATTATGTCAGCTGCCTTAGTGCTGTTATTAACCTATATTGCTCTTATTAACCTTTCTGATGAAGAATCTTTCAAAAATAATTATATTAAAGCACAAATCTCTCAAGTTTAAAATATGTGAATGTTCCATTTCAGTAGTCGTGTGTCATAGGATAATGAACATCTGATTGCCTGGCTGACACAATGAGGTTTTTAATCAGCCTCCCTTTCCTAGGATCAGCGTGTTAGCTATGACAGGCTTCTCCGGGCTCAGGCAGTCTCATGAAAGCACTGCTGTCATGTTACGAATGGTGGGATTTAAAATTGAAATGTGAGCAAATAAGACAAGAAATGTAACGGATATGCTGAGGAGAGGGGTCCTGGGAAAATACCCACTGAAAGCCTCTTCAGTCAATTCCAATTATTAAAGCATACAGCTGATTCAATTAGTGGTTATGTACATGTGCATATAGTATTTACTACCTAGGAGAGCTGATCAAAGAGGRAACACACTGCTCATGAAAACTTGTTCATATTCATTTTGTCCTTTTTTTTTTTCTTTTCTGCAGAGCAGTTTGAAGTGTGAAAGCATTTTGCCACAACTTTCACCCATTCTTTCATCTATCAGGAAATGTGAGTACTCTAATTTCTACTGGGGATTACTAATTCATTACGTGCTTCTGGCAAAACCAATGCAAATTCTGCTTATTGCAAGTTTTGATTGCTGTGTGGGTCTGCATGTGTGTATACGTACCTTAGGTAAAATATCATTCCAKATAATGTAGCAAATTCAAAAAGCAAAAAAAAGAAAGGCCTTATTTTTTTTTTTTACCTGTGACTCTTTATCATGTTTAAATTTTGCTGTAATTTCACTTTGATGTGGCCACACTGACCACACTTAAAGGATACCTTTTTTAGCCCTGAAATTCTTCACCTGCTTAAAATCATTTTGAAAATTTTAGGTTAAGACATCCATAGGTCCATTCTGAGCTGACATTTTTTTTCCCAGGTAGAAAATCACCAGTCTACCCCTCTGAAGTCCAAGTGAGTTCCTTCGCTAGGGCCAAACTGAGTAGAAGAAACACATGAAAAACTAAAGGTGGAAAATTCACCTTCTGCAAAATTCCCATTTATTATCTTCCCCCACTTCACTCCCTTCCCTAGGATCACCACTGTCAGTGCAATACAGCTGGTATTTCTGTAGTCACTCCAGATCTTCTCTCCTTTAAAAAAAAAAAAAAAAAAAAAAAAAAAAAGGAAAGCTTATTTCGTTGTTTTCAAGTCCTGCTCAAGAGATCCTGATTTACTTTTTGTTGTGTTTAGGGGATACTAAACATGAATCTTACTATTCAAGGTAATCCCTCCTAAAGTCACCTCCTTCCTCCAACCTCAGGAGAATGTGGCACTTTGCCAAATCCCAAACCTTGCAAAAATCCAGGTGCTTTTGTGACTAGCTCGAGCCACGACTGTCAGATCAGGTAGTGGATTTGACATTTTGGTGCTGGTGAGTATTTCTTTCACACCCCTTTTTGTTATATTTCTTCTGACTAGATTTGTTATATCTAAAAGTGCCCCACATAGAGAAGTTCTTAGTCATCTTCCYATTTGTAATTCTCCTGGAGATAGTCAAGAAGCAAGTGTTTGTGCCAGGAACATTATGTATGGCTCTGCCGATTTTTGTAAAACTCTTTTTAAAGTCTGCACTGAGCTCTGTGCCTCTGCAATGTTCTGGGAGTAATATGAACTATTAGTACAGCATTGAAAATCAAAGTCTGCTGGGAATGTTTCTGAAGTAAATAGAGGGCAATTATCTGAAATGAGGACTCAAGGAACACTATGTCTTGCAAATATGGACTCAAAAGCCAAGTCAATATATCAGAAGAAGCCATTGCCTACAGTAATGAACGTATGGCCCTTCCAGGAAAACAGTATCTGCTTTTACCTCCCACTAAGGTGTCAGAGAGCTGCAGTGAAAGTAAATGTTTGCGTAATTTTTCCCTCATTAGCCTTCCACTGGGGTTGGAATTTGCTTAGCCAGACCACACCGTGATGGAATTTGTTGTACCCATGCTCTGCATTAGTTTCTACGTAGTGGAGAGTGTTTCCTTCTGAGGCATTTGCAAATCAGAGAGTATCATCCTTTCGGAAGCAGGTCTCGAGCCACGGAAAAGCCTTGGCACTCCTCAGAGTCAGGTAATGGATGAGCTGGAAATCGATGCCTTCAGTCCACGTGCTGTGAGTAGAGCAAGGTTGTGTAACGTTGTGCTATGTCTCACTCTTTCATATCTGATTTGCTAAAGAAACTGGAAAACGCTGGAGCTGTCAGCACAAGTTCAASTTCAACTTTAATATCTGTTTCTGAAGCGGTTTCTTCTTTTGCTTAATCATGGCTTTTGACAACATTTGTATTTAGGTGCTCTCTCTGGCTTGTGATTAATGTCAAAAGAAAGCTATATCAGACAGAGATGAAATCTCTGATTCCAAGACAGAAGATTAGTCAGTGGTCTGAAAACAGCTAATGCTGCCATGGGATTGAGTTTTCTTCCAAAGTAAAAATCCAAGTGAAGCAATTTGCAGGCTTCAATGCCTATCTAAATTCATTTTCCACATATTACTGCTTGGTTTGTACAGGTAAGAGGGATTTGTCAAGTCTGTTGTTGCTCTTACTTTTCAGGATATTTGATAGTCAAGGACCACTGAGTGTGTGTGAACTAGTAACTAATGGAAATCTATCCATTTTAAATCCTATACCACCCGCACAAAGGTAGATTGAGTATTGCCATATTTATGCACGAGTGCATGATTTCCTCTTTCTAGAGACTTTYGTCTAGTCTCTTCTTTCTTTGCTTTTGCCAGCAAGGACTGGCATAGTGCTGGGACAGCAAAAGAAGATGCTGAAAGTCAGATTTTATTTTGTATGTTCCCAGTCCTGTTAAAATCTATGCAAGACCCCTGAGAATTGTCTTATTTCCTTCTCATTTTTTTCCCTAGAGGTGAACTCCACTGTACTCACAGATTTTAATCCTTCAGTCTTTATGTTATTCAGTCATTTGCTGAAAAACTTCCTGTTGCTTCCTCAGTGTCTAAGGGATCTAGCCATCACATTCAGTGCAGTATGGCTAGTTCTTAGAAAATCTTATCTAGTCTTTAGAGATTTCTAGCCTGTTTCTCATTATAGTTTGTAATAGTGCTTCTTGCTCTAGTATTTTACACTTCGGCCATTTAGATTTGTGTTTCTGAATCAAGGCATCACTTGGTCCCCCGAGGCTGTGGGACCTGGATGTGTGAACTTGTTATTTCCCGATGACAACACTGGACTGTCAGGCACATTACCTAATACTTGCCCTGGGTTATGCTATAGCCAATGTCCTCCAATATACTCCAGTCCCTTAGTGAAAAAGAAAATAAAGTATATGATAAAGAGTCTTGGTGGTCCTGCAGTAGGCAAAGGAAATATTATATATAAAAGGCCATAATTTAATAGGAAGCATCAGGAGAAACAGAGAAATAGAAACCATTTAACACTACTTAAATTTCTGGTTCAATTGAGATCAGCTGCCTGAGTTACCAAATTCAGCTTTTCTATATTGCCCTTACTAGCTGGAGCTATCTGTACAACAGCTTCCATTGCTGTACAACGATGGAGATTTACCATCTTCCTGCAGTTTTCGTAGGTACTTTTTTTCCTTCTTTTTTTTCTGTTCTCTGTCACTTCCCCTTTAGGAACTGAGAAGGACCAGAAGCACTGCAATTGCTTCACATGATAACAAGTGATTTTTATTTATAGTGGATACTGCCTGCATAGAATTAGTAGTCTGTGAAATTCCCATGAGGAGAGAGACAGTTGAATAGTCATAAACCTTTTTGTTAAGCAAATAAACAGATATTAAACAAACAATGAAATTTCAAAACAGCTATTTGAAATTATAAGGAACTGCAGTGTTTTGGCCTAAACAGGTAAAGCTTCACATCAGTAATTATATTTTTCTTACCAGAGCAGTGAGGGGAGGGGGTGGAGGTAGAAAACTATGATACTTGAAACCTGTTTTAGGGATACTGGGCTTGGCTGATTGCCATGGCTTTGAGAATATGCAAGTAATTGTCCACACTATTAATTAAATAGGAGTATACAAATTTAATTTTACTGGGAATTTTCTTTGTTAACAGTGTCTCAATTGGATACTATTTTCATGAATCATATTACCCATGAGAAAAGGAAATCCCATATAGTTCAAGGGATCATAAAAATGAAGAACCCTGTTTAGCACAAGAAACCTAGCAACAGAAGATTTGAATTTGTCCCAACAGTCCTAGAAGCATTCAGTGAACAGCTGTATCTGTTCATTCTTGTTTGTACTGAGTTATGTGTTTTTGTATTGGCTACCAGAGATGCCACCACCACAACGCCAGGGAATGATCTACAGTGGCAGATGAGTCTTGAAGAGCTCAGTAGAACAGCTTTCAGTTTAGTTAAGCCTTCCCTTGGGTTTGGATGTTTCTCTGGACTTTTCAGCTCACAAAACTGCAAGGCACCCCTCCAAGAGTAGGCTTAGTCCTCTGGTATTTCAGCACTTCCCGTTCTGCTCTCAGTCACAACCAGGAAATGCAAAGGCATGTGGAAATGAAAACCAATTAAAGTGAAATAGGAACATCTGGGTTTGCTTAGGAGTCAATTCTTACTTTATCTGACATTCCCAGTTGTCTTCCACTAATATAAGAACCTTTTGCTTTGTTGTGCCACATAAGCAACGTCAAAATAATGCTTGAAGTCAAAGTCATTGCTGGACTATCAAGAGCCATATTCAATAGCCAGCATTAGCTCAAGTGCCAAAGCTTGATATAGCCTCTACTTACTAAGCTAAGAGTCACACACTTCTGGCAGAGGTACTGAAGACAGCATGCCCTCAGATTTGGGGTGACATGCAGTGGGACTTGGAGTTTCATTTTGCAGCTAACTGACTGTAGCATGATGCACGGTGACATCTAGCTCCTTGGGCTAGGGAACTTGGAGAGCTGAGGTTAGGCAACAGGAAATGCTAGAGGCAGAATTTTAGGCAGAACTTCGGCCCACAGTGGTATACGGCAGGGATGGGGTGACTTAGAAAGTCTGTATAAACATCCTTAAGTTCAGCAGCACTGTATTCTGGGAACGTTCTGCTCTGGAGAAGAATTTTACAGCATCAGTCCGTTCCTAGTTATGACTCAGCTGTCATGGCCATATTACATATTCATTAAAAGAAGTAGGTGAATGAGAAATGAATCATGAGCTGCACAAATATTTGGAGCTACTTGCATTCATCCACTGTTATTTTTTCATAATAACAAGGACCCTGGGGAGACCGAACTCTGACTACAGGAAATCTTGACAGAAAGTTCACAGCTTGGAGTTTTTTTACCCCACTGCAGTGAAAACAATTGATCTCCAGGATAAATGGCAGGAACACGTCGAGAACTGTTGCTTACAACTCCTTTATAGCACATAGCAGCTTCAGCCCTGATCTTCATCTGTCCCTGCAGCAGGGGAGTCACTGCTTGGGTTTTCCCTTCTCCTCGGGGCATGCAAGCGAGCCAGCATTTGGGCCCCCTGGGTGAACAGATGAATCTGAGAGCATGGTTTGTTCCCTCCTTCTCTCGATGTGGAGAGCAGCATGCCAAGCTGGATTGCTGTATCTGTGTGCTAAAACCCGCATGCATTAGAACAGTGGCAGGTGTTAAATAGTAACAGATGTTAATATTGACAAACTGAAGTGGCTAAATGTGGAAATACAGCACTACTGAGACGTGTGAAGTGAGGCAATGACCTTCACACATTACGCATCTAGTCAATAAAATGGAGCTCAACGTGAGTGAAACGATGCCTCTTTGATGTCAGGACGTGAGGCAGGCGTATGCAGTGATGGTGCAGCAGGAACGTGCTGTATCTGCACGGGCTGGCTGCTCGGAGGGCCTCAGGAGATGAGCTCTGCAGAAGTAAGAGGTGACAGACTCCAAGCTATCTCCAAAAAGCCCAGACTTCAGCAAGCCTGTTTTCCCCACCCAACATTAGAACACAAGCAAATGGCTATATGAACTTTGTGTAGGGCATTGTTAGGCCTCCAGTGACATTCCAGTGACACAAAACAAGAGGAAGCTTTGTTAAACACTAGGTCCCTCTGCTGCTTTATCCCCTTTTATCCAGAGTTTCTCTTTTGTTTGTACAGATCAAGGATCCTGATGTACAGTCTGTTTGCACTGCCGTAGAAGCTTTTCCACTAACTTGTTTGAAATCAGACCCCAAGGTGTTTAGGGTCAAAGCCTGCTTTTCTTGACTATAGCCAGTGATTTCAATGCAACAAGGTTTTGATCTCTTTTGTTCCAGGGAATGATGGCAATTTCTGCTGCAGTAGATAGCATTATTCTTAAATCTGGGAAAGAAGAAGGAGGTATTTGCTGCATTCAAGGGAGCTAGGTTTTGTTTTGAAGCTCCTGAATCTAGTCCACGTTCTGTCTCAGCCCTTGAATGCTCAGGCTGTGCCACGTGAGCTGACACCAGCTCACGCTCTGCACAGGCTAGCTTAGATCTGGGGAAGCAATGCACATTTATAAAAACACCTTTGTGAACCCTGCATCTACCTCACAGACCAAGAATGACAGTAGTCAAGAGGGAAGAATTTCCTGATTGAAGGGAAAAAGTACTTTGTATGCCAGGTCTTTCTTAGGAAATGTCTTTGAATGGGCTCCAGTTTTAAAAAATGGAAATGATGACTATAACATATAAACCAAACATTAAAGATCGCATGCTGGTTTTGTTTCTCTATTATGGGGACAATGGGCTCAGCAAACTTTGCAGCAAGCCCAGACAGAGCAGTGCTGTATCAGGGAATTAATACTCAGGGCATCTACTGGGGCCACCAGCCTGACATGCTTTTAAATGACATCAACTCCCACATGCAGCAGCATGCATATAGATCACAGCCAGGAGACAGTGCAGTGATGTTCAGTGACAATATTAGTGGTGGAAATCAGCTTTAATTTTTCACTTTCCATTTCTCGGTAGATCAAAAGTGAATATGCACTGTGTTCATTATCAAGGCAAATACCTCAGCATTCAGGAGC
The DNA here is from genome assembly GCF_003343005.1 of Rhea americana. Taxonomy (NCBI): domain Eukaryota; kingdom Metazoa; phylum Chordata; class Aves; order Rheiformes; family Rheidae; genus Rhea; species Rhea americana. The sequence goes on along the minus strand of NW_028185950.1, from coordinate 1,672,756 downwards.
TGGTGTGGATTCCTTTTGCTTTCTAAGTGCAGCAGGATAGATAAGAACGCATCAGAGGGGTAACTAGTGATTTTTATGTAAGGATCACAATCTTAATTGGAAGCCTCTACCACTGGACTCAGTCCCAGACCATGCAGTCAGTGAGCAGCAGTTCACATCCTGACAGGTTCAGCATGTCCCTTGCAGGAATCTGACATCTGTCAAATGAAAATGTAGAAATGATGAGCTCTGCTGATTTCAGCAGTATTTTTGTACTAGTATTGCTAAGAGGAATGGCCCCACAACGGACCCAACAATTGCGTTTTTGATTTGTAGATTAAATAAGAACTATAGTAACTGGAGCTCAGATCTAACTTGCTTAATTCCCCTCATATGCAAATCAGGCATCTAGGCTCCCTTGCGAAGGCTTGGCATGTTCAGAGCATGACTCATCTGCTCCCAAAATATATGACTGACAGGACAAATCACTCATTGACTAGAGAGGGAGTCTGAACCGGTAACTCAGATGAGATGTGTATCGTGCAGCTGCCAGTGGTAGGGGACTTTGTGAATGCGCTTTGGGTTTTTGTTCATTAGTGAGAAGCCTTTTCATGTGATGGCTTTGGGTTTCCCTTTTCTCAATCAGTGCCAGATTATTTTAATACATGGAGCAGCAACTTGAAGAAGTTCGGAGCTGCCAGGGAGCCTTCGGGCAGTCTCTGCCCTCAAGGAAGGAATCTGCAAGAACAAGGCAGCTGTTGCACCCTGCTCGGGAGTCACAGACCTTAGCCCACTTCCAAGCAAAATAAAACCAGTCGGGCTCAGCCATCTTTGGGAAATGTGCTCCCTGTGGGACAGAGGCTTCAGCTGAGAGACAGGAGTGATAACTTCTCAAACCATTCCAGCTTTGAAAGTGTGTCTATCTCAGCTTTCTCTTTYTGCCATAGGCAAGGAATTTTGCATTTGTACTAATGGGAGCTGGAGCTGGTCAACTCTTTGTTTTCCTTCCCTGAGATCATCAACACATACTTAAAAAAATGCCTCAGTCTGTTTAAAACTATGTAAGCTAAAGCATGTTAACGTGTTTTCCAACATACCCTCATCTCTGAGGTTAGATATGGGCAAGTCATGGGGCACAGGGAGGTGGCTGACAGTTATTTTCCCACACATTGCCTTTTCTAAAAGAGGCTGCAGTGAGATGGAAAAGTTTGCACAAGGTCAGAGATACCAGCAGAACCCAGGCACTGGCTGCCAAGTTTCCAAGACAAGATGTCCCCCAAATTCGGTATGGCTCCGTTCAAGTTGAACCCTCAGAACTGCTGAGGTCACTTAAAATAAAAAGGGTACCAGAGGATGAAAGCCTCAGGACTTCAGGACAGACAGGAGTTCAAACAGGAGATATTTTTTTCCAAGATCTAGGCAGAATCTGAACTTCAGTTAGCTGGCTTTATATTTCAAGAGCAATAGAAGCAAGGTGATTTCTGGCTTGATAGTTTTTAAGCCTATTTGTTCTCATCAGAAGGTTTTACTATTAACCTATAAGCGTTGCAGTTTTTTAATGTGATGGCACAGACAGCTTAAAATTGGCAGAGGTCAGTTTTCAAGGATTTTAGCCTCTGGGAACCTACTGATGTTTAATGGGAGTCACATAGCTAAATCCTTGTGTATGGTTTTGAAATCCATTTCATAAAGCCAGAGTCCTTCCCAGCCTTTTTTTCAGCTAACATCATTATAAATACTTGAAAGACTTTGGGAGATCATGCAGGATATATCACCAGTCAAAATGAGTTAGAAATAAGTTGCCTTTTTCTAATATCTAGGAAAGTATTAGCTTCCCTTGGGTTTTGCTGTTGTTTTCTTTTATTTTTAATTAAATCATTTGCTTTAAAACTTAGTTGGTATCAACACTTTATCTACTTAGAATACAATTTTTTCTTTGCTTTGTGAATCAGATTTCACAAATTTACCATTCTTATACTAAGCAATGATGAGATGGCAGACAGGCAAAAAGAACTACATGCTTAATGTCACAAGCCTAGACCTCTTAAAGAACACAGAGCTACACAGTCCACCCCTCCAGACATGCCACCAAAGCTGGAGTTTAGGAAAAGCTTGGCTTCTAAAAAAGAAACTAAATTAACTGTGTTAATAGGGAACTTCTCACACAAAGACCTCAGATGCCTTAAAGACACAAGAACGTAAAATGCCTCTCACTCTGGTAGATACAGAACATTTTCAAAGCTCTTAAGTGACTTAGGAGCCCAAGTGTTATTTGCTGAACATTTGAAAGCATTATCCAGCTTTGCTGCAAAAATGTAGGGCATTCATTTTCTTGTACCACTGAATTAAATGCTTATACTTAACTCAGACCTAGGGCAGAAGCACAGCCTCTTGACACCCAGTCTAACACTCTAGATTCCTCTCCTTCCTTAGAAAGACAAGAGCTGCGAGTAAATTCACCAAAGCCCTTGACATGAAGGGTGTGCGGGGGGAGAGAGAAGAGAGTGTTCACACTGCTAAATATTGCACATTTAATTCAGTTAAGGAGTTAGTGCCTACATATAGTCAATCGAGAGGGAGTGGGAGGGGGGAGAGAGAGAGATTCCCCTTGATCCTATTCTTGGAAAAGCCCTTTCCTGCCCTTCTGCAGAACTGAGGTATCTAAAACCTAGTTGATCTTCTCTGAGCACATCAATCAACCCAGAAAACCTGTACTAGTTTTGCTTCACTTATTTGTTTAGATTTGCCTCAGCTAACTATTTCATTAACAGCTTTTGCCAAAGGGGCTGCTGATTACTTCCAGATGTAGATATTTCCTTCTAGTAAAACTATCAGCTAATTCTACCAAGAAAACCTGGTTGCTGTCCTTCACTACTAACATCTGTTAAAAAGGCAAACTTTTGAGAGTGACATCAAGTCCACATTGCTTAAGAAGCTCTCAGAAGTCTATTCTGCCTAGCCTTTTGCCTCTATAAGAGGTTATTATGCTCCACCTGGGAGGCAGGGTGGTGGATGGTAGGGAGGAGCCTGAAGAGGGCTTTAAATTTGTCTTGTTGGCTTACCTGGGGTTTGGGAGGGATTGGATGTCTCCAGAGAACTTGCCTGGTGAGTATGTTAAACTGCAACAGAGTTTTGTCTGGGTATTTCCTATTTAGAGGCTGATGGGAACTAAAGTATGTACTGACCCCCTGTTTTCTTTCTCTGAAAAGTAAGTGCATCTGTATTAATGTAAAATGGCCTCTTTTCTGGCAAGGCTTTGCTTGCTCTTGTGTTCATTGTCCTGCTTCTCTGTTTCTGTAAGTCCCTAGCTTAAAATTTTTGTATAGTTTATGCAGAAGATTTGGCCATTTGCCCAACTGATGGCCCTTGTGAGCAGCTTGTCCATTAGCACACTGCTTCTGCCCATGTACCCTGCCTTGCAGGAGCCTTGTAGAAACAGAGGAGACTCTTGCTGTTGGAGAGACACGCTGCTCAGCTGTGTGCCCTATTTTCTTTGTTGCTTGAAGCCAATGTGATTCTAATTAACTTGACTTTTGAGAGTGTGTGTGTTGGGTAGAATCTAAATGCTCTCTGTGCTGCTTCTGCAGGGTTTTATTGGTGGGGTTGGACAGGTAATGAGGAAACATAGTCAGCAGCAGTTGACCACTGACCACTCTGTGACTGTGCTGTAAAGATGTATAGACCAGCCCTTTGAGGTTCTGCATCACCTGCACCCAGACCCTGTAATGACATTTCCAGGCAAGAGAGTTCTTTTTTTTTCAGGATGAAACATCTTTCTACCCCTTAAATTTTTCTAGAAATCAAAATTTTCTATGCAGAAGGAAAAGAGTTTTTAGCAGGTCTATTTTTCAGCTCTTGAATTTTCTTCTGTGTGTTTGTGTAACAACTGAAATGTTCCTTTGTATTGATATCTGCTTCATTGTGCCTGTTTCTCAGAGGTACTGAGCCTGTTCTATATTAAACTGTAATCCTTGTATTATTTTAGATTAGCTTTTTAGAAGGTGATTCCTTTCTAGTGGCAGGTGTAACAAATTTATGTGTCCATGCTGCATCCATCCCATAGCTCCTGAGGATCCCTAGCTGAGCAGGATCAGGCTCTTCTTCCTTGTGGGCTATTATCCATTCCTTTCCTGTGAGAACTGAGCATTTCTTGTGCTTGTTTCAAAGTGACCCTTGTGAAGATCACCAGACAGCAGCCACTGTGGCAGCACTGCTCCCTGACATTGATGAACCACAACATATTGTTTAACATATTGTTCCCAGTCCAACATATTGTTCGCATTCATCATGAAGGCAATCAGTACAGACCATTTTATTGCAAACCTGTTTCCTGGTGCTCATCATTAGGTCATTAACCTTAACAATGTCAACATGTTCTCAGTATGCAGTTTAATTGGAGTGCAGTACAACAGTTGTGCAGACTATACCACATACAGGGGCACACAGCATAAGAATAATAGAAATGCTGTACTAATATGGCACCTTTTGCTATGTAAAGCTATGTCTAGACAGGGGACACATATTAAAGAAGTGGCTGTACCTGGTGGGATCCAAATAATTCCTTAGTAGAAGCATAATTTCCTGTAAGCACCTGTATCAAGTGAAGGCTTTCATTTTACTGTATCAGACTCCAAATACCTCTTCAATAGTTTCTCCTTTTGGGAGCTCTACCATATCCAAAGAAGAAATGGACAGTCCAATGTCTCTTGCCACTCTGTCTGCATACACTGGTGTTGGCAAAGCTTAGCAGCACATTTGCCTTGCTCCTTTGGGAGTTCTTATCACAGAAGCAAGGCTCTGGTTTCCTGGAACTAGCTGTTTCCAAATACAGTCAGACTATGTGATACCAAGATAGAAATCCAACAAAGAGCAAAGTTAAATAGGATGGTGGTAGGTGCAAGTAGTTTCCTGCAGGAAAATATCCTGGCTTTTTAAACTTTGGGGAAGAGAAGAAACTTAGCGCAAGAAAATTCAATGTTCTTCTACAGTAAGAGATGCTTGTGTGCATGGCACCATAATAGTGTAGTACTAGAGCAGTGTTTTGTGGGATTTCTGATACTTCACAGATTTTCTATTAACAAGAGCTTGAGAGACTAGTCAAACTGAGTGATCCTACTATTGTAACATGTTCAACAATAAGCTCTTCTTTCTCCTCCTGTTAGTCTGCCTGAGAAGTAGCACTTGTATGCCCAAATGCTGTGGTGTTTTTTTTTTTGTTTTTTTTTTTTTTTTTTTGTTTTTTTTTTTTTACTAACTAACTCAGTTAATTTAATATAATGTATTGCCTCTCCATACATACCCTGCATGGTTTATATAGTTAGAATTTTTTCAGGATATGTCCACTTCTTAGTAGATCATTAAACTCTTCAAAGAAGGGCCTATCTCTTTCCATGTGCTTCTGAAGAACCTTGCACAGGTGGGGCAGGGTGTGTCAGTAACCTCTAGAACTCTCCATAATGCTATTACTAAATGCTGATAACCCATATTTTGCATGTTAAGGTTGATTTTTTTAAGGAGTCTGAGGGATGTCAACATCTATTTCCCAATGATTTTATTGGCAATTGGGTAGATGTGCACATCTTGGCCCTTGTTCTTGCTGGCTTTGGTCTCCCTGTGACAATGTGTAGCTGGAATCTGATTAACCAGGGTGCACGTGACTATGAAAAATGTCACTCTCCTGATTGCACCAGGTGAAACCACAAACCACTCATCATGGCAAAGCTGAGCCACACTCCTGTCCTATAGGAAAGGAAAAGGTGTAGCATGAAAAGCACAAATGAATGGCAGGTCTTAAGAGTGGATCTCGGGGTGAGCTGGGCAGCCTCTTTGTTTTGATTTCATTTTTCCTTGCTGTGTGCTCTTCTTACAAGAGTCCCTTTTCCTAGCAAAAATGAGCCAGATTGATATTTATTTATTTAGCATAGAGCACTACTATTGCTTGACAGGGAAGCCTAAGAGTCTGTCACCCTGTTTTTTCCATTGCAAAATAAACTAATTTTCTTAATCTCACACAATATTCTTCTGAAAACATGTATTGATCTACACAAGTCCCTGGACTGGTTAATCAATATCCATGAGTTTGGTAGGGAAGGGGGAGGAGGAGGTGGAAATATTTTTTTTTTTTTAAAGGGGGGGGGAATGATGGATGGGGATACTATTGAGTGCTTTCTGAACTGATGCAGTGTTCATCTCACTCAGCTGCTGAAAGGGTGGGCTGAGTTTGTTTTGTAGCAGCAAACTGATGTCAAAGCTTTCAGATTCCCAACTTCAAACTAACACACTATCATTAAGTATTACTGTGTGATTACAAGCCAGTGGTGTTTTCTGGTCTAACTTCTGTATCCAAGTTGAAAAAGACAATAGCTCATGAAAAGGGAAAGGTTTTCTTTTCTCCCACAGTGGCATTTATAAAGTGTAATCAAGCTTAGTGGTTTGACATTTGTGTATGTCTCAGCCTGTCTCCATGAATCAGTCAGTAGAGCCAATGTGGAGGGTAAGATGAAAGACTTCATCAGCAATGAAGCACTGGAGTACTTCAGTCCTAGAAATCCAGATAAGTTGGTACTTCAATCTTTCTCTGCTAAATTCACTGTGTATCTTGTGCAGGGAGCTTGTACAAAGCATGTTCAGCCCCTAAAATAGATCACAAGTGGGATGCCAGTGGGATGCTTCTGCAGCTTTCCTGCAAGGTTTCTGCACTGGCAAGAGCTCCAGTGGTAGGGCTATGTGAACCTTACACACCACCACAGTTGGGTAACCATAGTGGTTACAGATCAGGAGTCTCCCTTCTGTCTTGTAAAAGCAGCCAGTAGTCATTCTGGGATATTTGGTTGTCTCCTATTTGCCTGTTTTTCTGTAATTAAAGGCCAAAATTAGCAATACTCTAGAGGCCTATTGTCCCTTGCCATCCTGTGTTCTTTGCTGGGTGGATCCAGTCCTAATATTTACCTGGCTGGCTACCTCACTCCAAGGGACTGGATCTGAAAGGAGACTGTCTGAAATAGTCTGGAGGAGGGAGAGAGCTGCTCCAACTCATGCTGTACAAGACCTTTCTCTTCACACTCATCCCACTTTTCTACACCTTTGAGATATTCTCTGCAGCCTTCTATGGCAGCAATGCCTTTTACTTGGAGAAATATTTGATTGTTGATATGAAGTTAACAAATTATCGTTCATTAAACCAGTAGTCAGAAGGTCAGATAGCAGTTAACCATCCTATTAAAAATGAAAAGACCAATTAAGCATGGCCTAAACTTTCTCTGAAGCAGCAGGCAAGGAAGCAATAGTCTTTTGTGGTACATGCAGATCTTCCAGATGTTGAAGAAATAAGTACAGCTCAGATAGATACTATCTAAGTATCTAAGTATACTAAGTAAATGAGAATGCACCAAGATAGGAGATGTGGAAGGATAAATATGTGGATCAGATTTTTGACTGGTGATTGCCTGTTGAAGTAAGAAAAGTTTCTTCAGGGAAGTGATCTTATTTCTAAAGTTGGTCAAATACCAGAGAGGTTCAGCTATCTCAACATGGTGATGGAAATCGAGAGGAAATCAAGCTGTGTTCTCAAATATTTTTTTTCTCTTCTCCCTTGCCTCTCTTATTTATTGAAAGTAGTTTCTTGACTAGACTGTAACTGTCATTTCCAGAACACTTGCTAAGGAGCTGTTTTAATATTTTGTGCTAATTAACAGGGATCAAACAAGATAGGTGTAGCTGTAGTATGACTGGAGGGAAGAGAAGCAGCTGCACAGTCCTCTATAGTCTTGAGCATGTGTTGCACACTGCAGAGGGGACAACAGCCCACTTACACTGCTCAGTCAAACCACATAACTTTTAAACCAGTCCTGGCTAACACTGTTGAATGTTCAGGACTATCATAAAGAGATGTAGTTGTTCCTCTGAAATCAGAGGTCAAGAACATGTGAAGTGCCTGGGTGCTGCTGTTAACTCGCTTGTGGCAAAGACAACGGAGGATCCTCAGCCCTGGGAAGGTCCGTGCGTAGGACATCCAGCTACAAAGTGGTTTTCTTTGTTTTTGAGAGAAACGATAATATCCCCAAGATCATCTAAAGGAAGGGTGCTTCTTTCCGCAGGATTTTGTACTGTGTCATAACTGTTTTCAGATGTTGGTCATCTTTGTTAAGACGCTGTGGAGAAACTTTGCAGATTTGCACTGTCTTTTTTTGTATTAATTCTTATTTGGATCCTTACCCAAGACGGATCTTTCAGGTTCCCAGAAATTCCTCGACTCTTTTGTTGTAATTAAACAACTCTCTGTGGCCAGGGTAGATCTGTTCTGTAAGCATGAGGAAGCCTGTCAAATCAATACAAATCATTGCAAGACATAAGCTTAATAAGCCTGACCAGGAAATACAAAGGAGCTTTTTGTCATTACAGAAATAAATGAGAGGCAGAGAACTTAGCTCAATCGGCTGCTAAGTCTGGCCTGACAAGCAGGCTTCAGGGACACCTTCCTCAGGCTCCTTCTAGCTGAATTGGAATTTTTCTCTTCCCTCTCCTAGAAGTCTGGCTATTGGCATGTATCAGCAGAGGGATAGAGAGGATGGATATATTGCCATGCTAGAGCAACTGTGGCTTGAGGGCACAGTATAAAGACCAGCTGAGTACTTGTACCCTGCCTGGAAGAGAAGACTACTAGTTGATTATTTTTGTATTGAATCCTGGCTATGACCATGGGTAGGCTTAAAATGACTTGTTACCTAGGTTTATTTGACACTTTTGAAAGAAAATAAAAGTATTAAAGATTTGGTCAATTGGCTGATGTCAGCTGGGGGAAAGAGAAAGGATCCAAAGAGATAAAGTTAAGAAGGTAAATTATCTAAAGACAGAAGAAACAGCAGCAAGGTGGAAGTCATGGATTCAAGTCTGTTTTGCGGCTTCATGAGTACCCTTGGCCAAGATGGTTAGTGCAGCTAAATAAATCTGTATACTAGTCTAGCAGACAAAGGTGCTGAACTCTAGCTATAGAAGTTTGAAAAAAGTCCTGCACCATCCAGATCTTCCAAGAAAAAGCACATTGCCATAATGTAATCACTAGTGCAGGTTTGTTTTTTTTTAATCGTGGTATGGTGACAACACTTCCTGGTTATCAAATTTCCACTGAGCCGTGCCCAAAATACACCCACAGCATGGAGGTTTTAAAACATATAGTTCAAGTCAGTTGTGGACCAATCATTTTAGCTATCTCTGTTTTCTGAAGAGACCATGGAGGAGTACCAATGAACTGTAAGTATCCTCCCTGTATACAGGTACCACAGAGACTCTAAGTTATTTACTGCTGCATGCCTCAGTTTACCTAGCTACATGTTGAGACAGCTGCACAAAGTCTGTTTGAAATGAAGCATGCAGTTAAGAGTTTTAACTTTGGTTCTGTTCCAGACACTCAACCCAATCCCCTTTTCCCTTGGGGGAGGGAGGGGGAGACAATTGTGTAGCCCTAGAATTAGATAAATTACCTATACCCTGTAGATACTGGAAGAGCACAGCTGGCCATTATGATTTGTATATGTTTATGTAAATGCCTCATAAAATATCTCCTGCTGGGACAAGCTGAAGTCATGCATTATAAAGATCAGCTCCTGTAATGGCTTCTTTACAACTTCATTTGCCAAGGTAGTGAAAAATATGTGCCTGTGTTTATAGGAAAGTAATTTTTGCCCCTTCAGTGATAAGCCCTGAGCAAGCAAAAGGCCTGAATTAACCAACTGCTTCAAACAAGCAGAAAACTGCTCTATGGAGCCTCCTCCAATGTAATTCAATAGGGATGTCTAACGAGGAGACCTTAAAGCAGCTAGGCCCTGATTCAGCAAGCACTCCATGCAGGCAGCAAGCAATCTGTGCTCAGCAAAGCACTATGTTGTGTCCTTATGCTTACACCAGAGCCGAGGCTCACAATAGCTGGTTGAGCTTGAGGAGATGGGTGTTTTGTTTGTTGAAGAAGAATGGACTTTTGACTTAAGGCTTAGTAAGTTAGCTATACGCACATAGAAATGCTGTAAGAGGTGGACTGGCAAGGTTATCTAAAACATAAAACATTACAGCATTTAACAAGGGAGGAGCAGTTAGATGCATTTCTATGTGCTAGTAGATGGTGCTCTGCGAGCTCCCATATTGGTGATATAAAGTCCCCCAAAGGCTCCTCTGCTCATCACCACACCCCTTGTGAAGAAAGTCCTCATGACTTTCTTGGGTATGAAGCTGGGGGAGATCTGAAAAGGGGAGAAAAAAAATGATTTAGTAGGTTCCTCTAGCTGAGTTTTGCTCTGCCCCATAAGAGTTTTATGGTGGGGTGTGGGGGGAGGGAAATGTAACTACTGAATTCTGTGGATGAACCAAACTTGGGCTATTATTTCTGTAGGACTTCTGAAAAGCTGGACACAGGTGAAATCTTTATTCAAACCAATGTTATCTGGAGATCTGTCTTTGAATTCAGTAACACAGATTTTCTCCTGAAATCAATGTAAAACAAGATTTTATTTTTTTTTTATTTTAACATAGTGCTATTGCAATAGACAGGTCTACCTTCAGGACAAATGCTCCAGCTAATAGAATTGTTCTCTGAACTTGCTGGTTCCTTTTGCCTTTGTGGTTTCAGCAGCATTTCTGCAGCCAGAGTACTCTGGCATGGGGCTGGTTTGCATGTTGTGAAGAAAACAAATCCTGTGCTGTTCCTGCCAATGAAAGAAAGGTTTGCATCTGTCCTCTTGTAGCCAAAGATAAATCCTGCAAGACATAGAGAGGAGTAGATATGGGCAGCTGTTCAAATCAAGTGTTTTGTCTATATGTATTTACGCCACTGGGTTTGTTAAATCTGATCTTGGACATTGCTATTCATTTAGCTAAGTCAATGAGAGAGAAGTCCATCTGGTTTCTTGCACATCCCCCTTAAAATCTGAGGAGTTTCCCTGACACAGTGATGCATAGTTACAGGCTCAGTAAAACTTAGAATGATTTATGGTTTACACACTGTAAATCAATAAAAAGAATCACAGACATTGACAGCGTGTTCACAGCCCATTTCTTTAAATGGAAGGCACTTTTCTATCCTTCCCACTTCAGACTGGTAGGCACATAGGAGGTTCCCACTACTAACAAATGCAAAGAGTCTTTATAAAGCTTGTAAAACCCACATCTTATGTAATACTTCTCCTTATATGCCCTTTCCTGTGATGCTGTTGTTATCCCACCCTTAAAAAGACCTCCACCCCAAGTTATGTGATTACCTTCTGCTGTGGGGCATATGAACAGAACACATTAATAAATTGGCTGTTTTCAGCCACTACAGTCCAGTAACCACTGAGGACTTTACAGCTTAGGTTTAAATCCTAGTTAAACTGTGTTTTGCAGGTCTCATGCGTAGTGGCCCTTTATGAAAGGTGGGGTGTGAAATGAGGGTCTGGCGTTCCAGAGAACAGCAGGGAAGATGCAGGGTGTCTCTCCCAGCTGACGAGGCAGTTTTAGGGGCTATGACTTTTGGGTGCTACAAGCAAGGTTTCAAAGGGGAAGGGGCTGCTGCAAGGTAAGCTGCATGCACAGCTTTAGGAGGACTCTGCTCTGCAGCCCTCAGCAGCACTGCAAAACATAGCGGGGCAATGGGGCAACGCAGCCAGCTTGCCTGCACAGGGTATGTTGGGACATGGAGACTGGATGCTTGCCAAGTACAACTTCCTTTATTTACATATAGATACCAGGCATGGAACATGTTTAACTGCTTTGTTGAAATGAGTCATAAATGAGCCGTAAAAGTTAGCCATTTAAGCCTGGAGAAGCATTAAGAGACTCTTCAGTGGTAGAGGGGATATAAATAGTCCACAGACAATCCTCACTTCAACAAATGCCTGGTTACTTGCTTCTCTGAAAGAACTGTCTCCAAACATCTGCCATCTGCTCTTTCAGAGGACAGCTATGTAACAACAGTACAAATATACAGGGTTTCTTCAACTAAAATGCTTGTAGTTATTAAGGCCCATAAAAGCTCTAAACTGGAGTAAACAGATGAGGTGTTAGAATTTTAGGCTAAGCTATAATCTCTTCAGAAGTTCAGATTTTTCATTAAAGCTTCCATTTGCACTTAAAGGTGGTAGGCATTACGGGTGTGCCTATAATCCCTTGGGAATTTAGCATGTGCTTATGGTTTTTTTTTTTTTTTTTTGAGTAGGCTGGAGACTTTCCTGAGTCAGGCCAGAACTGAGATCTCGGCACCTTAAAGCAATTTGATGTCTCCCTCCTTTCTCCCTTAGATAGGAGAGTAGGATACATGCTTCCTGCTGTCACTGTATCTACAGGCTTCCAGCCATGTGTACTGCAGCTGGTTACCTCATCAGGGTGTACAAAAGTAAATGAAAAAGCAGCAGCGATTCTAATTACTGTATGCTAATTGGGCGGCATTCAGGCTTCATTGATGATGCTATTATGCTGCAAGAAAACAATGGCAGCATATGTACTTATCTTGCTCTACTTAGCCTATGATTATTTTCTGTTAGTAGAGAAACATACTGGAAGTAACATCCTGCACACAAATTAGTCTATGAAATGGACCACTAGGAGTTCAGCCCTTAAGCTCATCCGTTCTTAGTTCTGCATAAAATGCAACATCTTTGGTGCCACTCAAAGTTTTTATCTTGCATTGGGCTTCGGTTGTAATAGCATTTGCTGTCTTCTGTTTCCTCTCAGAGAAAGCAGTTTTGCTTTCCCACTGAATCTGTCCTTATGTGTTAATATTTCGCACCTGAAGTTTTGGGGCATCAGTCGGAGAGTTACGGAGCCTCGGAAAGCCTGCATGGGATGCATCCAGCAGTGCTCCTGCGTCAGCGCGTGTCACTTAGCTCTGCAGATTAAATTTGCTAAGGTTGCAGGAGAAGGGTATATACTGTGGTATATTAGTCATTGATTTCAGTTTTGGTAACATGGTTGTAACTTGCTCTGTAAACTGGACTCAGCCTTCTGCATGTTGTTCTTTACAGCAGTATGAAATATGCTGAAAGCTGCTGGAGTCATTACAGGATCATCAGCGTTTCCCCTTCCCAGGTGATATATTCTGTTTGTCTAGCTGGCTGTTCTGCCACCATATGTATTTATTGAAGCTGGCTGAGTATCATATCCAGTAATGTTTTGCTTATCTAGTCGAGAAAGATTTCATCGAAATTCAGCCAAGCTCTCTACCCTCAATGTACACAAATCTAATCGTGTGTTTTTGAACACACCCGTCACAACAGTGACCGAATGCAAAGCTGAATGTGGCTCAAAAGCTGAATGTAAACTTCATAGGAACATTGAAAAAGGTCTGCCTCCCCACAAGTTTGTCCCAAACTTCTGTTTTAAGGCATCAGCCTTGCCTAATGACTAGAACTAAGCTCAGATGCTGAATCCTTTGGGGTTTCTGGCAAGTGTCTGTCCTGTGGCCAATCAGTGTGTAAAATGGTCATGAAGTCATGTACAGTGTTGTGGGCTCGTCGAGGAGGCTGATTTGTGTTGCATTAGGCAAGGCGGAGTTGCTAACCTCCATTGAGGTTTACATGGGAAAATTTAAAGCCTGCTCTAGTATATTAAATGAGGCTGAAAAGCTTCGATCAATAATTTCCCTTGTATGAAAAATAAGAGATGAAAATGATAGTAGATTGATTCAAAATACTTAATGCCAGATACCAACTGATGGAAGTACCTTGTAAATAGTGTTTTGTGTGGTTGCCAATGAATTAGTCTGAATTGTGAGGGTGATTGAAATGTATTTTATAATGTTCATCTCCACTTTAGTGGCCATTTACAAAATTTAGAAGAATATGAAATCCCTAAAGAATAAGTGAGCAGCCTGCAAACAAGAGTAACTAGCAGTGGTAGTTTGCAAATGAGATCTTGGAGTACTTTATAAGACAAAAAGCCCAAGTTCTTTACCAGCAAGAAGAATCAGTGTAGTAGTGTTTTAAATTTTAAAATGTGTTCTCTAAGTACCTCTTTTTTTCATCGGCCTGTACTTTTACATGGAGATTATAATCTTTGATGTGGAAAGTGAAATGGATTTTCTTTTTAAGTTAATTTGGTAATAAAAGACCAGTGCCTTTCACAATTGACCGCAGGACTGTTCAACAGGGTGTTTTGTAGGACTGTGTATCTCATCATGCTTGTCTCTGCAGGGAGCTGCGGCCTGAGCATGTGTTGCTTAGCTGGCTCACTGGGGACAGTAACCTCTGGTAGTGAGATGATGAAGGCTCCTGGTGACACCGCAAGCTCACAGCTAAAAGACAACTTAGCTTTGAGACCAGATACCAAGCTGCCGCTTCTGTGCTTTGTCCTCCTGTGCCCTGCTAAAGTTTTCCTCTTTCAGTCCCATACTTCATTGCAGCTCTTCCCGGTTCAGTGTTCGGAAGAGCTCCCCAGTGCTGCTTTGGTTTCTCTGAAGGTTTCACGTGCTCCTGGTTGCTCTGTGGGCTGTCTGAGGTGCAAGAGCTTTGTACTGTCTGTGCCCTTCCCACCAGTGCTTGGGGAAGTCTGTAGTATGGTTTCATCGTGGTCATGTTTCTCCCAGAACCTCAAAGGTAATCAATCCAGCCAGAGTTACCCCAAGATCCATCGGTGTTACAACAGTTTGGGAATCTGGTCTTTGTTCAGAAGCTTAAGTGGGAGCGAATTTTGTTTGCTTGTGTGCTTTTGTAGTGGGTGCTGAGCCTTTCAGAAAAAGGGCTCTGAACTCTTTGTGCATTTGGGCTCCTAGCTGGTAACTACTTTGAGTTGAGCACTTTATTTTGGGATGACTTCTGCTTCTCAAATGAGTGTCTGTTTTCTGGCACTGCAGAGCTAATACTGGAGTTCAGTTCTCCGCTGGATCCCAGGCTTAAGCCAAGACTTTATCCAGATGGATCCCATTTGAGCCCTTCAAATAACAGGCTGCATGTTGTTGCCTGCACGGGGGATATTTTCACCTCTTGTCTCTAGGCTAAACACTGAGTTTTCCAATCTCAATCGTGATGCTGGTGTTTGAACAGAAGTCTGCTTGAGGTGAAGGCTAGCTTTTTGGTTTATCTTTCTAATGTATTTAGAGGAGAAAGTCTCTGCTTGTAGGTTCCATTAGGTGGATCTGGGTTTTTTAGCAAAATATTTTAGGTGCGCTCCTCCTGTGTGATCTTACAAACTGTAGAGGAAAGATGGTATGCAGCTACTGGTGTTATAACAAGAATGGCTAATGATGATGAATTGTCCTTTGCCTTCCTGTGCTTTATTGGAATAGGAAGGAAATACAGCCAAAGAAGGGCTGTGCAGTGCCAAGAGGATTGTCTTGATTGGCACTGCCAAAGAAAACTTGCTAGAAAAGTAATATCTGCCTGCATCTTCTCCTGAGTAACAGGAAAACAGCTTCTTTTTTTTTTTTTTTTTCCCTGGTGATTCAGTCTACTAATTAGTCTCAAATACTCAGTCCACAGGATTTTACAGGAAATAGATCTTGCTATTTATAAGTTGTTGTTCTATCAAGCCACAGTTCTTAATTTATGGCCTTGAGGATGTATCATTTCCTCCTCCTCAGGTGAATTTTAACTAAGCTGAGTTCTATTAGCACCATGGTAGCTGTCACAGTATAGCTTGGTCTCTGTGTCTAAATCTAGGCATATGGTGGGGGAAGAGGCCTGGAGCAGGGCAGAATCCCTTAGAGGTGCTTTGCTTCTGAGAAGTGACCATGAGCATGGTCCTTTTTGTTGACATTTCCTTTCTGCCTTTATAGCCTGTTGTACTGACCTCTATGACCAGACCACACTGCAACTGCTCTCTCTGTTCTTGCTCAGCATGTGCACCTGAGGAACTGTGGTTCCTCTCTTCCGTCTTTCACATGCTAGAGAGGCTCTTTACTCTCTGACAATCAGCAAAATCCATATAAGCCCCTGAAGGACTCACTCTGCTGGTGGTCTGACCTATTAATATTGACAAAGGTGAGTAGGATGGACAGATTCAGCTTGAATCTCAGATCTTTTGTTAGAAAGCCACAGTTTCCTGCCTGATACCCAAGTATTTAATTAAAATTTCCATGCGTCTCAGTACAAAGCTCTCCTATCTCATTCTTTCAGGCCTGTTGTGTTACCAGCTTTGCACCTCTGTGTGGGTGAGGTGGAAGCAAAACAATGTTCCTAAAAAGTGATGCCAGAACAGCAGACTGAGACCTGACTTCTCAGGACCTCTCTCCCCCTGGACTTGCTGATGTCTGATAAAGCAGTAAGCTGATTGGCGCTTTCCTGCATCAGCTGTTTTTTCATGAAATTCATAAATATCTAAAATATGTACACATTTCTTTGGAGTAGTCATCTCAGAGTCAAGTGTCTCTGAACTCAGCTTTGACATTCAAAATGAACATGGGGGAAGAGGGAACTTGTGCACCCCAGGCAGCACAAGACTCTTTCCTTTAAAAGCA
The DNA here is from genome assembly GCF_003343005.1 of Rhea americana. Taxonomy (NCBI): domain Eukaryota; kingdom Metazoa; phylum Chordata; class Aves; order Rheiformes; family Rheidae; genus Rhea; species Rhea americana. The sequence continues at coordinate 1,656,363 of NW_028185950.1, read as the reverse complement.
GAATCAAAGTGTAAAAGGACTCAAAGGCTTAACAAGCCAAGCTCTCTCACTTTCTCCTTATTGCTACTCTTCAGGGTCCCCTTTCCTTGTGCTTCTGGTCAGATCCAGAAACACAAAAGCTAGTGTAGCAGAAAGGCCATTCTTCCAGCAACAACCCGGCTCTTAAAATACCGTTAAAGGGTGTGGGTCTGGGACTCTACTGTGCTGCGAACAAATGTTTTGTACACCGGGAGTGAGTCTGCGTAGCAATAACAGATTAGGCTAATGCCATAGAGTGGCACGATGCTCCGAGTCTGGAAGCGTTTGTGCTAATGGATGCGCTACAGGATTGATATGGCCAGTCCAGAGCCTGTCTTGCTGCTGGCTCAGGCACCTGTGCTCCTGGCTGTGCAGGTGAGCTGCAGCTTAATCAGCCTTGCTGTGGCATTACAGCCATAGAAAAGGGGGAGCTGGTGGATGGATTAACCAGATTTATGTTGTTTGAGAACCCTTGAGTCAGTGCCATGTGCCACTAATAAGGCAATTTTCATTCTCTTCCTTGACTGGGAAGTCTGACCTCATGAAACTGAGGCTGAGTTTTGCTCTTTCTGCAGCTAGCAAATATCTTTGTCTTGCAGAGTAGTCAAGCACCACTTAGCAGAAGCAGACTCTGGCCAATGTGTCTGCAATATATATGCATTTAGTAAGCCTGCAACAAGGGTTGGGTCTTCCCAGAGACTATTTACTAGAGAGGAATACCTCTGTGAAGAAGGGGCTTTCAATTCACCAGCGGAAAATAATCCAAGCTCAGCTTCTCTCTTGTTCCAATTCACACTCCCAGGGGGGTTTCATGCTAAAAAGACATTGCTTTTGCATTTTGCAAGAGCACTAGTAGACGTCAAAAGTAAGGAGGTGAAAAAAGCACACTAGGGTATCACTGCCAGCATATTTATTTGCTTCAGAAATTTTGAATAAGAACAATGTCACAAAAATAGATGCCAGACACCCTAGGGAAGAGGAAATGATACAGGGTTTTGAAGAAAGGTCTTCCCTTTGTGCAAACACTTGTTTTCCAGGCCTTCTGCATGTTGCATCAGAGCCCTGAGGAGATCAAGCCACTTTATTCATTGGCTTCTGCATGCAATGTTGTCCTCTGGAGTGAGGGGGAAGTTCAAATAGTCCTGCAAAATAGCTCAATTCCATTTATGGCCAAGGAAAAAGAAGCAGAGGAATGTGGAGTCTGCAGGTTGGCTCTGAGTGGAGTTGGCTCCTGCAGTAACCTTGTTGGTTGTATTTGCATACACTAAAGAGAAGAGGGTGAAAACTTTTCTTGTGGCATCTGATAGAGAATCCTGGACTGGATCTAGGATGGCCATGTAGGCAGCCATATGCCCTCCCTTCACTCAAGCAGGGAAGTATAGAGTTGACAAGTTTCCCCAGGTTTTGGGAGAAAGTCAGGGATGGAATTAAATGTCAAAATGGGGCTAGGAATATGGATCTAATCTCAAAACCTTTTCAGGTTTGGTCTGTTGTGGGGTTTTCATTTTAACCTGTTATAAATGAGTGCCAAGCTTTTTATGCAGTGTTGGTGGTGTAAATACAGTGATTCAAAGAGGGCATTTCTCCAAGGATCCTTCTTTGAGTTTAACTCAAAATTCTGCATAATTTTTGTGTGTTTTCTTGACCTAAGAAACTGATGATGAAAGCAAAAAGTGAAGAGACTCAATTTCTCTCTGGTACTGCTTCCTGTATTTGAAAATCCTGGTTGGTATTTGTGACTGCAAACTTAAAATAGGTCCTTTGTGTTCATTCATAAATTTTCTTGGAGGTTATTAAAGGTAATAAAATATTGTGGAATGCATTTCTAAAAGTTAGATCCACTGCAGAAGTTTCTGAAATATTTATTAGCATTTCTCCATGCTCCTTGTGGAGAAGCAGGTAAGGATTAATAAATATCACTTGGAGCACCTGGCCTGACCTAATATGTTGAGCCTCTCTGAATCCTGAGCTATATCTCTGACCTGTTCAGTACTTTCCACAGGACTTAGGATCCTGATTCAGAGTTTACTGAAGGTGCTTGTCCAGCAGCAGAGGTGTAGCTCTGATCCATCAAAGGAGCCTGGTTGGGGGCAGGTTACCCTTTTTTCTCTTGCTGTAGGAGAGAAGCTCTGGCTGCCAGGAGCTGCTCTCCTCCTTGCAGGGAGAGTCATGAGTCACTGACAGTGTTTTCATGCTGGCAGGTCACTTTTGGATACTCAGCTATATCCAGGAGCTGCTCTTTAATCCATTCTTGATGCAGGGCAAGCTCCTAATACAGCTTGCTGCAGCCCATGGCCATGGAAAATCATGTTCCATCTGCAGGGCCTGGCTGTGCCAGGCTTGAGGCTGTGCCTAGCCCCATCTTCCGTTTTCACGTGGGCATGGGTAGCGGCTTTGTGTAGGGCTGAAAGCAGATGAAGCATTTGGTCTTTTGAGACTGATTCTTTTGTGCCTGCTGTAGGGAGGAGATGGCCAAGCAGGTGCTTTGTTTGCACAGTGTTTACAGTCACTTGTGGTGCTCGTGCCTCTGGTTGAGCTTAGCACTGTCTTTGAAGATAACTGATGCTATTTTACAATCCATGTGGTAAGAGTTTAGTAAAAATTTGTAGAGGGCGTCATCACCAGTGAAGGCCCTTTGAGAGGCAACGGATGTCTGGTGCCGCTTTTCAGCACTGAGGAAATACATGGATAATTCTGAATGTTACTGCCATGGAGAAAGGGGGGAGCAGAAACAGGAGGAGTGAGATATGCTTCATTGCTGTTGCTCTAAATGGCAAACAAATAAGCACTAATCAGTAAATCAGTCCGTAACATTTTCCCTGAGACGCTGTCCTCAGATAGCCTGTTCATGCTAATCCTCCTCAGCACTGAATCACATGAAGAGCAAAAAACCTCTGAGCAAGAGATTTTAAATTTACACTATCTAGGAGAAAACTTCTCACCAGGGCTGGGTTTATAGATTGTAACAAATAATGCCAGGCCCCCAGCTGAATACTAAGGCTGTGGCTGCATTTCAGAATCTGCTGCTAATTCATAAACATCACAAGCAGTTGATTTCAGCAGAACCCCTTGATTTAATTATACTCTTGTATACAATGGGGACTTTGCATTTTCCTATATGTAATGAATATTAAGCTGATAGCCCTGTAATTTCCTGTGCTGAGCTTGCTCTCATTTTTTGCATATTGATACCACATTTGGTTTGTTATTTTCCAATTTTCCAGTCTTCTAGACTTGTGCTGAGCGAGTTCTCCATAGTAATTGCTGTTGGCACACACATTTCCTTCCTCAAATCTGCTCTAACACCCTGGAATGAATTTTGTCTCATCCTAGAGATTTGCTAGGTTTTGAATTTCTTATTTATTCATTGCCTTTAACTCAGTGAACCTGGAACTGCACAGGACATTGGATATAATTTCATATTCCACAGTTTTAATTTCCTGCTTTATCCCAGGCAGCTCCTGGCCCCCTACACATGCGCGTATGTTTTCTATCTGACCCTGTGACTTTCTGCTGGGTTCATGCATCCATGTAGCTGTTTTCCAGTCATACTTCCTAAAGGAACTAGTTCTAGTCAAGTCTGAACATCAGTAGGGATTTAGACTCGGAATCATCAAAAATCAGGCTGCTATTTACTAAATCCTTCTGGGCACTTTGTGCTCTTAGCTTCTCCTGTTCAGCTTTTTCTGTCTGACTCTGTCTTTGAAATTGTTCAACTGGATGTGCCATACCTTGCCTTTAAAGAAGAAGAAATCTCTCAAAATTCATCCCTTGAAGCACAGCATGAGATCTGTGAGACAGGGAAGTATTGTATGAGGTTGATTTTTTGATTTGAGTATTTTTGTAAGACTAGAGTGGAATTAAAACAGGGAAAGAATTGACAACATACTTGAGCTTATATCTGAACCGGAAAACAGATCTTCCTTATGTGTTAATAATACGAGATCTGTCAGCTCTTGTGTCTGCAAATGCCGTGCTCAATCTGCTGCATGGAGGGTGGCAGGGGAAGAGCAAGAGAAACCGTTGACTAGGATCTTAACTGGTCAGAATAGAGAATTGCTCCGGTAATGCCTATTTCTGTCTGAGATGCTCAAGTTATGCCCTAAAGAAGTGGGTGCACCCCAGCACCCGTTGTACTGTCGCTTCTGTCCGTGGCTGTGGTGTGGGTAGAGGTGCCCCTTTGCTGAGAGTTCATGGGACTGTTTCCTATTCTGGGTATGATTTCCCTGACTATGAAAGGGAAGCCAAACACCACCTTTGATTTCTTTTCAGAAACACTTACAGAAAGGGTCTAGTCCTGTGGTAAATAATCGTCTTTGCCTGAACAAACACAGAAAGGTGTACCCTTGCCTTGACCATCACCCAACTCACTCTTGGACTTGACCTCGCTCTTGGCAATGGGAGAAGCTGGCTGTGTCTGTGCGCTTAATGCGGGTGAGGGTCCGTGTTCGTCCCGACGTATTGCTGACTGACTTCCTCTAAATCTGGAAACACATGAAGGCTGGGTTCTTTCTCACATCTCGCTATAGTGTTGTGTTTTTATTTTGTGTTCTTCTTGCTGTCACCCATGATCCCTCAAAGAGGGATGACAGCCCTGCAGCTGCATGTGTTTTAACCAGTATCTTTTTGCTATATTTTGTTCATTAGCTTTCCAGTTTCTGAAACATGCCCTTGGAGTTTCCAGGGAGTGCATATGTAGTCTCATTAAAAATAGACTAATTTTTGAATTCTGAATTCCAATAAACTTTGGTTGTGAGAGGGGGACTGTCAGATGCAGAGCAGTATCCAGTATGAGCCCTGGCCCTTCTTGACACCCTAAGGCAAATCCAATATCCTGATCTGCAGTCCAAGCAGGCTTTAATGTCATAACTCTGGCTTCTTTCTGGCTTTCATGACCTTGAGTTAGATCCCTACTGGTGTTATTTTTGCTGGCTATTGTCACCAGTTAAAGGTGAACATACAAAGACAAAAATTGGCGCTGCTAAGACATGTGAAACAATTTTCAGAAATTTGTCCAGGTTTCAGTGTTCCTCTAACGTACAAGAGGAGCAGCAGGAAGACCTGAGGCAGGGACCAGTGTGGATGAAGTAGTTGTCAGTGATGGTGTTGGCATAGGATAATGCAAACTTCTTTCAGGTTTTTTTCTGAGAAATGAGAGACTTGGTGAACTAGAGCTTAGATCAAAGATACCATAGTTTGAATTGCTCCCATTTTTGTCACCTTCTTCTACTGCAGAGTAACCTACTTTCTAGTATTACCTGATGTAATCAGAAGCAAGCTGTGCAATTAAGAGTCTGAGAGACACTTGGATGGTGAAGCTGTCAGGTTACTGTCTTTACAAGTTACACTTTTTTTTTTTTTTTTTAGTGCTCTCAAGGTCTCTTAGTTCCTTTCAAGAGACAATTCATACTTATGCTCAGCAATTATTGATGTCTTCTTTTGTCAGATAAACAGTGTATGGGAGTGTGTATCACTCACCAGGTACATAATGCTGTCCTAAATGCATCAGTGAACATGTTAAAATTAGAAGCAAAAATTACTTTCCTCACTCTTTCCCTGTGTTTCCAAAGCAGAGTTAATTGCACCAACTCCTCATCCGTATATAGAAAAAAAGGAAAATGACCCATTTTTCTATCCCTATGTGGATCAATTTTTCCTGCTGAGAGCAATGATCAGGAAGGACACGTGTGCCGTGGAGTTTCTTGGTGTTGTATAATGGTCCAGCAGGTTTAACTGTGGGCTCAGAGGTAAGCATGTGCTGAAGTGCCTCTGAGATAGGATGAAGTGAAGCATGTGCTTGAGGGCTTTGCTAAATCTGATGTGAGTGGCTGTATTAACTAGTAAAGTAACAGCCAGAGCAGGATGTGCAAAGAGTGCCCCAAATCTGATATTTTCACCCGGTTGCTGGTGGCTGCCACCACCTGCTCAGACCTTCCAGTGCAGTGCCCAGTGTGATTGCCCCTGACTCAAAGCACTTGCTGTAAGCCAGTTTGACTTAAACACTTGCAGGTAGTTAGATTTTTGCTATGCTTGTCTTGTTGGCCAGCTCTGAACCAGTTATGCAGTCTTTGCCAGCAAAGGGCTCAGTAAGCTGGTGCATGCTAGCATTGCAGCCCAATTCTGAGCTCAGCACCAAACCTGGCAGCACAGAAGTGACTGAAATCTTTATCAGCTGAGCTATCTTAGCACAGAGATGCTAATCATTTGGTTGGTTCTCTCCTGAAACTCCCAATGTGGATATTGTAGTCAGGTGTCCTAGGCACTAGCTAGCTGTAGAGGTAGCAGTGACAGACAGCTTTGATACAGGAATGGGAGACTTTTCTGAGATAAACTCTTGCAATGAGTAGGCCTTTTTTGCATGTATTCCTAAGTATCTTTTGGATGATAGGGCCTGTTGGGTTGGTGTCATCATGGTTCAGATTTAATTTGATATCTTAGAGGTGAATTAATGGGTTTTTTTTGTCTCACTAATACAGGCAAGACACACATCTAGCTATAGCTGATTAAAATGTTGGCCATTTCTGCAAAGATGCAGGGCAAAGTGTTTCTCCTGCACTCCTGTTCCTGAGAGGAGAAGGGAAAGTGGCTGAGCAAGCCAGTCACATACAGTTGCAATAGTCTCAAAGCAGGAGCATCAGAGTTATTCATAGCAGTTCAGCATGTAATTGTGCATAATGCAGCAGAAGCATCTCTCTTATGATTGAAAGGCATTTGCTGTTGATTAGTGTGCAGCTGTTTTACCTGGGAGTATCTGGGGCCTGTGAATCTGAAACATTTCAGGCCTGAGTGATCATCATTCACATCTGAAAACACTGAAGCAAAATGGTCTTGCCACAAATACCAGCAGGGCAAATCCCAGGGGCTGCTTATTTCATTTAATTCTCCCTTTGCATTGAATATGGACTGCAACCAGCAGCCTGGAGTACCTGCCCCTTCAGGACAGCAGGGCAAAAGCACTGGAAGAGCTATGAAGCGCACTTGCAGCTCTGCCATGTTCCTGGGGGACAAAAGCCTGTAGATGCTGTGATCTATGATCTTGTACACCTTGTTTGTCCTCTCAGCATAAAATTCAAGATTTGTGTTGGTGCAGGAGGTAAATTGCCTTCAGCTGAGCTCAATTTCAGTCACAGAGGAAATCTGTGTTGCTCCTTTTTTCCAGCTTGTATTTAGGCAGAGGAATCTAGTCTGCAAAGCTGCTGGCTTGAGACTTTTACTTCTGAAATTTACTTTAGAAAAGTAATGTTGGTAAAAAGGGAAGCTAGTTCTCACAAATTAAGAAATTAGTCTCAGGTGCAACCCTTTCTGTGAAGAAGTTGGAAGTTTGTCCTCAAACAGAACTTGAAGTTGATTTAACAAGGTATTTTACAAAGTGTAGGTGGATAAATTTTTGAAGCATATGTGTATAAACCTGCAGTAAAGACAGCACAGAGGTTAAGCAGATAGATAACTTTATAGAAGTTGAATAATGACATTGTCTATTACTCTGTAATCTCTCTGGGAAGCATGCTTTTTTTACAGAGCAATGATACAGAAGATATTTGTGTGTAGTGATTACAGCAGCAGAAATCAATTGCACACAGCAAATAATTTGTTGGCACAGAGATGCACATTATATCATCAATAAAGGGATTAGTTTGTTGAACTGTAATGAGGATGAGAGGAAAGCAAACTTCACACTGGTATAACAAGTCCAGTCATAATATTGGCAACAAATACATCTAGTGTATCTTTATCTGAAGATGATCTATGATGTCTAAGATGTCTTGCATCTTAGTACTTTCACATTAAAGGTTTCTTTAATACCTTCTAGCTTTGTAAATACCTTCTAGCTTTGTACAGTCTTTGCATTCTCATTATATGCACTGAACATCTACTCATTAGCTCCTTAAAAATAACACCTATTCGGATTTTTAAAGAGCATATAGACAAACACACTGCTATGCCTACTGCTGAAATAGATACAGTGACATTAGAGTGATCAGGTCTTTCTCAGTTTATTAGCCTCATCTTTCTAGATTACATACTAAAGGCAGACACAGCTCCTTATTCTTAGCTTGGACAAGGTCCTGGAGGTGCTAATCTAGGCTGAGCTTCTCTTATACACAACCTACTCGCATGTTTGCATGTGCACCATGCTATGACAGTCACAAATTACTTTGGAAGAGAAGCCTTCCCAAACACCTGTGAGGTGGGTTGCTCTAATTATTGTTATTGCAGAGTGGATTTTCAGAGTGTGGAGCTGATGAGACATGCTCAAGGTCACCTGAGGAGTTCATGGCTGCTTGGCTGAGAAATGGATGTTAGGCTCTAATTCTTTTTCCTCCCAGGCTCCTCATCAGCCATGCAGGTCCCCACATCTCTTCCTAGCTGCAACAAAATGTTTCTCTACACCTCCCTGAGCACCGCCCCCCCGCCCCGAGGTCTCTTAAGTCTTGCTTTTTTGCCCATTTCCAGTGGCTTTTTCAGTGTAAAGTTGCTGTGTTCCTTGTATGTCTAGAAGATGTTTTCTCCCTGGTCACTGGAGCAGCTTTGAGATGCCAGTCTGCAGCTCCCTCATGCAGATAGTGCAGGCTGGTACACTTCTGATTTGCAGAGGGACAGATAAGGATAAGGCTGAGTGTAATGTCCTCTGTTTGAGGCCCTTCTGTTATCAGCAAATTCTAATAACATCCCTGGTCAGGACTGACCCCAGTGTGAAACTTCAGGGATTGCTGGTGTTGAAAGCTGAGATTCGAAGAGGAGCCTAAAGCAGTTATCTGACAAATCTTGCTACAAATCCTACATGCTGGGTAGGGACGAGTCTTTCCTTAGTCCACATTTGGAGATGCGTATAAACTTAAACAGACAAAGGCCAGCTTTTTACATCTCATCTGCAGTTGTGGCCAACTTCTAGAACAGAACTTGGGAGGAAGGCCAAAAAAAAAAAAAATGCAGCTGAAAAAGCAAGCTGTATTTCAACAGGAAAAAGATCCTACTGATTTCTGCAGAAAACTAGCAGAAGTTCCAAAGCATAGAACTGTTTATACTGTAGTTACATTACATCAATTCATTGGCAGTGGAATGCATAAATCCCTTGGATATCTTACATGTCAAACCTGCTATGGAAGGATTCAGTTATTTCTGTGGTCTCACTTTAGCCAGGGGTTAACTGATACCAGAGGTCAGAAAACCCATGATATTTAAATCTAGGTGCGTGTATGTATGTGCTGGGCTTAGGTTTTGCTGCAAACAGTGTGCAGAAGATAAGGCCCTGAAATAACTAGCTTTTCAGGGTTACCACTGAGGTGACTCCATTTCGTAGACAGCCAGTAGCCCCTCTGGATTCTGCTGAAGTAGCTGGATGTTGTGGTTTCTTGGCTAAGAAAGGGGGATTACATATTACCAATTACATATCTGGAGAGCAGTAGTGAAGAATGTTTCTGCAAGCTAGTTGATATCCTGAGGATCAGCCAGTGTGTGGCCCCTTTCTGATGGGCAAAGCTAAGTCCGCTGTCCAAGCTGTTCTGTGGGAACTGTTCAGCTTCAGATGGCTTGCACCATGCTTCCCACCAGCGTGCACATCTAAACCTAAGCACTATTGCCCTAGTTGCCAAGTGCACAATATGAGATAGGAGGGCAGGAGAGTAGTGATAGCCAAGTCTGACCTAAAGATAATGAAAGAAATAACTCACAGCTGAGTTATTACTGGAAGGACACACATGTAAATTCTACTTGAGCTATCCTAGCTGGGGTAGCTTCCAGGCATTTAATTGGTTAAGACAGATATATAGCATTGATGCTACCTGTTGAGGACCTACATCAATTGTTAGCAGAGCTTTCTTCTACCACTTCATGTAGCCATGTCTGATGGCTTGTGCGCTATACAAAGGAAGCAAAATAAACTCATCCAAGTCAAGAGCTGCTCTGTATTGTAATTGCAGTATCTATAAGGAGTGTCAGGGTTGGATTATTGGAGATGTCAGAAACAAAATAGGAGAGATTAAATGGACACAAAGAGCTGCAAAATGAGGAGGTAATTGCACTTCAGGAGAGTGCGAAGATAACACTGGCAATGTAGATCTCAAACGGTGCTGCGTGGAGATGAAAGTGCATTTTTTGTGTCCTATAGTCCCTAATCGTGTTCCTGGAAGTGCAGTATAATGCCTGGTCTGGAGGAGCTGAGCTCCCAGGAAGTGCTGCCTTGGTGAACCTTACCAAGGAAGACACCGTGCACCTATTGCCAAGGAAAGCACAGAGGGAAAGTGAACTCTGCTGCATCGCAGATGGACTTTATCAGCAGTGTTACACAGCACTTTAAAGAAAAACATCTCCCTGCTGAATACAAAAGGCAAGGAAGACATGCATCTGTTTGGAGAGATTCTACCCTTGCAAAACCTTTCAAACATAATGGCAAGTGTCCTCGTCCTGCCTGCTGTACTGTGCCGCTCCCCTCCAGCCTGCGGCCCATTCTAGACTTACCAGTCACCTTCACTAACCTTTAAAATGCTGTCCACTCAGCTGGTCTGAGCTAACCCAGGGTCACTGTGAGGCCATGGCTCCTCCTAGAGAGCAGAGTACTGGCTTGTTGCATTCCTGAAGGTGCTGCTGCCGGCTATTGTCCTGAAACAATATTTAAGCAGCAGGAGATCTCTTCTGGCTGTCATTTAGCTGCGGTTGCTTCTCATTATCGAAAGCTTTCATCTGCAGAAAGGCTCTTAAATGATGCTGTACACACTGGGCAGTATTCAGATGGATTTGTTTTATCTCAGGTCCTGTTTTCCCCGCTATGTTTGTATGGCACTTTGGGGGCATCTCTGGGCCAGCTGCAGAGCTGCTTGTGCAAAGCTGTAGGCACAGCCAGAGGTGTCCCATTCCAGATGTGCAGATACCTGTGCTTTGCAGAGACATGTATCACCTACTTTGCCCAAATGACTCATCCTGAGTAAGGAGTCATCTAGTGTCCCTTCACAATTTACAGAGGGTTAAACCAGCCCCCTCTAAGGTTCAATGTACCCTGCCGCTTCAGTGGTTTTAAGGTGGGATAGACTGCCCTGCAGTGCTTCCCTAGGCTTTACTGACTCTAAAGGGAGCCAAGGCTGCTCACTCGCTCTTCAGCAGCTAAGATTAAATTGACCCTGCCATATGCCAAGCCATAGGACAGAACTGTTGGGTGTGCTTGGGCTATCTCGGCATTAGCAAACCAGGCAGTGCAGCTGCTTTCCCAGTGCCTGTGTGAATACGCTAGCCCTGCAGGGAGCTGTTCTCAAGACCCCTTCTTCCTGACTGAGAACTTGCTCTTTTTTTTTTTTTTTTTTTTCTGTCTGAGAAATCATTCTTTCTACTTATTCCCTTGCCCTGTTATTGTGGTGATTGAGCACTTGAATATTTGAGTCTCCAGTGAAGCCATTTGTCTGATGCTGCATCCTAGCTAAGAAGTAGCATTATGCCTATTTTCCTGTGGGTAAATGAGAGTAACCTCCAGGTGAGGAATGGAAGTGTCAAGGAATGCATTTATGTGCTTGATATCTGCTGGAATCAAATCCCCTACAGAAAGGCAGGTATGACTGAGGTCAAAAAGGGTATCGGGGTGAAGTAAGGCAGTCTTCCTCCCAGGGAAGAGTTAGGAGCTAGCATGGCCTAACCCCTAAAGTGGCTTCTCACTTTCCAGCCCGTTTGTTTCTCTGTGGCAGTGTCTGATTGCTTGCTCTTCTGCTTGAGTTTTTCATAGCCTGAAATAGAGAAGTCCAGAGTAATTACAGGCAAATTCAAAGCAGGAGTTATGCTATTAGAATAGCGTTTACATCAACATTCTTGTGCATCTCAGCTACTTATTCTATTTCTTACTATTTCTAAGTCATGAGCATTATAGATCTGAATAGATGATTGTTTTTGATCCTTGGATATGCAACACTGATGTAAAATGGAGGCTCAGCATTTCTGGGAGCAGGGTTAAGTGTTGTTTTTATAATATTCAGTTTAATGGGGGTGTAGGTATGATATGGAGAAGCTTACATCTGTACATGATAGACAAATGAGTAGCAGGTTGGGAGAGTAAAACTAGCAAACGAGGGGACAAATGCCAAGTGTCTGTCATAACCAGAAGAAAAGTCCCTTTGAAAGTTTTTTTCATAGTAAGTTTTGGGATTGCAAACATTGTTCATAATCCTTCTGATGAGGAAGCTAATTATTTCTACCGTGCTTTAGAGCTCTAATCACAAACAAGGGCCTCCAGTAACAGGTGCTATAGGCAAAGACTGAAACAGTGGTCTAAAACTTCAGGAACAGGTTTTGAGAGAAGGAAGGTAGTGCTTTGGAGGCATGATGCTACAGTGAGTAGAGCATGATGTAGGGTCAGGTGTTGTGAGAGGTAAATGATTTTTACAGGCAAGCCTAGAGATGTTGAAAGTGTAGATGAGCAGCCTGCTTGCTGCAATACAAAAGCAGGAGGCTCTGGAGGGGTGAGGTGGCCAAGCCTGGAAACATTGAAAAGAGCATTCATCAACCGCTGCAGGAGAGGATGCTGCTGTAAGCAAAGCATTTGATCATGAGCCACATCACCAGTTTTCAGCTGGAGTATCAACTGGTTGATGCCATCTGCTGCTGTTTCACAATGGGACAATAGCAGGGCTCTTTCCCATCTGCGTCTGGCAATAAGTGGGCTCCTGTCTTGTGTGCACTACTGTGATCCATGTCTTTACTCTCTCTGCTGTTGTGCTTTAAATCCAGTTGGGATCTACGCCGGTGTGCAGAAAGAGAGAGTCCCTCGACTGATGCGTGGCAGCAGGGTTCCCCAAGCCCCTGCTCTCCAAGAGTGCTTGAAAGTGTTTGCTTTGGATCAGAATAGGAGGAGGGATGAGGAATTTGGGGAAAACCAACTTTCTTGGAAGAGAGATTTGTTATCTTTATGGTTTTTGAATCTGAATGCTTGGGATCTTATCCCACCAGAAATGAGACATGCTGAGATAAATTAGTATTTGCTGTGAACACTTTAAGTTTTCCTCAGAAACTTAATAACTTCATGACCTCAGAAAGGTTACGAAGTAAAGCTTTAATTTTGACTTTCAGTTCTCTAAGTAGACCATGACCTTCTAAAACTATTTTCTCTCTTCATCCTTGCCTAAAATCAGCTGGGTACAATTCTGACGGAAGGGATTAGAGTGCACCACTCCTGTGGCATCCTTACAGTAGTGGTCAGTGTAGCATCCTTGTCTGCCTGGCAATATATCATATATGTGTACTGCTAAGTCAAAGACAAACTTAGGTGTTGACTTCTCATAAAGCACAGGTGTGAGGGTTGATATGAGGTAAATCAGTATTTCCAGCTGACTGCCATCTCCCTTCTCTGAAGGTTTAAGGAGTATTTTTCATTCCCCTTAGCTGCATGGTGTGACTTCTCTGCATACAGAGGAGGATGTGCATTGTCTTCATGAAATGCCTATTTCTTTTCACAGAATCACAGAATGGTAAGGTTGGAAGGGACCTCTGGAGATCATCTAGTCCAACCCTCAGCATAGCCCCTACGGGGACTGAACCCACGACCCTGGCATTAGCAGCACCACGCTCTAACCAACAGAGCTGAACCTGCTTTTGCGTGAAGGATCATATTTACTGACTTAGTGTGTTACATTAAGTGAGATTGTTTATTAGCAGTTAGTTGGAATCTACTTAGGTACAACAACAACCTTTTCTGGGGTCTCAGATCACCTGGTAGCTAAAACTCAATCCCCCACCCCTGCCCTGATGTAAGTAGTGTAAGCTAACTGAGGATCTAGCCCAATTAGCCTAAATGGCACGGGAATGAGGTTCTCATTTGCATCATTGCTCAAATCCCATAGAGTTGAGCTTTGCAGGAGAGAGGGAATTTGGCTGCATGCCTTTTTTTTCATTGCCAATTTGGATGAATTGATGTTTGATGTATGTAGGTAGCACTACCAAGTCAACTGAAGTGGACAAAGGTTAAGTATGCACTGCAGGCAATTATCCATCAGTATAAAAGCTCTTTGGTATAATATTTAGATATTGAAATGCCAAAAAATTGGACATGATGATAGCTTTTGCAACACTGTATAATTCATACATTATAGCTCTGCTTTTAGTCTTTAATATTTCAGTAGTAGTACAACACGTTTCATCAGGAAATGCAACATGTGAAATGCAGTAGCTGTAAATAAAATAAGCACTCAGCTGAAACAGTTGTCTCCATTTCTTACTATGAATCTTTTCCTGACTTTTAAGCATCTTGAGTATTTGGTGTAAGAAAATCTTTGAAAGAGTAACCCTGAGAGATCAGCTGTTTGTAGGATTCTCTGCAGCTCACCTCACATGGAAAGGTGAAATGTCCCATTGGAGGCAAGAACATAGTTCCCCTGGGCTGGAGTGAGACTGGCGTTTTCCATGCAATTGCTTTAGTGTGAGGCTCCAGTGACTTCCCTGTCAGCAATGTCCATGGTACCTAGAAAACTCAATTTATGGTTGAAAGGATTAATATCTGGGTATTATCCCATAGTACATCAGCAAATAACTCTTGTGTATTAAGTAATTTCTGGGCAGCAGCATATTTGACACTAGTGAAGCTCTTCTTGAGGATTCTCTGGTCATTATTGTATTGCAGATTCTTCCAGCAGAGGCAGTAATTTGGGACATGCACACCAAGACAACTGTGTTCAGGTGTTGTATATCCTTAGGAGCTTCATATCTTTGAGACTTTGGCCTCCATCTAATTTGCTTGAAATTGAACAATTTTAAAATATTGGCATGAGATGAATCCATGGACAGCACGACGGAAGGGAGGAAAAGTAAAATACTACGTTTTAAATATACATTTTTTTCAAATCCACCTTTAGCACTAAGGGCTTCACAGGTGGCTGAGGTATTTATTGCAACTGCAATGGAACTGCTCTGCAATGGCAAAGCATTTGAATGACTGTAACGTGTTTGCCAGTCCAGCTGTGTGAAGAAGAAAGCCAACAGGGGCTGCAGAGGCCAGCTTCACTGGGCCACCAGGAACCTGTTTGCCTATCCTGTCCCAGTGCCATGGTGGGACTCCTGGGAGCCTCTGTCATCCCAGGTGGATTCACCTCCTCTAACCTAGCAGTCTATCTGAACAAATCCCTCCTGCTCTGTCTACAATGTATAGAGCAAAACAGGCCCTTTTAGGGAGCTACTTGCATCGATGTCCACTGGTATTTCAATCAATGGCACCAGTGTCTGGTGTTTCTCATTAAAGCACTGTTCATGAAATTATCTGGGCATATTAGAACCTCAGCTCTTTCATTTTCATATGAAAGTAGGAGTTCCAGTGAGAAGTTTAAGCCGTAAATCCTAAAGGGTCAAGAAACAACAGGAAAATGTAGTAATTTATGGAATGTTTGCTTAAATCCAGCTTCTGCTTTTCATGCCAGTCTCAACTGTGGGATTTTGGGGGGTTGGCAACACTGCTGTTGAAACTGTAGCCACTAAGGCATAGTTCCACTGCTCTGGGAGTATAAAGAAAAGACATAGTGTAAGTGAGAATTAGCTTTTCCAGGCTCTAGTAGCTCTTAGTGTGTTTTCTGGTCTATCCATCTATGATCCTTCCATAATCTTTGCAGAGTTAAGGACCCTGATAAAATGTCCATTGAAATCAATGAGTTGTTCTGTACTCCTCCCTGGTCATTGGATTTGATCCAGCCTAAATACCCAATCTACATTTTCATGAGTTATTGCAGTAGCTGGGAACATACCAAGACAGGTATAATTTTTGGGTTGTGTGAGGTTTCACTCTCTACTCTGGCTCTAACCAGGTCAATCTACACTTCCATTACGGACAAGGTTGATCTTACATCTCTATGGCACTTTAGTCAAAATATGTGCACATACAGCAGTTGCAAACCACTTTTCCAGTGACTCAGGCACTGATGTGAAGGCATGTATGGTTCATGCATCTGTTCTATTGTAAATCTGCTGGTGCTTCCATGCAGACTGCTCAAGAAGCAGGAAAGACACAGAAACATCTGTTAAGAGTTTTAAGCAGCTTGTTAGATGAATTCAGCACCTGGGTTTCCTGTGGTGAATCAGCTATGCTCTCTTCGGTATGTATGAGAAACTGTAAGAAATACAATACTCCTAGGGATCCACTTTCTCTTTAGTTCATGGTGGATTGCTCTGGGTAATTTCTGCTAGTGCCAGTGGGAACTGCATGAGTAAAAATGCCAGATATAAATAGGGGAATAGCACTCTGAGAGGGAAAGGTCTACTGTGCTAAATGCCAATAAACCAGATCCTGTCTGTGGAATTATGCCAGCAAAGAACTTGGCCCTTTAATTTCAAATATTATGGCTTATATCCACAGCCCTGTGTGTGTGTGCAGTCTGCATGCTAGCAGTGTGCCACAGGGTCCAGCTTAGGCTGTGAAAATATGTGCAGCACTCAGCGTTACCCCAGCGCTGCTGCCCTATGGCAGTGGAGAAGCAACTCCCTGAACACGCTCACGTGGCACCGCTAGGTCCTGTGTGCAGTGCTCTCCCTCTTGTCTCCAGTTACCTCCATGATAGTAGCCACTGCTGCGTGGCAGTTATGAAGAAATGGTTATCTCTAGGATAGGAAAGTCTCAGTTCTGAAACTATTTTCTTCACAAGCCTCCTTCCTCATGCCTAGAAAGGACCTCTTTGTTATTTTTGATTGATACGCAACAAAACAGAAAACTAATTTTGCTGGGAGTTTCTGGCCATGCCATAAAACTAATTCAAGGGCCCAGTTCTGTTAAAGGAAACGCAGAGCAATTGCACTGTGAAAAGTTGTTTGTTTTGACAATTCTGGATTTTCTACCCTATGTATAATGTATTAGACATGAGTCAATGTCAAGGGCTAATATACCACAGCCGTATTTTCTGTATAAGTAAATTCATTGTAAACTATGTAGAGCGCCCAGGAGCAYGTCTGTTCTGCTCGCTGAAAGGACCTTGTGTGTGAGAAAGAGAAAACAAGGCTTCAGGAGGCAAATGGTTTTGCTGCATTAGTGTGTTCTGTTCCGTGTTACCTATAGGGTCGGGCTGCCTAAATGCAGGGGTGTTCAGTGCGCTCACGTGCTTGCCTAGTGACCCACATATAAAAATGCAGAACCTGAAGGAGAACTTCATCTTGGCTAACACGCTGATTGGGCTGGGTCTGGGCTGCCACCTGATTTGTGCTGATGTAGATGCTGTGCTGCAGGCAGGCAGCAGGTCTCTGGCTGCCTACACCAAGGTGTTATTTTCTCTTGCTGAAGTGAAGGATGCAGGCACAGACCCTGCATCCCAGGCAGCAGATACCCAGACCAAAACTTTCCTACCCCTTGGGAATGGAGAAGGCCTCTAGTAACCTGGACATAATGTGTGTTTCACCTTCTGTGGTTGTAATGATCGCTGAGCTATTTCTCTCCCTTTCCTGAGTGATTTTGATTATTATGTATAACAGCACATGGTCTCCAGTGGATAAAAGCCTCTAATTCTATTTTATCCAACTCAGAGCAATCTCAGCAACTTGCTGTTGCCTGTATTATTCTGTTGTAACTATGGCATGTATTATTGCATATGATATGGAGGACTTCATAATAAATATTTAGTATTTCTTTAATCTGTCTGTTCTTATATGTTCTCCAGATAATCCCCTACTCCACCATGTACTATTTAATAATTCTTTTTCTGCCAATCTGTTTTTCTTTCATACAGCCATGCGTGCCCATCTGCCCTGGGATGTGCTTTCTGTGGGCTCTTCTTCCTGAGCAGTCTTCAAAGTCTTTGGGTTTTGTGATTTTGTTGTTAAAGGGAAAAACTTTTGTTGCATGAATTTAAGTAACAGTAAGGTGATTTGCATTTAGATTCTAGCTATTTGGTGCGCCCTTGTTTTCTGAATGCAGGTCAAAGGCCTTCATGAGTTTCATGGCTAAGGTGGTAGGGACCAAGACCCTGTGGGGACCACTCTAAACATGGCTAGATTGCAGTGGCAGTGAGGAACTGACCTTAATGTCTCAGGCCCTGTTTCTGGTCATGTGTTTCTGCATAACGGTCCTTTTCCAGTCCACCTTGTCAACTCCCTCTGAGCAGTGGTTTAGGGACCAGATGCACCAAAAGATGCACCTGGACCAGGATGGTTAACATCCCCCAGAAGACCTGTTTGTTAGTTTACCTTCTCCCTCTCTGGATCCAGGTGCAACCATTGGCTTACCAGTGCCTGTGGCAACGATTTCCACAAGTACAGGACTTCTTGTTTGCATTTTCCTTGGAACAAAGATCATATAAGCAGAGACCAGGATGTGCATTTTTCTGGAGAGCTTTTTTTCCCAGGCATGCCTGATGGGCAAAGTCAGACCTCACTATCACATGCTTTCTCTGCTGCTGTAAACTGAGACTATTAACCCCAAAGGGACAGTGTGGGAGATAAGMTGTTCCTTTCATCACGACATCTCCTTCATAAGAACCTAAGCAGAAAAGTGTATCTGCAATGGTCCAGTGCTTCACTACTTGAAAGTTAGTTATTTTTATTACAAGTTATGATTTATTATAATTAACTAGTTCTACAAAACCTACTAATGAAATCATGTCAATGTTTCTTAAAACAGACAATAACGCTGATCCAAAGGAGACATAAGGAGTTCTGATCATCTATTAATAGTCTAGCAGTCCTGTTTTGAAAAGATACCCAAATTCATGTGTGGTGGCATTAAACACTAACCCCTCTTTAAAGAACACTTAGTGCACCTTCGTAGTGTCTATTATAGTATATGGGATTTTAATTGCTTTATTATAAAAGAAAGCAATATTCACCCTTTTATGAATTTTGATTTAATGACTTTAGCACATTCATTATTAGTTCATTACGGTTCTGTGGAATTGAGGCCTCCTGAGTTAAAAGGCTGTCCCCACACTGAGCTGGCCTCAATTAAAATGTAATCATAGTGTGGTTAATCTCAAGGACTTGCTCTGTGCATGTAAGGGTGTATGAAAGAGAGGCAGTGAGGGCATGAGGAAGCAACGTGAATGCAAAGAGGCGGGATTTGCAGTGGCCAGTGTGTGCTGCGATGTCAGTGCTGAACTGCACTGATTTCATCCTTTGCTTGACATATGACACCCTTGAAGCCAAAAAAAAAAACAAAAAAAACAAAAAAAACCCAGCCTTTTGCAGCAGAGAACTGTCTTGTTTATGACTGTTTGGCCGGTTCCTCATCTAGGCCTGAAGCCAGTGAAGGACCATGCAGGCATCGACAGTGTGACTGGCATCAGTGAGCCTGGCCACAGGTTCTTGCACAAGCTCGTAGATGGACTGAGGCTGCTCTGGGTATGTGAATGRGAAGTACAGGGAAACCCCTCCCTTGTGCTGTCAAATGCTGATGTTCAAAGTATTATAGATACATTATAGTCRGTGGGGCTGTAGAGTTCCTGGGGAAGAACAGCAGTTCTGCTCTGACTTACGTATTTCCAGGGTTGGTTTCGCAAGAAAACCCTCTTCTGTCTAAACTTCCGTATTTGGTTGGGGGGCACGTTAAAAGCAGCAGTTGTAAGCTGAATTTCTCATCTTCCAGATCAACATAAGTGATTTGATTTAAAATAGTCTCTCTCTAATGTTTTGCCATACGAAACGATGTAATAACCCTCCAAAAGAACACTCCAAGCAGTGCTATTTGGGGATTGCTTTTCTTTGTTAGCTTTTATCCTGTGGTTTTTCTGTAATCTTTTTTCATCTCCCAGATCTTATTGAAAATGTCTCAAGCTCTCACCAACCACTTCTAATGTTTCAAGGTCCCTTCAAGCTTAGCTCCCAGGTAAAAGCAAGAGATCTTGTTAGGAAAGCTGAAGTGCTTTGTAATGATTGTTTGAAAGGCTTTAGGTTATATTATTTGAATCTGCTGTTGTGCCAAGCCTGGAATCTGTGAAGCCCAGAGCCAAGTAAAATGGGGAGAGGACAGATCCCTGTGCATTATATAACAATYAAGTGTAATGTGGGGGTCAGGGAGGATTTCCATGGTAGCTTTCCATTGAGAAAAGCAGATCCTTGCTTGAGTATAAAATGGAGAACATTCTTCAATGTCAGTTTGTAATYTGATATAATTTGAGCTAAACAGTTGAAGTAAATAAAATTAAAAAATAATAAAGAAAACCTCCAGCTAGAATCCTACTTGCTTGGTAATAAAAAGTCCACTGAACGTTTTGAAGAATGGCGGTTCTTCAAAGTAGAAAATGAGATGTTTGTAAGAGGGGAAAAATAAATTAAGCCTAAAAGGTCAGTTATCAGGAACAAGCCTTGCCAGATTTTGTGCCATATTGTTTAATTATCATGAAAGATAATTGCTGTGGGAACGTCAGTAACTCCAGTAACATCAATATTTCGTAAAGCTTTTATAGATTACAGGAATACATTGTAAAGTGCTGTATTTTATGAAGTAACAAAAGCTGTTTGGGAAAATGATATTTTAATGGCAACGACTTGCGTCTAGAATTTTACACCATCTTTCCAGGCTGTCGTTGTCTCTTCGTTAGTTTACAGCTGCACTCGGTCTTTCACTTTCTAAATTTCACAAGTCACTTTAAATCATTCTTATGTTGCTGATGATGAAAAGGCAGGTCAGAATCATCACCTTTGCCAAACGAAGCTTCATGSATGAGCAGTGTTGAATCTCTGCTCGCAGAGCTCCCTAAACAGAGGCACGTGCTTTGATGTGAAAAGTTTTCCWTTTGTGCCATTTAAGGCCTTATATTGCAACTAACCAGTCACTAAGGGCTCCATCAATGATTTCTTGCGCAGAAAATACTTGGTGCTGGCTGGAGGAGGCCCAGAGAGGAAACAGCTTAAGGCATTTCTTCATTACTTTAGAAATATGTCCATATTTGAGATGTACCTGTTTGGCACCCTTTCTGAGCCCCCAGCTGCAAATGCGGTAGCCTGTGGAGTGATTCAATAGCTAGTGGTGCTTAGTATGGTCACAAAAATGTTGCTTCCAACGGAAGATAATGCCRAGAAACAACCGGCAAGTGCTGCATGGTGTAAAACCCATTCGGTTCGGAGAGCAGAAACCCATAAGCTCCTTGTTCCAAGTCGCAGGCTCCAGCATATTTTTGGTCAATTCAACTTGTGTCACCCGAGGGCAAACCTGAAAGAAAGGCTACAGAGATGTAACTTGCTGTTGTTTTCATGTCAGTACAATGGTAATTCTTCATTCAGCTCAACACAGTCTATTTGCCTTTAATATGTTTGCTCTCTGAAATAATTTACAGAGAGGGATGGTATGTCAGAGCACAAGTCTGTTGGAAGTGACTTTGGTATTTCTCTTTTACTTCTCCAGCTCTTATATGCTGCTGCTTCTGCATCTGGTTTCTAATCTCCTGGCTTACAAAATGTCCATTCCAGGCACTCATGGTGTGAATACTAAAGTGACTGCTGCTGCTTGTTGAGATATTGTGTGAGTCAATCCATGACTCTTTCATTTTTTTCTAAAAATATTCTTGCAAAGCAATTTTGGTTTGCATGAATTCTGGTGAAAAGCCACCAAGAGTCACAAACACGGTTAGTGCCTGGCTAACATATATATCTCTTTTCAGTGTTAACGMAATTTCACTATACGCTGTTTGATGAACGTGGATAAAGGTGATTTTAAGGACTTAATTCCTCAGCTGGATCAGAAGGGAGTGAAGGTGCCTGTGTGTCAGCCCTCTGCCTGCTGATGCCAGGGATTTGGGAATTGGCATGGTGATACACTTACCTGGAATTGTTCCCCATAGCACATTTATGCTTTGGAGAAAAATCAGACCGACATCCTTCCCCTCTCCCCYGCTATTCCCTCAGGCGAGGAGCTGCGAGGGGGGGAGCTTTGGGCTGGCACAAGGAGCACCGTGGCACCAAGGCAGCTGTACTTCTGCCAGGGTTTTCTCTGAGACTGAGCTTTGTTCAGCTTTCCAGCCCGTATATGCCTGCAGATGCAGCGTATGCAGCGACCGAATCGGAGGCCGGCCCCTGGCACGTGCCACCGAGCAGTCACTGAAGTCCTCCTAGGAGAAATCAGCATCTCGCGTTGTGCGTGTGCACGAGGAATAGAGCGAGACGCCCTGTGTTTGACGGGCTCTGAGCGGTCGATAGAGGAGAAGACGCTGGTGAGAGATGAACGCTGTCAAGCACTATCTCTGCTTTTTATTAGTTTGCAAAGCCAAGTAATTGAATCCCAGCACACCTTCTTGCACTGTAGCCATCTTCATCTTTCATCTTTCCCCRGGCGTTCTTTACCACATATACAAATACCAGCACTTTAGGCAATAGCATTTAGGTAGTGAAGTCATTTCCAGAGAGAGATGGTACTGCCTTTTCCCCTCAATAAGCTTGAAAAAAAAAAAGTAAAAATTATCATTTTATGGGTGCTTTGGTCATGAAGAGAAAATGATGCCAGACACGAACAGAAGAAATTCCTCTTATCCTTGGAAATTTTTAAGCATTAAATTAATTCCCCTATCTCTTGGTGTGTTAATGGGAAGGCTTTCAGCTCTGTGTTAGGCAGAGGTCTGCATTTGCATTTAGATGGAGCYATTTTAAGGATTGTACTATATATAGAGGCCTATATCACATTTACAATAGAATCTATAAGATAAAATTAATATCTTGTAAGTGGTTGTTTTTCCAGTTTTGTTATTATCAGAACCAGTAACTGAAGTGGTATAAACACGAGAGTCATTCACTTGAGAGATTTCTTATCCACCAATGAGAAGTACACTCCTTAACCGGTGAAGTGGGTTTTATATATATAGTTTTTTTTTTTCCTCTTTCACAAGACAGCTGTGAAGTACTGCGTACAGGGCCATTCCTGCCAAAGATACCCAGAAGACTTTTTGCTCGCATAAAAAGCCTGCTGCCTCACAGATATGATTTTTTTTTTTTTT
>NW_028185950.1:1596819-1633439 GCF_003343005.1 Rhea americana | reverse complement strand
CCCTTCTCCCACTACACAGGAAGCCACAGCAGAGTGGTTGTGGCTAGGTGAAGCAGCCCAGGGACATCAAGTCCTCCTGGTTATCTTTGTGCCACAAACTGGTTCTCGTGAGCATTTCTTATTCCCACAGGGTGTCCTTGTTCAGTTGTCACTGCTGGGTTTTTTTGAAAGGGGAGAGACAACTCACCCTCTTGTTCCCCAGCCAAGAGAGGACAGACATGATGGTTTCATTTAGTGTTCATTAATTCCAGTGACAGGGTTAGCGTAAAGCAATGATGTCAAATCGATGGATTTTGGTTCAAATCCGGTTCACTTTCACTGGTGTAAATTAGTCATCAGTGTAAAGTCTGTGCATCCAACGACATAGGGTAACCCCAAAATAATTCCCTCCAGCAGTCATGGCCACATAAAACCTGGTCATTTGACAAGAAAGCATCTACAGATGAGCAGACCTGCTCAGCATCTGCTGAAGAGACTTTTCTAGGAGGCTTTTAAGAGACACTTATTAAAATTCTTCTGATGAAATAAAAGGAAAGTTTTTCTTATTCTGTTGCCTCTGTTTCTCTGAAAAATTCAGCCATTACACAAAATTTCACATTAAATGTGCTGTACTTCACACCTACTTGTCAAAAATGGATATGGTATTGGTCATTTAAGGTTACTTTTAAGGCTTGAGGTAAATGGATATTTTACTTTGTGGGGAATTCTGGAAAGTCCTTTTTTTGTTTATTCCAAAACATATGGACATCTTAATTTCCTGAAAAATGACAGTCTGAAATCACTTAAAATTTCAAGTGSGTTGAAACTCTTCTCCTTACAAAGACAATGTTTTGTATAGTGTAACTCTACATTTGCTGTAAGTTATAATAGCTACACAATGAAAATATTTAAGGAGGTTCTTTGCATATCAGAAACCAATGTGTTTGTCTTACTGAAACTTCTTTCTTTTGAATTTTCTCTAAAAATKAACTTCAATCAAAATTGCTAAATTAACACAAGTTCCGCATATAACAAACAGGCATTGCCTCATGAAAAAATTTCCGTGGTAAAAGGTGGAGTGTAGCAGGGATCTGTGCTCTGTCCTGCCAGAAATTACTCAGGTAATGAGCAGAATTATGAATTTGTCTTCCAAGAATCCATTACTGGCATTCCTGGGAACTGCACATAACAATATTTTGGCAAAAATGCCTTTACTTCTCGTGCTGATGAGCTATGAGGGAGCTTCTATTTTAGTGGTAGAGCAAATTCATTAATTTTCCAGTCTTTCTGACTACCCTGTGCATGCCTGGTATGGGACATGTAGCACGCTGGAGCAACATGGCATAGAAAAGGTGTATATATGTTAAAAAACAGTTGAAGCAATACTTGTGCCAGACTGAATATCTGCAACCCCAGAGGCTGGGTGTGTGACTGAAACCTAGATCAACAGCCTGTTTTGGCCTTTTTTTTTTTTAGGTGGACCTATATCTATTAAGAATCGGACTAGTGAGCAGTAATCCTGCAGTCTTATGTGAAAGACGAAATAAACATGTGGGAGAAGATAGATGACATGAAAAAAGCTTGTTTTGCACTAGGTTCCCCTGACAAGAATAGGAGAATACTAAGAGATGTCAAATTGACTTTTACAGATCAGGTTAATGCCAAATACTTGTTTATCTTTAGAGATTCCTCAAATCCAGCGGATTTCAGCATTGTCTAATGAAAGCTAAGGGAAGAGTGGGAAATGGGGCATGCATAGTTCAGAGTAGGGGAAGATGCAGATGAAAACAAATGAAAATCCTCTCTCCTTCGTGTTTCAAGTGCCAAATTATGCTTGACATTTCCATTTCCCCTAGGCACGCTTCCATAAAATCGTCTTGAACTCTTCTCAAAGCACTAAAGCTTCCATCAGCTTTCCAGTGGAATCAAATAGGTCTGATTCATTTCTATCTTGGGTGTGAAATGTAATCATTATTATAACATTGCACAACTAGAATTCAGAAAAGGCACCAAATATATTTAATATTTTCATGGATGGGGTTGGCAATGAGCTTTGCTCTAAGGCACAATGTGAAATGTCATTCCAAATACATTGTGATTCAGGTGGGAGATGATCAGGTGTGGTGACGCATGTGTGGTTTGTTTTTTTGGTTTGTTTTTTAACATTTGTGAGAAGTCAGGGTATGTAGCACTAACATATTACTCCTGAGGCTTGTTGCACGTGAGGTTCCCTATATTACATCTAGGCAGAAGGTCTTGTTCTTCAGAGATCTGTGGAAGAAGGAAGTATACAGCCACTAAAGTTCTTGGTATTTCTCAATATGCCAGTGTTTTTAGGAAGTTTGAAAGCCTCACTTTTGGGGGCTTGTTTTTGAAGTATTTTGACCATCTTCCCAGTGAAGAATATTAAGAGTAGGGAAATGACAGAAATACTTTGTTTCTACTAATCTGTTTTATTGCCATGTTCTTCTTTAGCTTGTTTTCTTTTTATTCTAAAGGTCAGGAAAATTTTGAGAGTTGCATAGATTTTCCTGACTTTACTCATTGCAGTCAGACTTTTGAGGGAGATGCTGAGGTTATATGCACTGTTGAGGCCAGCTGGTCAGAAGAAATTCTCTGTCTATGTTAGTAGGARTAATAGTGACCCAGCTTTTGAGACCTCAGTGAATTGGATTCTTTGAAAAATATACCCTTGGGCTGTGGTTGCTGAGCACTTGAGAAAGCCTATGATTGATGACATGGTCATTACAAACATGATTAAGAGCAGCCAAGATTTACATTTACCACCTTGGCCTTTTCCAGTGTCTGCTAAGCTGTGGTCTCTAGACCACCGCGGATGCACACAACGTGACTCTGTGTGGAGAGGGGAATTGGGGAGTTGTGATTAATTTGGCTGGCAACATGATGCTGGCTCTCTTCTTTGATTGCAGTTGATGAATAGTATTTTAAAAGCTAAGATTACATTAAACTCTTTGCTATAGCTCCTATACAGTCTGAGGGCTGGAACCACAGCTGTGCTACTTCTACAATAGGTGCAGCTGAAGAAAGGAGAAGAGGAAGGAAAAGAAGCAGCTTTTAAGCTTAACTGGATTATTCTGTCTTGGGAAGAGGCTGGGAGTGTGTTGGGAACTGGGTCATGGGGCTTCCAAYGGGCCCCAGAGGACCAGGACAAGCACTCATCGGTTCTGGCCACTCAAGGTACAATGTCTCACATTAAAGTAAGTTGTTCCACGAGCAAGAGATTTGAGCAAGGACCAATACACCCAACGGCACCTCCTGGGACACCCATGGTGTGAACTTTCCCTCTGTGGCGCAGAAATGTGGGTCTCTTCCCCTTACCCAAATACCAATTTTCATAAAAACTGCCAGAGTATCATATTAAAACCTCTCTGCCAAATTCAGGTGAAATCAGCTGCCTAGCTCAAATTATTTGGGGAAAGGAACAGCAGAGAAAGAGGGCTAGACAGAAAGCTTTATCTCAGCAGCCTTGTTTCCCTAAGAAACCTGAATCATACTGGAGTGGCTAACTAGCAGCTCCTTGGATCCTAGTACAAGGAGTTGAGCAGGTGCCTCTGCTGCCCTTTCATGGCAGTTTTCCATGTGTTTTGTCCTGTATCATCAGTAAAAAGTCACCTCGGCTGAGGGGTGAGCTGCAAGCATATCTCTTTGTGTAGCATGGCAGCTCTTCCCTAGCATGTATTTTTTCCATTTTTCATAGTACTGGCATTTAATAATGGAGCTAAACCTTTCATCTCAGAACTCTCAATTTGATGTTCATGCCAGGACATTCATTGCAGCTGCCCTGATTTGATGGCAACAGTTAAAAGAAATAAAAATGACAAGCTTTGGAGCACTGTTCTTCATGCAGCACGATGACTGTTGGCAGCAGGAGACCTAATCACTCTCCTGAAGATTGCATAGGGGCTTGCCACACAGGGTGCTCAATAACTCAGATTTCCCTCACAGTCATGGTGAGCAGGAGGGTTGCTGAGCCTGCGGGATGTGTGGCCATTTGTGAGAGGTGTTATGCTGTCACAGCAGGAGCTTTCCGCTGATGTGACTATTCAGTGGTTGCCAGCCGTGTCTCCCAAGTATTGCTCCACTTGCACACTTCCAAGACAAAATCAGAGGAAGATTTTGGTGTGTTCCCCAAATCCACGGGGCATTTGTTCCTTGCAGGGAAGCAAGGGACACTACTGCTCCTGCTTCCCACCTATCTACTTCCAAATTCATATCTGTAACTTTAATATCCTTTGCTCTCTCCAGTTGATCTTCCTGCACCCAAAAGGTTGATCTAGACAGGTTGGATTGGCATGAGGTAGTAAGCTCTGCCACAACAAATCTTTAAACTAGCATAATAAATTATGCTCCATTGGCCAGTCTTTCTGGAAGGAGATTTTAATGTGGATTAAAATAAGAGGTTTGATAGATGCTGGAAATGTCTTCCTTTGGCAGTTAAGAAAAATCTGAATGCCTGTAATATTTCTGCGGAGAATTACAATAATTGATATTTAAATAGCATTCTGAACGGGGCTGTGATTGCCTGGGAAAGCCAGCCCCAGGAGCGAGATCTCTGTCTTTAAGCGCTTAGCCAGGCTTGGGAACTTAGAAAGAAACTTGAATTATTGAGAATTTAAAACATGCCTCTGCTTTGGTTTGAGTGCAACATCAAAGCATGAGTCTATGTGTTCCTGGCACAACTGCTTCTCTTCCCCTCCCAGTTGCTGAATGCTGCTTCATCACCAGTTTTATTACCACCACTAACCAGGGTCACCTCTGTCCACAAATGCCTTTTCAGTCTGTTCAAAGCAAGGAGTGAATTTTGTCCTCTTGAATGGAGATTTGCCCACCACTCCCAAGCCAAGCAATTAGTGCCGAAGCTAAAGGCGGCTGATAATCTTACAGAGAGTGCTGTTGCTTTTTGTGATGCCCTGTACCAAACAAGGGGCTGGGTCTTGTGTCAGAGGACATGTTAAGTCTCTCACCTAACCGTAGTTTTACTAAATCCCATAGCCATGGCACTTCTCACCTTCAGGAGCCACTGGCCAAATTGTCTCTCTCTTCTCTGATACCAGCAGTTTMAAGTGGACATTGCATACTTCTCTATCTCCTCCTATCTAGTTGGCAGCACTCAAAGCCAGTGCACATCTATGATTTCTACAACAGAAAGGCTGAATTATTGTACTCAGTAGAAAGTTGCAAAAAATACATTTTATAATGACAGGGTTTCTTTGAGGTTAGCCCTACTTTCTCTTCTATATGTAAGATGTTGCTGCTCTCTTTTCTTCCTCTTCCAAAATCCTACATCCCTTTTGGTTGCATGTTGTCCCACCTGTTTCCCACAGAGCTCTAGTATTTAAATCTTTGCAGAGCAAACCTCTTGGAATACATTTCTTCCAACATTTCACCTTTTCCCTACAGCCATTTAGCTCTTCTAGCATGTGTTTGTGACCCAACAGATGACTCCACTAATAGGATCTCATTGGTGCCAAGTTCTAATAAAAAAAAACACTCTGCTTCAGATAAATTGGAAGCTCTGAGGGTGCGTGTTGTTCATAAGTTTCAAACCAGCACGCAGTTCACTGACCTGCCACTGAACGCCTTTTTTTTTTTTTTTTTTTTCCCTCTCTTTTTTAGCAAAGCTTCTACTACCCATACAAGATCTGTGACTGAATAGGTAGGTTTGTGAGTATTACACAGCACATGGCTGTGCAGACATAGTTAAACTGATGCTTAATGACCCAGAGTGGTCCTAGCAGCTGTGTAGTGGTGCAAACGTAGCTGAGAGCTGTGCAGAAACAGCGTCGCTGTACAGCTTTTAGCGCAGAGCTAAGTTGGGGCGGGGGGGTCTCTGCAGCACTATACGTGGGGTATGGACGTATCTAACGCTTCTAATGTCAGTAGTAACTACTGTGAAATGTCTCCCTTTGCCTTGAAATCGTTACTGTTTTATGTAACAGCAGCAGTTCTAGTTCCCAGCTGAGATTAGAGGTCTATTAAGTGCTTGAAATTGTGCGAATGCATAGTATGAAGACGTGTACTTGTGACCAGCTCTGCATTGCCRTTTGCCTAAGCAACCCAGTTAACCCTGTCCCACTCAGATACACATCTATCTATAGCTACCTACCTAGATAGACAGATAGCTCCAACAGCATGTCTGCTTGGGGGTAGTAAGCACTTGGGCTACTCTCATTTTCTGCCTCTATTTGCAGCCTCTGACATATAGAGTGTTTGAATGAACAAAAATGAGAGGAAAAGAGAAGTGCCTAAACTTCAGAGCTACTGGTAGCTGAAGTTACAGATGAAACCTAGGAACTGCAAGTTAAATTCATTGTTAGCTTAAGTTAGAAAATAATTTCATTGAAGACAGTGGAAATTAATTCAGGGAAGCAGTTAGTTATTTAACATTTCCTCTCTAAGGAAATAAAGTATACGTTGTTTCTCCTGTGACATCTATTGCTTTTTCCCCCAGTGTAATTCTAGTGATTTCTATGGAGATATTTCTGGGAGTGAAAAATGGGAAATGCACAAATGCTCTATTCATAGTCAAGTGGCTTGTATAAACTCAGACTAGAGTCAAGTGAACACACACAGGAAAAAGAATTGTGTGTCTGATAAATAGTCTTGAAGAGGAAATGTCAATGAAGACGTTGTGAACGCAGGACTCGGCGATCCGTTGAACATCTGCAGGACTCATTGTAGGAGATACTTCTGTTTCTATCTGAAAGCTGAGTCAGCCCAGAGCCACTGGCTGCCGGTAGTGGATAAGTTAGTTACCACTTGCAGGTCAAACAACCCTCAGGCTCCCTCCTACTCATTACCAAGAAAGAAAAAACAACAGAACCATTCCTAGAACCATTCAGCAGCTGAAATGGAGACAGAATTGTCATGAGAAAATGGCAACCAGGYTGTGCTTGAAAATATTAATAGATTCCTTTTTAAATCTTAGCTTTCAAAAAGTCAGGGCATTAACTGATCTATGACTGATTTAGAGATCCCTATTTCATACTTGAGGAGGATTTATTTGCATGCCCATGGGATTCCAAATTCTTGTTCTTAACAACTAAAAAATACCATATTTTTATGGGGTAGACCTTGGGGAGCTGAGGYCCTGTGACTGCATTAACAGATTGGGAAACTGAATCCTAGAGCCTCACATGACTTGTCTCAGGTCATCACGTTTGCCAGAAAGATCAGGCTGTAGAMTTGTGGCAAGCTGATTCCCAGACCCATATTTCACTCTCAGTAGGTCACAGAAAATCTTAATAATGACTTTAAAATGTCTGAAATGCTGATGTGACCTTTTGCACAGGATGGAGATGTCCCAAGCTCTAGCAATCATTGGCTCTTATTAACCTGAATCTCCTCCTCCATCATCAGAGAAGACCATCCTTGACACCAGGGTATCAAATAAAGAAAGGAAGAAAATGTGCTTTTATCAACCAAACTGCTTTTTTCCTTAGTACAATGCCCTGCCTGAGAGCCAGAAGCCATGACCATAAGAGGCTTCCAGATCCTAGTGGAGAAGCAGGGATCATTACGACTGAATAGAGTCATACACAAAGGTGGAAAGATCCTCTTAGCACTCATTAATTGTAATTTTCAGGATTAATGCAAAGATTTGGCAGCTTGACAGARGAGAGTTTTAACACAGATAATTCACTGTAGCTCGCTGAAGTTGAGGGAAGGGTCAGTTGCTCTTCCTCCTCCCCATCACACCAGATGCAATGGATAAGGAAAAGGACTTAAGTAACTTGACAGGGGACAAGGATATAAGACATCCAATATATCAAAAGTTGTATTTTACACAAAACAGGCTAAACATTCATGTGACTTATTAAAGTAGCAGACTTTTCACTGATGACTGTATTGAATTGGGATTCTTYAAAAGCTAACGGAATCAATATAGGAGTAGGGAGCCAAAGTCTCTGAAAACAACTAAAGCCAAACTATATTTTGCAGTGCCTGTCTTCCRTGTGAATTCACCTAACTGCCCCTTAAACTCTAGCTCAGAGCAAACTTCACCTTATATATTCTAGTGCTGGAGCAATGAGCATCCTTCCAAAGGCACAACAGAGGGCTCTTTGGTACGTGCAGTCAGCCCTGCATCTGACAAGCTGTTGAGCAGTTTAATTTCTGTTGTGCAGGGTGAGATCTAGTCCTGTGCAAAGTGCCTAGTCAAGCCCTGTACATATCATGTCAGAGACTAATATATCTGAAAGTCTTGTGCTAGATCACAGTTTAAGGCTCAAATTCATACCCTTCACTTTCATCATACCCTTCACTTTCATCCTAAATAGCCAGGTTCCAGGCAAGTAGAGAGCAGAGATGGAGGATGAGGTGAGACCCACCTCAGGCTTTGGCCAGCACTCTGAGGTTTCCAGGCCTGCTAAACCTGATCAGTATCATGGGGAATGTATGTGTCTTTCCCTGCCCATCAGGGTCTTTCACGGTCTCTGTTTGGGTTTGGATAATTTTCTTTCCTGCCTCCTCTCACYCCACGTGCCCTCATGACCCTCGAGGTGGGACGAGGAGACTTAGATCATGCGATGAATCTCCACAATGGGCCTAGCTAGCTGCAAATGTACACTCGCCACATCCCTATCCTTAGTGGATCAGGCAGGACTGGGTCCCAGAGCAGATACAGGGACCGGAAAGGAGACACAGCACCTGGTATAGAATGGCCTGGATTTATGTAGCCRTTTCCTCACCAGGGTCCAACCACTGTTGATTTTCTGTGCATTTGTAAGTATGGGGTTTATTCCCTATCACTTTTTATTACATTCATTTCTTCAGAAGAAAAATAACTCAAGTGCCCCTAATCTTTTTAGCACRGAATTCTAGATTCTAATGGGCTTGTTTTAATTTGCACATATTTTTGTTAATAATGAAATCTGTTTAATGTGAGTTAAACCAAAAAGCCTGTAATGGTAATTCAAAACATAAAACTCCAGTGCATTTCTGTAAAAATTTCCTGTTAATATTCTTAAGGCTTTTYAAGGGATATTTTAAGTAGGCATTGGTATTAGCAGAAGCACCACACAAATTAAAATAGGCTCTTGATGACGATTTTAAAATGAATATTCACAGACTTTTCAGCATGAAATTAAATCTAGTTATATTTGATGCTGCTAGTATATTTTAAGAAGTATGCTTTACTGCAAAAAGATAGTGTTGCCTGTGAAGTTAGTATTGRTATTTAATTTAATATATTACAGCCTGTTGAATGTAATAATCAGATTTTATATAGCATAGCCCAGAAGCCTGTTTCAGGCTTTAAATATAATGGAGATGAAGCCTGAGCCAGTAGTTAAATGGTAGCGTTAATGAGGACATCCAGCTGCTGCCAGGACTCACTGTTTCAAGTTGGGTAGATAATAACCTTGCCGTGCTTACTCCATTGGTAATGCTCTGCAGTGAGAAAGCTGGCTTTGAGAATGGGGGGTTGTCCTACCCTGGGCCCTCTAGAAATGCACTTGCTTCAGTGCAGCCCCAGCACTTTGTACTGTCGCCATCTCTGTCTCATGTTCACTTTTGGACCTCCAGCTTTCGTATTCTGYTGCAGCTCCCTCTTGGGACTCCGTCTCAGGCTCTGCTTTCACCTGCTGTTAAGGACTAGTGTATTATKTGGATGAAGTCTTCTCTAGCTCCTCTGTAGCTCCCCACCTCCTGTTTTRCTAATGTAAGCTGGAGTTAGCTCCTCTGATGTCAGAGGCACGTAGCTAGTATCAGTGGGTGGACAGTTGTCCTTTCTTCACAAATCAATCCTTCCTCATTCTTTGCTGCTCTTTATTGATTTTTTCCCCTATTCTCCCTTTCTTCTTTTGAGTGTACAGAGCTAACCTCAGTATTATAAAATCCAGATTGCCCTCCCTAAGTAGTGTGGTAACAAAGCATATGCTTAAAATTAAACATGTGCAAATCCACTGAAAGTCCACGGGATTGAAGCATATGGTAAAAATTAAGCAAGCTGAATTCTGTAGGGGTAACTTTAAGAACACACGTCGTGTTGAACCAATGAATTGATGAGGAAATATGATCCTTATCTACTGTAAGGAGACGCTTCCACAACCCGCTGCCTGTTGCTATCATCCTGTGATAGTCAGATTCAAAATCTGCCCGAGTTTTTCTATTTTCTTTTGACAATAACACCTTGTGCTTGCCCTCAGGTTCCTGGAATGAGACAGTACTTTGCATGATATATCTTGGAGCCATTAAAGCACAAAAGCAGAATGTCATCTTCCTGCTGATGTACACCACAAGGACTTGTCATCCCCCTGATATAGTACAGCATGAGAATGGTCTCCCTTTAAAATACATCACTAGGGTAATGGCATTTTGAGTTATATGGTGCCAGGATGGCAATGTTTGAACCATTCACAAATGTAGACAAGACAGGGTCAGAGAACATCTTTAGTTTTTATGTGGGCAGCTGGACTAGCTGAAGAACAATAAAAATTGTTTTAAAGTGATAGTCATTTAGAACGCAGGAGTGAAATGACGTTGGATTAAAGAACTTCAGTGGTTTAGGTTCCTAATTCTCGTTTGTGGACGTCATCATTAGATATAGGATCCTTGAAGTCATGGCTGGATATCTTCTGTCTCTATGTGGAGTGGTAGAGGACAACAACAGAAGCTCACCACTGCTCCAGATCAGGAGTGCCTGTCTCCTTGGCCGGGCACGGCCCTGTGCGCGCACCTCAGGACACTGTAGCACGAGTCAGCCAGAGGATTAAATGAATCCCAAGATGAAGGCAGATGAGTTTTCATGACAAACCTGTCACTGACTTTTGTTTGTTAAACTCTGGGATCTGTTGCTCACGCATCGCTCCTGCCTGTGTGATTGGGAATGGACTGCCTGGGCAGACTATGTCCAGATCGCATTCCCATATCCTTCTTTGTATCCCATGGCTCACTCAGCTGCTATGAGCACTCTCACTGATGCCAGTAACATTGCCTGTTACAGCAGTGATATCCAGTACTTAAGTGTTTGCAGATCACTGTCTGAATTGGCTTTCTTTGCCATAAGTTTCTGGGCTCCATGAAAAACTCTAAACTCATGGAATAAACATATTAATCCAGGGCCAGCTCTTCAGCTAGCACAAGTCAGTGTGGTTCTGTTCCAGCCAAGCTGAAGATCCATTCTTCCTTGGTGTCTACATTAGATATGCAAGGAAAATGAACAATGCCAGCAAATGTATGTGCAGTTTAGTGATGAATTGATGCATCTTTTCACTTACTGTTTTGATTTTGCTGTTTTCCGCTGCTAGGAAATTATGCAAATTCTTCTTGTACAAGAAAAGAATGCTGATAAYTAAGGAGCGTGCAGTTTGGATTTAAGATAATCTCATAAATCTACACTAGTGGTCTTACACAGCAGCTCATTAATAGCTGTGGCAACTGTTATCTGATACCCAGGAACAGATTCTCAGTCCTCCAGAAGGTCACTTTGCACAGTTCTGGCTGAGAACTTTAGACAAGGACGGGGTTCTTGCAGATGTTAACAACAGGCCAAAAGAAAAAAAGGGGCAGGGCTATAGCCCACAAGGCCCTGGTCGCCTTTCAGGCCAAGTTCTGCGGGTGTAGTTCAACAGCCATGTTTCTCTAGGAGAAGAGAACAAAGAGACTAAGTGACTGTAGCACTAGGCTGACTCAGAGCAGAGATACCACTTTGTTGTCTTCAGGGGGACAACAATAGACTGGCAAGAATGGCAAACAAATATTTTTTGCAGGCAGCCTCCCTAAAGCTCAGAGAAGATCACAGCCTTTAAAGATGGGCTATTTCTAGCTACATTCAGAATTAGACCTACTGAGATAGATAAATTGCAATTTTTTCTGAAAGGTTTGCACTAGACACAGCCATAAAGATGTCAAAGTCTGGGGGGAATTCAGCAGTATTTTAGACTGTCCTCAACTCTAGTGCAAGTGATGCAAAAATCTGCTCTGAGGGGGGGAAATCTCACCCCAGATGAATGATGTTACTAAAAGAAAAATGCCTCTCTGTCATTAATGTGCCTTGGTAAGGGCTTGATTTAAACCAGCAGCTACCTTCATAACCGTGAACAGTTTTTGGACCTGTTCCTCAGTCTGCTTGACTTTAATACTAGTATCAAAAAAAAAAAAAATGCACTGGCATTTCTTCTTGACCTAACAGAGTGTTTGGCTTAAAATGCTCTAAGACAGAGCTTTAGCGGAGATGCATAAGAAACTGTACTTTCACAGAAGATTGTCCTTGAAGAAGGTTCATGCTCCTTTCAGAAGCCTGTCTGAAAGCTGGTTCAGCACTTGGAGTGGACAAAGAAAGTCCAGATGGCGTCTTAATTTGAGTTCTTACTGCAACATCCCACACGGGTGCAGCTTCCTGATCTCCTATCTTTACCCATATTGGGTTTATAATAAGGTGMCAGGTTGAGTTTGTGGTCCCTATGGAGCCCTGAGCGGTAGGAAGCTCAACTTCACAATGAGTTGTTTGAGTCTAGAYACAACTAGTTTGATTTCCAGATACTGCAATTTCTGTGTACAAAAATATCATRAGCAGGTTGCTTGTTATGTAAAAGAAAAGAGATTTACTGACCAGGCTTCGGGGCCACAATATCAGGGCCTAGTGATCTGTGTTGGGATGTCAATGGAATTCCTTCTCCCTGTACTTTCCAGTCCAGCCATGGTGCTGTGTGGCTCTTTTTAAAATCCAGCTGAAAATTTAGCACTAGTTATGGAAGTGAAATAGGTCAAAGCTTGACTCTAGATACCACTAGCACAAAGGTAACAAAGGTAGGTTATGCTCCAGAAATTATTCCTATTTGCACAGTCTTCATATCATTTATTGAAAAATGCAAGAATCACAGTCAAGGAGTCACATTAGCAGAATGAATATTATCCTGGGAACCGCCACAAAAGTTTTGCCTTGACTTTCTGCTATATATATTTTTCACTTGTTACAGTAATATTGTTGAATAGTTTAATTCTCTTCTGGGCACAATTGTCAACCTGGTTTCCAGAAGGGATACATGCCCCAGAATTTATTTTATTCCTGTAACTAACTATGAGCAGTTTTCATAAACTGAGGAGTTGAAATTGCCCATTCCCTAAGGCTGTCTGACAAATGAGATCAGAAGTCCAATGAATACATATCTTGCAAAGCTTTTTGCTTCAATTACATATATCCATGTGCAACTGGTAATGCCACAATCACTTCAAATAGTATCTTTGTGAATGCGAAAGACTACAAATTAAAATCTATTGGACATCAGTATCCAACATGTTTCTGGAAAGATTAAAAGGGGAATTTTCCAGGGACAAACGATGAACAATTAATGAGGCCTGGAGTGACTCTGAAACAGGTAACAAAGAAATAAAACTGTAAAAGAAGAAACCTTCAGAAGTGAGCAGTCTGGTGCCAAGATTCAGCAGGAGGTTAGTGGAGAGTTTCACTAGATCCATTAATGTCTGTGAAGTATTCATGGAGTGGATCAATGAGCAACACAAACTCCCAGGAGGAAGTGAATTAAAAGCTTATTTTTATGGTGAGAAGCAAATAAAGCAGAGATCACACACTAACTGGTGAGACTAAAACAAAGCATCGGATGGGCATTTGGTCAGTGAGCACCGTCTTTCCCAAGCTCACAACTAGTTTGAGGTCAGGTGGAAAAATATTTGGCCACGTTAAAACTTTGCGATGACGGCCAAGGGAGGCCAAAACAGTGTTTCGTAAGTGACCTTAAGTCAACCTGGTTTTAAATTTAAGTTATCGATATTTGGTGGGAGAGAAGGCTATTTTTTGTATGTGGGTAATAAACTCTGTGACTTAATTTTAGTGGAGGCAATATGAAGGTACTAAAATCCTAAGAACCACCTTAAAAATGCAGCACCAGATCTTCAAATGATTATGCCAGCACAGCACCACTGAAGCTTCTAGAGTGCTATTGATTTACACCAGTTGAACATCTGGCCCATATGCTTTGTATTATTAAATACTTCTGTGATTATTATGTGAACAATTAAGATTCATGGAAATGAAAAAGCAGGCTATGAATTGTGCCTTCACTGTAATTCAGGAAAAGGAATTGCTCAGCCTTTCATGGTATAGCTGTGCAGTTTATCTGTATGTTTTTGAAGAAACCAGGGAAGCAAGCACGAACAGGACCCCAGGAGGTTTTTCAGACCATCTTATTCASGGCAGGGTCAGATTCACCACTGCCACGTTTGCCCAGCTAGTTCTTAAAACTCTCTAATGTCTGAAATCCCGTAATTTACCTCAACAGTCACAGCTAGTGCTGAGATACTACGGACAGTTTTTCCTCCTGTCTGGCCTACCTCTCTCTCTGGCTTCTCTTGAAGTCCTTGACTTTTTGCCCTGTCCACCATGGCCATAGAGAAGAGCTTGCTCTGCCTAGCAGCCCTGCTTCGTGATGAAGCTTGTTACGTTTGTGTCTTCTGTTCAGACATCCAGTTTGGTCARTCATGTTGGAATTCAAGCCAGAGAATTTCCAGACAAGCCTAAGTAAATGTTAACACTGTAACTTCTTTATTCTTTTTTTTTTCTTTAAACCTGATTCCCTTTCATGGTTTGCTGCTGAAGTATAGAAGTACATTGAGCCATGAGAGAAAAAGATCTATCTCTAAGCATCAGCAGRTTAAGGGAATAGGGTGAGATAACGTTTCGCAAACCTGAAAGGATTTGAAAAATCCCTCTCCTKCTATTTCTGGAAAAAAGTCAATGACAGGGCAAGATTACCTTCATTAATAGTGTGACARTGGGTGTTGGCTGCAAGTTTCATTTAACCTGAGAAGCAGCAGTCAGCAGCTGGATTTTCACATCTAARCCAATATCCAGAGAATCAAAGATTCTTTGCCACACATAAAATCAGGTTCTGTTGTGTGTAACGGAGCTCAGCAATGTAATGTGCAGGAGAGAAGAATAACCTTTTAACATCTCCACAGTCCCCAGAGACTTGCGTGTTGCTGATTAATGGATGCTTGGTGACTTGAAGTTTCTGAAGTTGAAGCTTTGCATATATTGCACAAGTCACCAGTTGTACTGAGGGCTTGGTAGAGACAGTTTTTTTGGCATTCCTCCTGCTTTTTAGACATGGCATGACATAACTGACTGC
The DNA here is from genome assembly GCF_003343005.1 of Rhea americana. Taxonomy (NCBI): domain Eukaryota; kingdom Metazoa; phylum Chordata; class Aves; order Rheiformes; family Rheidae; genus Rhea; species Rhea americana. The sequence goes on along the minus strand of NW_028185950.1, from coordinate 1,618,350 downwards.
TCTGAAGTAAAGGCAACTGTTCTCTGGAGAGAGGTAGCTAAAGCAACACATAGGAACTGCTACACAGGGCCTGGCCACCAATATCCCGGCTCTGATCGTGGCCACAAGCACCTTCGTCAGGCAGACAGAAATGCAAGATGGGTTTCTGAGGTCTTTCAGTGCAGACTAGAGCTTGGCTAAACCTCATCAGGGTGAAGTCTGAGCGGACAAGCCATTGCCAAAACACCTCAATCCCCTTTCAGATATTCAGCATGTCTGAGGGAAGGGTTGTTAAGGGGAATTTCTGTTCTTACTGATTCTATGTTTCAATTTCTGCATATATCTGAGGGTGGAGGAGCCTACATCACCCATACAACAAGGGCCATTCTTTAGTTAGCTGAACAGTTTAAAGCCTTGCCAGGCCATAAACTAAGTATGTAAATCACAGTTGCTTTGTCCTCATTGAGATTGAGCCAGTGCTCAAGCAAAAAATATACTTTTTTATGCTAAAGACAAGGCTGCAGAGAACTCAAGTAACCAAAGGAACATAGTTCAGTGGCCCAGTTAGGAAAAGGACCCAGAAATGGTGGGCTAACTTCCAGGGACATCTCACAATTACTAACTAGCTCTTCTCTTGAGGATATGAAAGTTTTTTCCAGCTGACTTTTGTGCTTGTGGATTAGGCAGTTCTTTCTGGAGCATTGTCATTTATGTGTGTCTTGAAGACAGACTGCTGTTATCTGTTCATCTCATGCAAACATCCAACACTTTGTCGATCAGGATGTATCTCTGCCACAGAAATTACAGGGAGCCAGGACTGCGTGCAGGAAGAAGGTCTAATTAACAAAATCTACACTCCAAGAATTTGCTATTTTCAGGGCATTTTTTATCCACCTGCCAAGCTGTGCTAATGCTAGCAGTGCTCAGCAAAAGGAGTTTTAAAATGAGTATTGGGAAAAAAAAACAATTCCTGTCCCTGAACAAAATGCAGCCAGCTCCCTGAAGACTTGTATGCAAGTCTGATTGATAGCCCTGTAGCTGTCAGTACTTTGGGGGTTTGCTTATTATTTTTGAATCCTTTTACATCTCTGTTGGTTTGTCTGGCAAACTATTGACTATACAAACATAAAAATGAGGGGCTTACTGTGGCTGCCTTTAATTCTTGATAAAAATGGGGAAACCATGACTTCTATTATTGTTATAAAAGTAATAATAATACCCTACATTGACCTACATTTTGTAGCAAAGCAGATGAAAGTGGACTGCCTGGACTGTTGAATCCAGTTCCTTGAAATCTGAGGCCAGTGTGCAGGAAGGGTCTAGCCAAGGGGGGGGGGGGGGCCTCCAGACACACATTTCACTTGAACAGTTTCTCAAAGCTCCTTTAATATATGTCTGCTATTTTGCCTGCTAGGAAAGTTTGGCCTGGTAGAGGCAGACACATTTCCCCACTAGATAAATCACCTTCCAGCTATGTGACGTGCGTGTGCACACAGCTATATCCTGAGTGTGCGCAATGGGGGCTGTAGCGATGGAAAAAGTCTGCTCTGCAGCATCGCGACTCGAGGGGTGCGTGGTTSAATGAAATTGGTGCAAGCTTCCCGACAAGGAGGTTCATCTTAGGAGAAAGTTGTGTCCTTGTTCTCACTTTGAACGCTGGTAAGCTGAACAGAGAGCAGTTTGGTGATTTTTCCAATGCCCATAATAAATCAGAGACAGAGCAAGGGCTGCAATGCAGCTCTTCCCTGTCCTGCCCTTCCCAAAAGTTTTGTTAGTTACGCTCAAGTTCACTGACATTTCAGGTGCAAAGAGCAAATAAATATGTGAAAATTATTTGGAGRTATTTGGAGATATTATCTGGAGAAGTTCAGAAAGGTGTGGAGAGAGAAGAATTTAGTGAGTGAAGGTTTTGTGAAAAGAATCGCTGGATGTGATTGCTTGACAGAATTATACTTCATTACTGACACTTCACAGCCTTGATTTTCATATTTATTTGTGACTCCTCTTTTTTAAACCACAGCCTCTTTTGACATGACAGTCATGCTGTGTAAAGCACTATTGATTAGAGTTTCTAATTTCATGCCATTACAGCATGGCCATTGAGGAATGAAATGTATTTTATTTTTTCCACCACGGGTATGCCAGCGGCGCTTGGTACACAGCCATCATGCAGTCTGTCAGCAGCCTGCATTTTCAGCTAAAGATCTCTGCTGTTTCAGCCAAAAGGAGAATTTGCCCAAGGTCTAAGCCTCCGCACAATGTGTTGCTCTTGAAATTAGAATAGATCAGTGGCAAAGTGTATTTCAAGGCCAGAGGTTTCCAGAAGGATAGGACTAGGTTCAGGGCTRGGTTACAAGGACTTGGGAAGCTTCCATTTTTTTCTCAGCCTTGCAATAGACCCCCTCCCCTTTTTCCCTTCTGGAGGAACGCTTGGCATTTGCAGTAATATCGGCCATCTTTCCAGTGTCTCTAGTTTGATGCACAAACAAGTGAAGAAAACTACTATCACTRAAGAGTTAGGAAAATCTCAGAGTCAGAGTCAGATAATCATGCGATGCGATGTATGTGATCTCTGTTATGTACAAGGGGGCAGGAAAGAGCTGGTAGCGCACCTGAGAAAGACCTGTCTTTGCTTTCCACACATTGGATTGGGGCCTTTTTGGCCCCAAGGAAGCCAAGCTTCCCAAGGAAGCTTCCCTCATGTCAGATGAGACAAGCAAGCTGGTGAAAAGGCAATCATTTCACATGGTTGGAGCTTCTTGYGGGAATCTTCCATGCCCATCTTCCTTCAGGTGTCACCCTGATCCCTCGTTTTTTTGAGGCCAGCCAAAAGCAATCTCTAAGAGGATTCTTTTGACCTGTTGTGAAAAATCACCATTTTTTCTCTCTCTGTATAACAAAGGCTTGTGCTATCCTGAGGTAAAGGCACCAGGAAGATAAAGTCAAGCTAATCTGCAGCTGAKCTTGACTCTAATGAGTTTCTCTCACAGTAAAACTAACGTGGCTTGTCCTACACTCTGTTTTTACCTCTGAACAGTAGATATGCACTAGCTATCCTGAACTAATGAAGCTTTCTAGCAGTGAAGACAAGCTCTAATGGAGTGGCTRTAGTTATGTGAACCTCTTACAAATAGCCAGATGAGAGAACAGAGAACGCTTGAAATCTGTCAGTGGGGAACCAGCTGGGGGAAGTTCTCAACTTCTGCTTTATTCCAAGAGCTACTGACAAACAGTGGCGGACTTTACATGATGAATTATTACAGCACAGCCTTGGCTGCTGTAGGGCTGCAGAGGTGAATCTCAGAGCTGTTCTTGTGCGCACATGAGAACTGGAGGATGATCTCCAGTTTTGTGCTCCCCCTACAAAAAGACATCGGATATACTGGAGCAAGCCCAGTGGGGGCCACCAAGATAAATAGGGGGCTGCAACACACAACATACGGGGAGAGAAATGGCCTTTGGGGAAGGCAACAGGAATATCTTATCTCTGTCTGTAACTATTAATAGGAGGACATGGAGAAGAGAAAGTCAGACTCTCCCTGGAGATGCACTCTAACGGCGCAAGGGACAACAGGCACAAACTGCAGCAAAGGAAACTCCAGTTAGACATGATGAAAAATCGCTCACCATGGAGGTAGTCAGATGCCAGATGCCCAAGGAGATTGTAGCATTTCCAGTCTTGCACATGTTCAAAACTCAACTGAACAAGGCAACCCACACTAGTTGGCCCTGTTTGGACTAGGAGTCAGTTTTAATTGCAGCTGGAGTAAATCAGGTGTGACTCTGGAGCTAATACTGCTGAAACGATTTAAATCTATAGAGCTTTATTATATTCAAGATTTTCAAACAGGAGGCCAGTCCCGGCCTAATTAAATCTGCCAGACCAATCCACTTTAGATGGCCATCGTCCGATTCATTGGAGGCTGCATCTTGCTAGTACCATCTTTGCTTTCACTGGAGGTTACAAGCCCAGCACTTTGAAACAGGAAGCAGGATGGGATGCTAACTTTTTCTCTACCAAAAAGATGTTCCCAAAGCCTGAGGGACAGTAGAAACCTCTGATGTTACCCTGTAAAGCATTTGCTTTCCAACYAGCAGTGCCTCATGAATCTCAGGGGATGGATTCTCCCAGATTGGAAAAGTCTCTTGCTGCCATGATTTGCAATCAGATGGGATGAGCTTAGGATCTACAGTATGCCTTGCCTGCACAAGCATTGTTGGACAGGACCCCTCTGAGCTCTGAGCACAGCTCCCTAGGGGAAAGGGTGACGGGCAGCCAGGCAGGTCAGCAGGACACAAGGCTAAAGCTTTAGTAGCGTGCCAGTTTTTTTTCTTGATTCTGGAAGCTGCCCCAGTTGGCAGCCGTATTTTAAAATTCACAAAGCTGTGTGTGTTCATAGAGTGAGCAAAAGGCTTTCTGTCCTCTGCTGGCATGCAGCCCAGTCTGCAACATCTCAGCGCTTCTGTGGAAAGGGATCCTGCCCATGCCATTGCTGTCACTTCACACATATGTTCCTTCTCCAGTCTCCACTTTGACCTAGGGGATTTAAATGAGGGTCTCCTGGACAAACTTGGCTTCCTCCRTCACCTCCACTCATCAGATTGGTCCTGCTGGAGATAACTGAGGGATGCTGTAGCTCATTCTGTCCAGCGTCTGCCATTGCACGGTGTCAGGCTCCCCAAGGAGTCTCCACGAGAAGCCCCGAGAAACCCTGGAAGGGCCGCGCTCAGCCCTCCCTTCCCCAGTGCTTGGGTTTCAGTGTAATGCGATCCTCGTACACTCCATACCTACCCGCTGTCTGAAGAGTCCTGTGGGCTTTTGCAGGCTTGCTGACATTTATATACATTTCTAAATATCACCGAAGTATTGCTGGGTGAGGGAAATGTGGAATGAATGACACAGACTTGCAAACAGCAAAGGGAAAAAGGTAGTTGGATTCTAGTAACCTTGCCAATAGCCTCCTCCCCCCGAGGAACGAAGCCTCCTAGCAGGCACTGCGCCTTTCGCAAGCGATGGAATGAACTTCTTTAGGTTTAGCCCTAAGTAAATGATGGTCCAGCTCATAAAACATCCTGAAGTGCAGAACTGTTTACAGACTTTATTTGTCTTGAGCTTTGTGCTTTGTGAGATCAGAGGCKATTTTATTACCCAGCTATATCCAACTTTGTGCAATGTCATTCCAGCAAGTAGATCACAAATGCCATGTGAATGTTTACTGTAATGAGGAAATACATTACAGCCGGGAAGGATGGCAGCATTTTGCTGCAGTCTAATAGAAATATACTTTTAGAGCAGCTGAAAGCCAATCCCAAAGATGGGCTCCTTCTTACTTCCTTTTACAGTGATTTCTAGCTTCCTATTATCTAGAGGTGAAGAAGGGAACATATCCTGATGCTCCCTGACACCCTGACTCCCTATCTCTACAGCTGGATGCTCCCCACAGCTGGAGCCAGGGAGAAGCAGGAGGGGCAATACTGAGCCTTCCCCTGTTCCTAGTAAGTGGCATCAGTCTGGGGGAGCAGTTCCCCAAAATCAATTAGAGCCATGCTGAGACTGCTGTAATATAGACAGGGATCAGGGGAGCATCAGTGGTGATGTGCAGCCAGCCAGCTTGAATTTCACGTAAAATAGAGCTTAGTCAGCTTCCAATATTGGAATGTAGCCTTTTATTTTCTAAGGAAGATGCAAGCAATTTGTCTTTAGGATGCTATAAAGGCGCCTTCAAGAAATATCATATAGTCTGYTAATGCTACAGAAGAACCTCTTAAAAACTTAATTGCCTGTGTCACCAAATGAGGAGAGAGTGGTCCCTTGAAATGATCCTGTATTTTGAAAACACGCAGTCAGTTCTAAATACTTTCAAATGGTACATGCTTCTTTACTCCTGCTGACAATAAGAGTAATTGCTGAGCACAGGATAAAGGAGATTGTCTAAAATGTTTCCACATTATTTTGTTGTTCCATATTTTTTTCACAATGTAAAAAGACAGAGGCACTCTCGATCTGTGACCGAACAAAAGGAGAGGTTTTCTTCTGGTGCCAAGAAGCAAGGAAGACACATAGATCTCCATAATAAAGTGGCTCTTTTAGTCTGAGAACATTTCAGCTCCCACCCCTGGTTCCTTTTGCCCCTTTCCCCTATTCAACACCTTTGTTGTTTTAGGGATGATTAAAAGGCAGAGAAACAAAATCAGCTGATCACATACCACGTTTATGGCTACATTAGTGTGCTGGGGCGGTGTGGCAGCAAATGAAAGCCTTGGTGGCTCTAGGGCTGCATGGTGCTTGCACTGCACCTGGGCAATGCCTTGTCGCAGCCTCCGCTTGCCCCATTTAATGAACAAGACATCCAATGCTGGGGTGAAGGGATTTGACAGAAGTCACAGAGCAGTGACACTCCACAGTCTTTTTGAAAGAGAAAAGAAAATGTTTAAAACCAAAGTCTGCTACTCATGCTTCCAAAGAACCGCTCCATCAAGCACAGCTTCCATATCGGACAGGTCCTCAAGCACAGAAASTCTCGCTGGAGCCAATGTGTTTTGGCTGAGCCGTTTTGGCCCTTTGCACGTGTGACCAAGTCAGCCTCGGTGTTTCTCCTGGAAGTCTGCTGCGTACAAGCATGATGGATAGGGATGCTTCCTCCTGCCACTTACTCATTGCACTGAGTCACCGGCATCTCTATTAATCCTGCAGTACAAGAGACCTTGAACATGTCAGCCTTCACCTCTCACTCTTGTTTTATTTTGGCCATAGTGTTTAGCATACGGGACTCCTTCATCTGAGCCTGGTCGGCGCTAATGTTGGTGTCTGCTATCATTGTGTTTGCCCCTTATAGATTTGTTTAGCTCTCTGCATTTTCCTGTGTGGCCCATGATGCAGCGCAGTACAACAGAAAGCAATATCCACTGTAACATGATGTGACAACTGAAACCTCAAAGGAGATACAGGCTTATGCTGACTGTACTGTTGATATGCTTCCTTTGCACCTGCTCTGAAAGCAGGAAAAAAAAAGGGGGGGTGTGATCTATAGCTTTAACTTTATTATTATTATTATTATTTTAAAGCATTAACTTTTTTGTGGGCAAACAGATATGCAAAGCACAGCAGATGTCTCAGACTTCAAGAGACAAGGGAACATTTCTTCTTGGTCCTTAGATGAAATGGACTGGGCTTTGCTCCAGAAAACAGAGGCGATTAATCCATCACTGAACATGAACTTAAATGAGCTAATATTGGGTATTTTAGTTCTGATGTATGTGCTAAATGAAGTAATCATTCAGAGGGTAAAAGTAATGGCTTTGGGAAAATGTTCTAAAATACAGCAGCTGAACCACGTGGGGCTAAAGTTGCATCTAGCTGGAGCAGGACACTAGCACGTTTGTCATTCATATATTATCTCTGTGCTGGAGCACTAGGAAGGTGAGTGCACCAGGTCTGAGCTTTATGAGGCTACACCGAATATTACTGACCACAGGGTAAGTAAATGCTGCTTATCCCAGACAGTTTGCATGACATCTCAGTGTCTTGACACGTGCTACCTGCTCTGGCCTCCGGTCCCAGCTTAGCCTGCCCCCTTGGCATCTCTACGCAGAAGATGCCCTGGTGTGGTTTGTGTTGAACTCTACCTGCCGGGGTGAATTCATCCTCACATTATCCACCAACCATCCTGCTCTGCAAGTGTCATTAACCACAATTACACCCTTAAGCAAGATACAGCAATTGATATTTTTATTGTTGGGAATTTTTTTACTGTGACTTTTGTACCCACCTGGAGTGAACAAACTATTATAAGTTTCATCCAATTATGTTAAGTGTAGTTGGACATACTGTGCCTAACACAATCTCTTTTCAGTGGGAGAGAGGGGCAGTCCGTTATCAGCTCGAGGCGCCATCATTCATTAAGACATCATTTGCTTCTCACCAGCAGAGCCGAAGCAGCAAATCTCTAGGATGGCATAATAAGGTGTGATAACGACAGATAGGCAGAACAGGATTAACAAAGGGGTCTTCTCCACATTAAACCTTCCTCTTACTACTTTGCTCAGTCCCYGTCTTTTATGATCTCCTGAGGGAACGTTTCAAAGGGGTGCGTGGAAGTTAGGCGCACAAATCCAATTAATTGCTGATGTGGTTTGTGCCTAGAATCACCATGCACCAGTTTAAAAAACCTGTCTGCCTGAGTGCAGCAGACTATAAAAAGGAAAATATTGGGCATATAGTGCTGTAAATAAGCCTCTCATCCCTGTCTGTTGTTCTTGCCCTGGGCTAGAAAAGTCTTTGTTAACTAGTTCAGCACCTTTGTCCTCATGGTCCAGTTCCTCATAGAAGACCCAGATCTGCCAGCTTTAACACTTCGGTAGGATTCTTTTTTTTTTTTTTTTTTTTTTTTTTTTTTATACTAGCAATGACTTGGATGATGCACAAGAGTCGAAGTGGGAGAAGAAGTCTACATAATATCTCCTTGGCTGCAGGCTAGCAGGACCTGGTGGCTACTTACACAGGTAATTTCTTTCAGGAGCAAGCGTCAGGGGAGTATTGATGTATGTCCTCATTCCTTAAGCCCTGTGTCAGCCGCCTGAATGTGTCCATGGAGGAAAGGCCAGTGTGAAGGGTTGCAATTAGCTCCTTGGCCTAGTCAAGATGCCACTGGGATTCAGAGAACTGTCTTCATGGCATGATGCTTCTTCAACAAGTTGTCTAGGACTGTGTCATACATTTTGTCCATCCATAGAGCAATCCTTTCATGACCTTTGCCATTAGATTGAGTGTGGGCAGCTCAGTGTAAAGGTTTTCCAAGCATGAAGAGAAGATGCTTCAGCTTTCATCAAYTTACAAGGTGTATACAGACTATGAAAATACGAATTTGGGGGATGGAGAAAGATGGACATATTTTAACCAGTACACTTCTACTTAGATATATATGCACATATATGTAATTCTAAATAGCAAAGATGCCAGAAACCCATCCCATTGCTCATGGAGGAGAGAGTTTTCACAGGTGCTGTTTGTTTTTTTGTTTCTGCCACCACTTTCTATAAAATTCTGTCTACAGTAAAGCTCTTGCTGGTATAGAAATATCACAAAGATTCACATCCTACGTGACATGACTGTGACTTGGCCATAGCCTATCCTGGTGGTTACTAGTATGGGATGTTGGCCAAGATTCATAGTAATAAAGGAACATTGTGTGTGGTGCTGGAACAGGGCTGAGCCAGTTATCTCCTTACATGTTCAAATCCAGGCCTAAATCTGACAGCACAGAAACTCTAGGAGGAAGACTCTCCTTTCTGTTTCTRCACTGCTGTCAATCTGGGTATAATTGAACCACTCAGATATGAACAAAGTAGGGCAGGCAGGCTGCCCTCTTCAACCTGCTGGTGTCTCACAAGGTAGGCAGAAGCCGAGACAAGTGTGAAGCACTGCATATTTTGTGTGCTAATAGGTAAAAGCCTGTGTAGTAATTTGTTTGAACATATGCAGTAATAACATTAATTTATGACTTTTGCAAATTATTACTATTGCAGGTTTCTTCCCTGCCTTTGTGTGTGTGTAATACAYAAATACATACATTAAGTTTTGCACATTGCTTGCAACACACTCCTGCTGCTCGATTTCTTCTTTAGGGCAAGCAGCTGCTACCTGTGGCACTGGGGATGCCAGAATGCGATGAGAGTCAGGTAGACCAATAAATCACTGATGCAATCCTGCCCGATCCACCCCTGGTGAGAATGAATCTGATGCCTGAATGCATGGGGGAATCTTACTTCTACCTGTCTTCTGTACTGTTCTGGCTTTTATCCAATTACTTGACTTTTTACCCCCCCCCAAATGCATTTTTCCTGCCAGTATGCCTAGGGACGGAGGACCAGCAAAACACCTAGTTGACGGAACGGGACCAAGTACCTTGACAAAGGTCACAGAAGGCTAGTGTCAGAGACGGAAATTGAGCCTGGGCCTCTTGCAGCAGAGACTGAGCAAGACCTCGTGGGCTCTGAGTGCTATTCAATGAGAAGGATTTCACTGTTTAAAGAGGACCTACTTCAGGGCCTGCCATACCTCAGAAGCCAATGAGAACAGCAGCTCTGCAGAAGACACTTTTTAATATTTTTTTCTTCCCAAGGCCTCTTTGCAGCTTACTCAGGAAAAGCATAGCATCATTAGATATAGACAGATGAGCTGATAATTCTTTTCATTTGCCTTTGGATTCTCAGTGTCATGTTGTTATAGTATCAGTCCGGACCCTGAAAAGTGGAGGTTTCTTGCCAGGGTTCCCAAAAATACCATTTTGCACTATTTTTTTCTTTTTTCTGAGCAGGTCAGACTGTGATGGTCAGTGGCGCAGTTGTGCTCTATAAATGAATTAGAGGGAGCTGACAGAGGCCAGCTCCCTGCCCCTCAATACAACGGCAGAGTGGCATGACCGGAGCACATACCAGCAGAACAACAACTCAGAAACTTTAAAGTCATGACCCTGGAGAGTACTTCAGGCTGCTGAGATTCAAAAGATTTAAACAAGATCCATGTACCAAGGCCAATGCTTAAATACACATTTTGATAAGGAAATTCTTCTAGAAAAAAAAAGAAAAAGGAACTTCAACCAGAAGCACTGAAGATAATTTTGCTTCAAACATTGTTAGAAGAAAGTACCTTTGGCCAAAATTTATTTCACAGTTTTTCTCCACTCCAATAAACCTGGTTGCTGTCTCCATCTGGGAGATGACTTCATTTCACCGATTTTCTAAGACTCAGCTCTCTGTGCCTCAAAAGCAATTGTTTATACTGCAGTCAAAAAATGTTTATCATCATAGTTGCCTTTTTTCCACTGCAGAGTAATTAATCAATATTTCTCACGTAGAGTAGTCAATTCTCATTACCAGGATCTCATAAAGTTCTCTTTTCATTGTAGAAGAGATGTGGAGTTTCCAAGAGCTACTTTAGGCTCTGGCTGGGGCTTGTGCATCACATTCTCTCCTGTGGTGCGGTCGCCTGGAGCTGTGAAGTGCAAAGGAAGCACAGCAAATCTCTCACTGAAGGAGGCAGCTGGAGTTGCCGAACTCTTTGCTGGTATAAAAGCAACAAAGATTCTCCTGCGAATTATTTTTGTGCAACTCTGTGCCTCCAGCACACAGTGCCAAGGGGTGGGGAAGGAAGGAGGCAGAGGGGAGGTCAGAAGTAGCCCATCTTTTGCTGATGCAAGAGCAGGACCTTCCATCCGTTGCAGGAATTAGAGTGGCTCCTGTGTCCCAGCACAAAGTGGCTGAGGGCCACTGGCCACATGCACCTACATGGGTTGTAGACTCTGCCCCTGTAAATACATGGTCAGTCTTAATCTGATTGCGTGAGGGGAGAAAGTGCATTCTGCTCCCAGTGTGTATGCAGCGGATGAGAACCAAATGCCAAATAGCACTAACAAAATTGTATATTTGAGTCTTTCATTAGGCYTTTGAGTTCTTTCCTGACTCCATGCATTTTACTGCACAATATAGCACTGGAAGTCATTGTTATTACAAAGAATCACTAATTCAATAAACCCACTATCCTACATGAATAACATCCATACAATATTAATGCATTTCCCCCATCATATTCATTGCAGAACACAAAAGCTATTAATAGAATGCAAGAAGGCTTACGGCAAGGATGCCATTAATGCAATAGTCACTATTACCCATGCATTGCTGGGGCTGAATTGAAGTGCTGGAAATTATGACTGCAAAGCACATTTTTTTGGATGCCATTCATAAAAAATATGGGTAAAAGTTAAAACTTCAAATAGAAGTAGGAAAGCTGCCTGGGATTACATGATAACATGGCACTTTTTATTATCCCTCTTCAATTGTTTGACGTTTATGCCTCTGTTTAGCAAGTCTGTTCGTTATCATTCTCCAATTAACAGAGACTTTTTCAGATTATTTTTATGAAATTTTCATTTAATTAGCAATACAGCTGAGTCTCAAATGGCAGWTTTAAAAATATCCTTCCACTGATCAAGCAGCCAAATGGTCTTTCTGAGATATTTGCAGAACTGTAAACCTTCATTTGCCTCATAATTATCCCACCACTTAGATGACGAGAATGCATACACCTGACAATCAGGGGTTATTCACTGGACGCTTTCATTGCACATAGCGTGGAAAAATAAAAATTTCACTTATTAAAACCTTCTCATGGTCTCATCTTTGAATAAAGGATGTGATTTATCAGAGTTTTTTCAGTTTCTGCACAATAGATAGGGAATTAAAATAATGAATGATAAGTAATAGAAAACAGGTGTGACCAGGAGACATAAACCAAGCAATTCACAGGCACAGAGCAAAATGGGAGGAAATACAKTTGTAATATGATAATGAAGGCAAAAAGTAAAATAAAATGAGATAAAATAAACAGTAAAAATTCATGGAATGGGTCCTCCTGCTACCCAGCTGGAGACCATTATGGTATTTAGCAACTACTGTATAAATGGGTTTAAAACGCATTTTTGCCATATATTGATGGGTGTGTATAGTCTAGGTAGAAGACTTCTTTAATCTACACTGAAGTGCTGCCACGTTTGCAAGGGAATTTGGCCGCTTCCCAGAAGGTTTCTGCCATTCAGATCTCATACTGCACTGCGCTCTGCAGCGCACTGCTTCTCTCTAGCTCCTTGTGATAGATTAGCATATGTAACTCAGGACAGCCCCCTGTTTCCAACTCTCTCAGAAAAGGACTGGTTATTATTTTGATAATGGGAAAATTCAGTTTCGTAGTACAGGGTTTCAGGGTAAAAGATCAAATCTGAGTGGAAAGGAAATACTATATTACATAGCTTCTATCTTGTTTTAGCAGGGGATGAAACTTGGCTTCTGGGCAAGATGGTTTGCCCACGTCAGAGGCCGTTGGTGTTACGCATGACCCAACGGGACAGCTGGCTTCGCCGCGATGGCTTTCTGGTGCTCCTGGCCTCAGTTGCATTCAGACAGTCCTCAAGTCTAGATAGGCAGGAAGAAGAAAAGTGAGACCAGGCCACGGCCCTTTCAACTGACTGAAATACACTTCAGACCTGCAAGACTCCACAAACTACCTTCACCAAATACAACAAGCCCCAAGAAGTGAGTCCACATGGCAGGCAGGGAGAATATGTATTAACACCTCCACCTAGACGTTGAAGGAGAATAATGAAATAGTCTGTTACTGCTAGGTAAGTAGAGAGTGTACCTCAGAGAGTCACTTTGGATCTCCAGCTACAGTAATATATTGTTACGAATCTATATCAGTGCACTTGTAGTGCAGCTGGAGAGTATGTCTGACATTGCCTCCAGTGACCTTTTCAATATAGTCCAAGTGCTGGTGTTTCAAGAGGAATTCAAATCGAATTCACTGAGGCAGAAAGGCTTGGCCTGAGGATAGCCCTACCATTCTCCTCACATTTCTCCTTGTCATTCTCATGTAAATTGCAATTCTTTATGCATGGTGGTTTTCCCTACGCCGCAGAAAATGTGGCCATTTGAACAGCCACCTCACCTAAGGAGGAAGCCCATCGGTCCCTGGAAATTACTGCGTTGCAAGTAGCATCGCAGGTTGGGGTGGTGGGAAGCGCCAGTGGCAGCAGCAGAGGTCAGAAGATGAAGGTATTAACTTTACTACAACCTGTCAAAAGGTCTTGATCTGGTCCCAAAAGTAGCTGATGCGTGTCAAGCCCCCACCATCGGGTTAAARGATGCAGCTCATTGCTATGGGATGTTGCAAACACCAGAGATTTGTATAAGCTCAAAAAACACGTAGAGAAATGCATGAGAGAGAAATTCATTTAAGGCTATGGAAGACAAGGGGACAGTGAGGCAAGAGCAACCAAGGAGGGAAGTCTCCCTAATGCTAATGGCACCRGTGGGAGATCTCTGCCCTTCCAGGGGGTAAAGTGCATGGGTACATGGCAGGGTAAATGCTGGTTTTCTTCATGTTTTTTCCTGGCACAGAATGATTATGTCATACATATTTGTATGAGAAGTGCTTTAAAAAGTAATTTATTTGATTAATTTGGTGTCTGTATTTTCACTGTTTTGTTCACTCCAATTTATGACAAAATTGAACAAAGTGGGTAACAAAATATAGCCCTGTCAGGCTCCTGTCTTCACGGATATAAAGAAAAATGTGAAACTGTCAGGCACACAAATGTGCCAAACCCCAAGGAAAATTATTACATTCTGCTTGACATTTACTTTAATTTTACAAAATTCTGTAATACCATTATAAATAATAATAATAAAAAGCAGCATGGAAATATTGTTTAGTGTATTTATTTTCATTTGCTAGCCTTGTGATTTATGGGTTTGTTTCATTTTATGTTTTTCCTCTCTCTGCATCAGAAGAGAGACAGAGCACCTTGGTACACAAGAGCTGCCACTGCCTGTGTATCTGCCGGGGGGGTGGGGGGGAAGGGATGGCTGAAGTTAGGTCATCCAAGGAAACATGCCCTGCTCACATAAACATGGAGAAAGTAACAGGGAACATTTTTACATCCAAAATGTCTGCAAGTCTTAGTCTCTTGCTGAACTCCTCTAAAGCACCCTATAAGGGACAGGTTACTGGGTCAGATCCTAAGTAGAAATCTTTGCCAATCCAGTAAAGCCAATTTACACCAGCTAAGKGTCCAACTGTGCATGATCCATTGGTAGTGAGAGGGAATTGGAAACAGCCATCCAAAACAAGCCCAAGAAGTCAGGAATCTAAGTCTAAGACTAATCATGAAAACAGAGGAAGAGTTGAGCCTGGAAAAAAAGGAGACGCAGAGAGTGGAAGCTGGCAACACTTAGCTTCCACAAATGAAATGAGCTAAGAAAAATTTCTGTTTGAAAAAAAAAATAGATAGGGTGATCACAGAATCACAGAATGGTTGAGGTTGGAAGGAACTTCTGGAGAGCAGCTAGTCCTAAACTCCCTGCTCAAGCAGGGTCACCTAGAGCACCTAGAGTGATGTTGAGARCCTAATTCTGCACATCCCGTTCACGTGAGCATTGTCATTCTACTCTTTCCATTACATCAGGCTTGACTGCTTGTGCCATCCCATCTTTGACGTGCCTATGACAAAGCCCTGTAAGAAATGAAGTTTTTAATCATGAGGCTGGTTTGCAGTCTGTTTGTTGTAAGTTTGGCTCCTTAAGGTGGGTCTCCAAAGTCTAACAGGACTTGTTCTCCCAAGTCACTCAACTGTTTCTGAAAATCCCATGAGCTCTTCCCTACAAAGCCTCGAAGCAGAGTCACACACCTAAGGAAATGGGAGAAGAAAACCACTTCGAGGCATCAAGGTGACTTTTCCTCTGACAGATGAAGACAAAGAAAAGTGTATGAAAATAATTGATGGGACGTAGCGAACAGAGCTGGCATCATTTACATATTGAACTGACAGCATGTGACATTCACAGGCCCTTTCCACTATAAATAATGCTTTATAGTGACATAAAAAAAGCCCTATTTATCTTGAAAGTTAAAAAGGCACCATCTCAGTGGACAGTCTGCTTCTGGACTCCCCAAGAAAATGTTTATATAGGAGGAGATACTGTGCTTTAGGTAAAGATATATAACCTGGCTGATGCAGCTGTGGCTCTTTAGCCAATCAACTGCAGAGCTCCAGAAAGCATTTCCAGCTAGTATTTGTGCTCTCAGCACTAGCCCAAAGGTTTCATATGTTGCCTGAGACGCAGTATTTAATCCATGGCCCTAGAAACCTCAGGAGGCTTTGGGCAGTTGACCTTTGCTAGTTACAGAAGGAATATTTGTTCTTTCCCCCAACACCCATATTGTCTCTGCTTTCTAAGGTCTTATTTACAGTCTCCTTCTGCCCCAGCTGTGCTGTATTTAGAGATGACTGATCTCAGCTGCTCACCACTACCTACCTTGGGTCACTGCCATCTCTGCCACTCGTAAGAACCCACCCTCACCTGTTTCACATGAAATGAGCCTAGTATAAGTAACTTTGTTGTTGTTGTTRTTRTTATTACTGTTATTATTGTTATTGTTATTTTAAAAAGAGTGAGTTGTGGGGAAGCTCTGCAGGTTGGAGAGCTGTAGCATTCAGCAGGTGCCTATAARCAGATGGGGCTGGTGAGCTGCTGGGAGGGCATGTATGAACAAGTCCTTGTGGAGTTATCAGCCATGGTTAACTGATGTGGATGAAAGTGATGGCTGTTGCATTGTGAGGGCAGTTTGTGATGGAGTGGATCTTCTAAGACCCAGGTGAGCCCTGATGTCTTTGGATCATCCTTTTGGAAGGAACAGGTATTGCTCCTGTTGAGCAGTGGGATGCTTCTAGAAAGGAAAGGGTTTTTTATTTGGCCTTGAGGTTTTAGTGAGCTTGAATCTTTCTTCTGGCTTGCAAGGCTTGTTTCTAATCTCCAGGGATGGCTGCTTTTGGGAACTAAACCTTGCTAAAGCAAGGAGGCTCTATTGATCCAAAGTAAGGGAGGGGATGCTTTCTTGAGGTTGCTTATTGTAAGAAAATGTGGATTCAAGCAAAACATCAATGCTGAAAGGAAATCAACTGTTCAGGCAGGCTCTGTGTGAAACAACTCTGAGAGAAAAGCTAGTTGGGTAGGTGTGCTTTCCTTCAGGCTCTTTGCAAGCTGTTCTGTGGCTGGCTTTAATCAAGAACTGTGATTAGAAGCAATAATAATCACAAGTGCTCCAGTGTGGGAAGACTGAGGGAACAGCTGAGAAATTAACCCCTGTGTACAGCCTTGGCACCCAGCTGCTGTGTTCCCTTTCGTCCTGCTCTAAAGATGGCAGGGTCCAGTTTTCTGTTCAGTCCTACTGTTCCTGCTAAGGTGGGCATTAAATGCATAGTCCTCAAGTCAGTGCCAGGGTATACTGTCCTGTTGTGAGCAGAGTAAGAAGCTGTGTTTTCAGAGTGAAAGCATCGCCAGAGATGACCCCATTATGTTTTTTTTCCCTTGTGCTATRTTTGTGTTGCCCACTTTCAGTGGGAATAAGGAGAGTGTTCCCAGAGTAAAGAGCTACCTGGACACCACGCAGCACAAAACGAATGCTCAGCCTTCACAGTGCCTGGCACGATAYGGCCTTCTCTCTCCAGTTCCCAAACCACAGGCCCTTGCTGTTTGACCAGTAGGGTCAACCCTGACAGCTTTTATCATTATTGGTGCATAGAGTGCAATCCATTAGCTCTGAAATGGCACTTCCATTGCCTTGCTGTGGATAGCACGCAGTGGGAAACATGCATCAAAATTGTAAGCCACAATATTTTAAGTAAACCATGTAATGCTTCCTATCTAACACAATAGAGCATGGTGTTTTGTTTTTGTTATGGGAATTATTTGCTGATAAAAGATGTTGGAAAGGTTRCCCTCCTTTCAGCACTCACAGGGAGCGAGAACTTGTGCTGAGCGCTGGGCCACACCTAGACCACTAACAGTGGGAGATGAAGGCTTTATCCATCCTGAATGCAGGGTGGTTTCTTGTGTAAATAAGAGGAATCTCAAGGTTTTTCCTRGTCTAGCTCAGCTTCCTGGGTTGTCTGTGGAGACACATCACAGTCTCAACTTCCCAGATGCATCCTTGTGTGTCTGAGGCAATCTGGAAAGCTGGGAAATGCAGTGCTGTTCTGTTTTGTTTTGTTTTGTTTTTTTTTTCTCTAGAACTGCTTTGGTCTTACTGTTTCAGTCTGTGCAAGGCCCCAAAGCCAAGAACAGCAGGAGGTGTTTGGAAAGGAATTGCTCCCTTCGTGGAGGACATCGCTCCACTAGGAGCATACGTGTGTTACCAAAGGCCATTATGGTTTGATGTCAAATCAACTTAGGCCTAGTCCTGCATGCCTCAGAGCAACTAATCAAATGAGTAGTGCAATCCCTTCATAAAACAACTTATTGTATCTCCTGTCCTTCCATCACAATCTCTGCCTCTTGAGTTCCTGCTCAAGACTCTCCTGGATAAGGCCCTTCTGGGAAGTGAAACCTGCTGACTGTTCAGGAAGAGGCGTTATAATGGGCAGCTACCTATAGAGGAAGATGGATTACTGAGTCAGAAATCAATCGAGAGCTTGTGATGGCATCATAAATCAAGGGATGCTGAGCATTAAAAGAAACCCAACATGTGATTTATAACTTGGCACAAGCCATTTATCGCCAGCCAAGACTTTTAGAAAGAGAAACATTTTTGTAAGCTTAATTTAACTTTTTTTTTTTTTTTTTTTTTTTTTCCAACATACTGAATGTTCCTGGTAAGGTTTATTTTTCTCCCCCCTGGCAAATAAAAACATAATTTGCAGATAAAAGCAGCTGAATGACATGCTAAGGTTTTGTTTCACTTTGAAATGCTTGACAGGCTTGCACTTTCTTTTATGTAATCCAGGGTCATTCTTTTCTGAGCGCTGACTTCTTCCTGGTGTCTTTTAATATCTTCAAGTCTCAATGGGAGCYGGAATCTTTTTCCGGTAGATTACTGGTTCAAATCCAACTCCTGCTGCCTTGAAGTATTATCAGTGAATCACTGTTATGTTGCTTATGTGAAGCTCATTTTGGTGTCAACAGTAGGTAAGCTGCAGCCTCACCTAAACCTGCCTCTGCCCTTCATGTTTAGAGGTAGTTACATGAGAGGCCAAGCGCTTAGCAGCAGTAGAAAGTGAGATATAGTTTTTACAGAGAGATGGTGGCTCTGGGAGTGGCTAAATCTGTCTGCTGCTGCCCAGTGCTGTGACTGAGCAACTCCAATCCCTACAGTCATCAGACTGGATTATCTGTCCCCTCATTTCCAGCTGCTTTTAGAGGGGACATCCTCTGTAAAGCTACCAAGCAGTGTGCAAACAACAGCYTGGGTGCTTTTTGGAAATGGGAGTTGAAAGTATTAGGCTAGTGTATTTTTTTTCTTTAAAATCTTTAAATTCTTTTTCTTTAAAATTAAACATCTGGCTGCTTCCAGAGTGCTCTGGGAAACAGAGAGGCTCAGGGAAATGTGGACAGTGTTGTTCCC
This sequence comes from Rhea americana, assembly GCF_003343005.1. Taxonomy (NCBI): domain Eukaryota; kingdom Metazoa; phylum Chordata; class Aves; order Rheiformes; family Rheidae; genus Rhea; species Rhea americana. Next base: position 1,599,416 of record NW_028185950.1, on the reverse strand, counting down.
AAAGTGTTTACCTATTTTATTAATTAGTTGGCTGATGGAGTGGGTTATTTTCCTTTGCTATTTTAAACCAAGGAGGACTAAGAAGGGCTGGGGGTTGTTTTGCAGTTTTCTGTCCATATTGTGGCATTGCAATTTTGTTTGCAGCTGTAGGCTGTGTAATAGGGACAATCTCAACTTCTAAGAAATTAAACAGGATATAGGTGCATGAGCTGGGCTTTGCTTCCTGGGCTTGCATACTTAAGCTGAGCTGGAGCTAGGAATGTTGCAGAGTTACTACGCTGCTTCAGCTCACAAAACACTAAAAAAAGCTGCTGTGTGCTTATTGCTGGTTATACTGAGGCTATATATCCCTAGCTGTGGTGACTGGATGCATATTCTAAAGCCAGCTGTCTGCTCGTATTTTTTGGAGGCCATGGAAGGCTCAGGACTTACCACTTTAGCCCCATGGTGATAGGAATTAAGRAAAGCATGCTCACTGTTAGCAAAACTGCTCAGGAGAAAGGTTACGAAGAGTGAGAACAAACCCAGCTCTGCCAAAGCACTAGGACAAGCCCAAGTGTATGACCCAGGCGTTCTCATCATCGTTTGTACATGCACATTAATGCTATTGAAAGATGTTTGCAGAATGCCAGTTCTTCTTGTCTGATTAGCAAAAATGCATGGTTTCTAGCTTTTCAGGAGGGGGGAAATAAAAATTTGAGCTGCAGAGGCCATGATGGGGGTGGGGGTGGAGTTTGGATTCAAAGTTGGAGAAAGTTCTTGGTTTAGGCCTCCCTCTGAGGCAGAGTATTTCCCCCTTCATTCTGAGGTTTTTCTAACTCAGTCCAGACTTGCTGAGAAATTTGCAAACCTCAGGGAAGCTCTTTGGCAAAGCCAATGTGCATTTTGCCTGGTTTCAGATTTCATGTGAAAAACCCAGCCCCCTCATCTATTCGGTTCCCATTTCAGCTAAGTTAAAATAATGGCTAATTTGTACATGCCAGAACCACAGAATCACTCAATAACACTTTTAGCCTTATTTGTCTATTAGACAAGCATATAACTTGTGCCTTTTAATTGAGAATATTTGTCAGTGCAAAGCATCATGTGCTAGACCATCRTGGGAGCTGACACAGCCGTGCAACTTGTTTCAGCTCAGCTGTGACAGATCCACATTGGGCCCACATGCATGATCTGTGCATGAAGAAAGGACAGAAAGTGCGCATTGGGTCCCCTTCGTGGGAGGGCCTTTCCAAAAGGACAATAAAACTTTAGAGCGAAGATGAGGCCAAGCAGGTCTTAAGCCCTTCAGTATGCTCTGCAAGAGATCTGTAATGCTCCTGGTAAAGGCAGATTTAGTTGAGGCTCATGCTGAAGTTTGGGGTGARTTATTCTGGTGGCTGAGGCTAGAAGCAAAATCTGGTTGCAATTTCTTTCCAATCTAGATATGACCAGAGCATCCAATGCAGGCTTGGAAAGAGTTACGGRCAGTGTGGTGTGTGTTTTTAAGAGAAGGGCAACTACACTGAGAAAACCTGTGGCAAATTCCTGGCCTGTGGTTTGTATAGAGCAAGATGCCCTCTTGTTCCAGCAGCTCCAAATTAACTATTACTGTGCAGGATGTACAGGGSTGCCCTGGAAAGAAGTTGAGAATGRGCCAAGGGCATCAAGGGCATGTGGAGTTCCCTGGGGAGCCATCAAGAGCCAAGGGGCACTGCTCTGCTGCCCGCCTTCTCCCTCCCCTGCCTGCGGGTGCCCCTTTCCTGGAGCAGCACCAGCTTTCCCACCTCTGCCTGGCACAGGGCTTTCTCGCCTGCTGATGTAGATGAAGGATCAAAGGGCTTATCAGTGCCCCAGCCCGAGTCTCTCCCCCACTTCTAGTAAGTCTTGAGTCCTTTCAAGAAAAAGGTAATTTTCCTGTGTGCTGCAGGGTGGCTCTGAGCCTGACCACGAGGTCTGGGGACGCGGTGAGCACCTTCCCGAGGCTGAGAAGCTGTTCATCTTCAGAGCAGTTTCTTCTTCCTTCCCACTTTGTGAAATTATTGACGTTACCTCCCTAGGTCAGCAGTAAAGAGATATTTACAATGGCAGACTGACTTGCTATGATCGCATTTGGCAGCTTCAGACTTGGTGGGCTCAGATTTCATTTTAAAGACCCCTTCTGCCTCTCTGTATAATTGAAAGGCGAGCTTGTAGTACAGCGAGGATCCTAAATGGGTCAGATCAGCAGGCGGGCTCCAAAACAAACATCGTTAACGCCAAACCACTGAACCATATAGTGCAAGTTGACAGTGCCTCTTTTGCCTGCTGACTTTGACCACACAGATGCCGTCGTCTTAAAGAAACAGCCAGAGCCGACCAGTGCAGGGACTGCTGGCGGTGACAGGGGGAGAGGAGGGYGCAATGCCAGCACGTGGGGCAAAGCTAGGCTCCCTGTACTGCGTGGCAAAGGATGGAGGAGTAACAAGTCCCAGCAGAGTTGCATCGTGGAGCTAAGCASAGAAAACATTGCCTGCTCTCTTCCTTGCCACTTTGGATCTCAAAGTTGACCCCACTTCAGTTTTTGCTCTCTTCTAGGCAAAAATGAGGAAACTGTAAGACCATGTGAGCTTCCCCTC
>NW_028185950.1:1528403-1596709 GCF_003343005.1 Rhea americana | reverse complement strand
GTCTCCTGGAGGGATGTGCGTGTGCATCGTTCCGCTGCTCTGCAGCCTGAGCTGCAGTTACAGCGACGTGCGAGGGAGTACGGCCCCCAGCAAGAAGAAATAAAAAATATGAAACTCAAATATCCTCCACTTACAAATGGTGCCTATGGTCCATTTAGTTTCATATACACAAAGTAATATCGTTCATAGGCAAAATCCCGGGAGCCTCCCAGAATACAGAGGAACTGTGTTGCCTAGTTACCAGCAGTACACTGGCACGCTGAGATAAATCAAATCAATACAGCTCCAAATATTAAAGCCTTTAAAATAAAATCAAAGCCATGTCCATAATCCCCAATGCTTCCTCTTTACCTCCTAACAAATATGGCGATGTGTTTGTGAACCTTGCAGGAGGAGAAAGCAAAGGAGCCAGCTATTGCACAAGCTATTGTCCCTTCTTTTTTCTTTTTCTACTCAATTATAAATGGAGAATAACTTGTGTCATCCCTAAAGAGAGAACATGGCAGAGGGAAGGAGATGTACAAGAGCATCTTAATGGACATGGAAGTGAGTGACTTCTTGCTCCCCCCCAGTTACATACCTGTGGTTATTGTTATGAGCTGTTATGCTGTTGCAAAGTCTTTCAAGCTCTTTTCCTTCCTGCATGAGCAAATGTACAGCCTAAGAAAGGCATGTGGTGTTAAGAATAGTTATTGTTGTAAATGGCCTTCCTGAATGTGTCTGCCTTTGTCCTCACTTCTGAGGCAGAGAGATTTCTCCCTGGGTAAGGTGCTCCAAGACAGACCTGAAAGAAAGCATTGCTGTGAATGGCATTTAAATTATTTCTATTCCAGGACTGGTACATTGTCATTAAAGCAAGTTGCACTTAGAACAGCCAGGCCTTGCACTACTGGCATCATTTGCCCTGGAAAACAGATCTAGCAGAACGCTGGACTTGTGCTGCTGTTCCTCTGAGAGGCAACATTAGCAGCTATGCTTGCACAGCTTTTTGAGATCAGTTTGTGCTTTCAGACACTGTGAATGTGCATCTKCACTGCAAATCCTGCTAAGTTTGCCCGCATGGCAGGAGGCTTCCTAGTGCTAACAAATCTGTGCCAGTTGTCTTGAGCAGGGTTATGGGAGTTTTGTCTCTGCTGAGAAATGGAGGGGGGGGGGAGAAAGATCTACTCCATTATCTTTCCTAAAAATGACAAGCAATTAGCTAGAAAGACTTCTTAACTAAATTTATGTATCATGTTTCCTTCTCTTCTATTCCTTGTTTCATGTACTTGATTTGTTTTGTGGGTTGTGCCTTCAGGACTCACCAGGGACATAGACATCAGAGAGCAGCCAATTCCTCCGGAGCTTTTCTAGGAAGATTATCCATCATAAGGATCCTAGGGCCTTACTTACCCTCAGGACTTGGCATGCCAGTGTTGTGAGGATGACTGACACACTACTAGCTGTCCAGAGATATGATGGTTTCATACTTGAAGAAAAGGTTATGGAACTGGATAACTTTAGTGTTGAGTTCTGCTCTTAAGTAGGGAAGGAAAAGAAACATGTCCCACAGGCTGAAAAAGAACCATCAAAGCATAAGAAAGGAATCGGACAGGGTGTTTGGCTTACTAGAGTGAATAAAACAGTGATTGACCAAACTTGTTCTTATAAATGCATTTTCTGAGACTGACTTCTGTCATGGGCCCAGAATGACTGGGGAAGTCCTTACTCTGGAGTTGGATGCTGGCTACTTTATGCCCACAAGTGCATAAAGAGAGGTGGCCTGCTAAGACTCTGGTCTCAAGATCAAATAATCCTGGAGAACCAAAACCCAGGTTCTGAAACATTTAAAGCAGGCTGCAGGCCTTGGTACATGGGCACAGCATGGAGGTAAGTCACTTACCGGAGTCTGAGAGTGGGTTAAGCTGTCTATATAGACACAGGCACTCAGAATTTGTATGACAGTAATACCTAGAGAAGCCTGCCAGGATTAGATCACTGTTGTATTAGATTTGGTAGATATGCATGTACAGCTTCCTCTCCCAAAAGATTGTAATGTAAGTAGACAAGTCAAAATAACGGTGAGAAAAAAGGCTGTAACCTTACTCCACCTTGTAGAAGGCCAACTAAAGCACAACAAGGTTGAGTGGCTTGCCCACAGGGGCACAAGTGTAGCTGAGCTGGGAACCAAACCCAGATTTTCCAAACTCCAGCCCTGGAGAGTGCTCAAAGTGTCAGGACTGCTCTGGAGATGTATAAGCAGGAGTTTGAGATGATAATTTGCTGGCACCAATTCTGCACTCAGACCAGCAAAGTCAGTCCCGGAGGCTGCCTGGCTGAGACAACTTAGGACAAAATGTGAACCTGTGTAGGCAGCACAGCATGCAAATACCTAAAACTAGAAGCCATGTAGAATTTGTCAGAACCACTGCTTTTCCTCAGCTGTGCTTCTCTGGCTAACTTTGCAACAGCAAGAATATGATTATGCTTGCTTGGCTTGGAGGAGGGACTATGTAATTCTGAACTTCTCCATGTGCTGGCTGCCTGCAGTAGGTCACACAGGAGATGGCCATGAAGGCTAACAGCAGCATGATGGGGGCAAAGCTTGCTGATGAGGAGAGAAAAGTAYGTCTGAAGGGTGACTTTGAGAGGCCTGGTATGGCTTATGCTCTGATTTGCCCTCCAGGGGAGCTGAGGCCTCTCTCCACTGCTGAGAGAGGAAAGCTGGTGCATTTGACCTTCTGAGGCTGGCGTATGCTGTTGCAGATAAACCTCCACCTGCAGTCACTCATCTGTAAAAGGGGGTAACAGCACTGCTCAGCCTCGTGGGATGCTCCTGAGTTAACCATGCTCTTGACTGACAGCTTGAGCTGCTGAAAGTCAAGCTCTGGCAGATTTCTAGGCTCACAGGGAAAAGCTCATGCTTTCAGTGATGTTCTTCTCTTCTTAAGGCTCTTGGAGATTATAAACAATCAGGAGAGTCTTAGCAGGAGGTGAATGAGAATCCCCCCCACCTCCTGCCCGGTGAGCCCCAGCATCTCCTTGTACTTTATTCGCAGTAAACACCCTGGCAGTACCTTCAGCCTGGAGGAATCTCTTCCTGAGAGGGATGCTGTGAACTTTCATGACCAGCCTAGAGGGTTTTTATAATAGGACCATGAAGAGGGAAGGGATGTGTCTCTAAGAAGCCTTGGCTCAGAAAGGTGCTCCCCTTCCGTGTGATGTACCTGTCCTTTGTCTGTCTCTTCCCTATGAAACAGGATATTCAGAACTGCAAAATTGTTCTTAACCAGCCCTACAGCTGCTTGAAAAGCAAGAATTTCTAAGAGATTCTCAAAAACATTCTCCTGGTTTTCCTTCTAATCAAGAATATCACAAAGTGGGAAAATTGGTGGCCTCTTGCTGTAACTCACACCAGGTGACTTCTGCAGACAAAATTAGTTTGCCCTTCCACCTTTTCCTGGTGCTATACAGAGCAGCACAAGCATTTTAGAGGGAAAATAGGTAATTTTAATATGCAGCTTCTGTTGCACTAAAAAGAAAGGAAAAGCCATAAAGTGCATGGGCATGTGTAGACAGACACATTATGATCCCTGTTCCAAGAGAATGGTAGCATGTACATTTTAATTGATTCGGTAGTGTTATCATTAAATCTCAAGAGGCCTTTTCTTTTTCCTTTTCAACTTCTCCATGAAAAGCCACTCAGACTGAGGCCTATGCAAAGAGAATTACTAGTCAGAAGAATTCAAATGATCGCTGTCCAAACTGAGGTGAGAAAACACATTTGCACTGAAAGCAGCCAGCTTAAATTAGCAGGCGGCAGCGTGGGATGTGAGCAGAGAAATGATTACAGACTGATAAAGACAGATGTAAGACATAAACAGCTGAAATTTTACTTAAATATTTATAAGAACCCAGGGTTCTCTTACAAATGTTATGTTTGGGAAGGAGATAGGGTGATTTATAATCCCTGTTTGCTGCTCTCTGCTTTCATTGCTATTCACTCCACAGTCTGAGCTAACCTGGTTGTCCCACAAATTAGGTGCAAGTTTAAGGTCACGTAAACAGTGCAAAGCTGCTGAGTGCTTTCCTGGACATGCAGTCCATTGCGCTGTAATGTGGCCTGCCCAGCTTGGGCAGTCATGTTATCACAAAGCCAGTCAGCTCTTCTGGTGAAAGACAGCCCTTCTGCTGAGTGTCCCGGATCACGGGACTGTCTCCACGCTGGGACTACGAAGGGTTTGCACTGGCAATCTTGAGTTTGTTTGCTAAGAGCACTTGCATTATTTGTTCTGTGGTAACAGYTTATAGTACAGAAACCTCTCGTAATGAGGGCTGTCGGTGGAGAAGGGGAAGGTGCCTCCATTGCACCTAAACTGCACTTCTCACGTGTCATCCTGCTAAAACCTAGGGCTGCTGTGACATGAGGGTTACAATTTAACTTGTAACTCCTTTCATCCATGAAGACTAGCTAGATCACGTGTACTAAAGGAGGGTTTTCACCTCTAGTTGCTGCATACAGTGATAGGGCACATGTGGAGGTGGAGCTGGCAGGGCATGGGACTGAACAGTGTAGTGGGAATAGACGATTTTTGCAGAAATGAGCAAAGGYTGGTAGCAGAGGCAGGGTGAAGAAGGTGGGAGAGGAGACCAGAAGTGGTCTCTAGGGAAGCTCAGTATGAAGAGCTGAGGAGCAAACATGAGGCAGGAGACCAGACTGGCAGAGATGGGACCGGTTAGACCTGGTGAATGGGACTGGGCTGGCTGGCAAGGAGAGCCTCTGCATGCTGGTGTGTGCCCCAGCTCTCCTAGGAGCCTCAAATACTCAGTTCTGCTTCAGCATGCTCCTAGATGGGAATTAATTGCTGCTCCAAAAAGTCCCAGAGGGTATGTGGCTAACCTCAGTGCTCCAGCACTGCTCATAGCCCACTGTGGGAAGACAGGAGCAGGAGGGGAAAAATTAGAGGCTGATATGGAGTGAGTGTGAGGACTTTCAGCACTGAGAGGAGGGAGGCTGGAGTATCAGAGAGGAGAGAGATTTTCTGAGACTTGAGCTAAATCACAACTGTGATACACAAACCAGTCCCCAGGTTCCTCCCTCGTTCCTGCAGCCTGGTGCCCAGCACAGCACTCCCACTGCAGTGGAAAACACTGCTCTGCACAAGGTGCAAACGATGAAGCCAGGCTGACAGGAGCTCAGAGAGTGAGACTTTATCCCTGCACGCACCTGAGCAGAGCCAAAGGCCCCGGACGTCTGCCGGGCTCTGCCGAGCCTTTGGCAAGTGAGGGCTTTATGCCCATGGCGCGTGTCAGGGTGTGACCTCCAAAGGCAAAAGCTCCCGCCTGCTAAACAGAGGAGAAAGAGCCGCTGCTATTAATTATTAATGAAATCTCACACACAGCATTAAAGACTTGGGCAATTCTTTTTGGCAAGTGTAATGAAAAAATTAATTGAATAATCATTCCATGTAAATAGATTTAGATAAGCTGCTTTTTTTTTTTTTTTTTTTTTTCCTTCCCTCCCCCCTCCCCATACCTTCTCCTTTCCGGTAGAAAAAAAAAATACTGTGATTTATTGCTTGGAATATTGTTATAATTTAGAGCTTCCTGTGGTGAGATGTGGATGTACTGGCTGAGGCTGTGAATTTTCTTGGCTTCAGACAGTCTTATTTAGGTGATGCAAAGTGGCATGAGGGGAAAAAAAAGGCTGTTAGCATTTACTGCTATTAGAAAYGCTTTAAAAGAAACCTGGATGCTTGATTTATAGCATGCTGGTTTATTAATGGTTGGGGGGGGGGTCCTGATCCAGAACCTGTTAATGCTGGGGAGTCCTTCTGGTGTTTCAGGGGCTTTGACTGTTAGAGGTCACCTGCAGCGTGGGAACAGGCTGGGGTTGGTGCTGTATTGATGTACGGTTACTGTAGAGAGGAGGAGAGAGGAAAAAAAAAATAAAACTTTGCAGGTAGGACTGATCCAACATTTGCTACATGCACTTCTTGCAATTACTTTTGTCTAATTTTCTCAGGCACTTATCTGCTTCGTGCCCTAAATGCTAATGTGAGGGGAAAAACATTGCAAGCCTTCCAAGTTTTCTTTTCCCTTCTCTATATGGAGATCTTTAATTTTTCCAGGGAATTAGCCTGCCTGGCCTGTCAGACAGGGCTGAACTCCATGCAAGTTACTCAGGCAGGAGCTGCACTGCCAAGAGCCTCCGGGAGGGACACCAGGCATTGARCAATGGGGTGCTGCTGCTGGTCTGGGCGATGCTGGGCCTAGCTTAGCTCCCCCCCGGGGAGGAACGAGTCCAGACCCCAAACTGATGCAGCACAGCTCCATCTCCTAGAGAAGAAACCTCCTTTCCATGCTCCCACCCTTGTCCCAGGTCCCTGCTACCCCACTAGGCTGCACGCTAGCTGCCCTTGCAAAGAGAATGCGACTTTTTTCCTTCTTCAGTGTTTTGGTGAAAAATATCTTCTATTAAATTACATCTTGGGGTGTCTTTTCTTTGCAATCGCAAGCACAGTATTCAGTTCTCCAGGCCTAACCTGGCTTATTTATAAGAGTAGAAAATACTTTAGCCTGAATCCAAGAGACTGTTCAGTTTTCAGAACTGCAAAGTGGTATAGCTTTAAGAACCAGGAGACAATATCTTAAAGGAATTTTATTACGGCATTTAGAATGAACAATCCTGTAGGTTTTTTTTTTTTTTTTTTTTAAAAAAAAAAGGGGGAGGCAAACAAAACTCTCTCCTGTTAGACCCTGAGTTCATACAGACTGCAGCAGAACTGAGAGGACGAAAGGGATTTGGGATCAACCTGTGCTGAGCCCTGCTCAGCATCCTCATGGGTTCAGCAGGACACAGTCACTTGCCAAACTTTGATGCTTAAAATGGCCAGATCCCTCCAGCTGTGCTCTGCCCAGTACTTTAGAGGATGTAGACCAATTTTCACTGACTATAACGGCAGGCTTCCCTGGAGTTGTGTCCTGATATGTGTTCCCTGGTGTCATATCAGTTTGACCCTGTGTCTTTTTTGGTTCCTTGTCTTGTTTGACAGTGAATTTCCAGCTTTCTTGTTGTTCCCTGCAGTTACAATTAACTTCAAACAGTGTCTTATCATTAAATCAACCTACATGGAACCAGGCAGTTGCCTTAAAGAGAGATTGCTCATACTTTTTTCTACACTGAAAGTTAGCCATTGCCCCTCCTGGGAGAAAAAAAAGGGGGGGGGAGGAGGGGGAGGAATAAAAAAAAAAATCTCTTTGAAATAAAGCAAGTTCCATGTTGCTGCATGCCACACCTGTGTCACAGCACTAGGATTTTCTACCAAGGCTTCTTTAAATGACATGTCAAATATAATTTGCGCTGGTAAYCTGAACCGTGCGCCTGTCCTCTGAAGTGATACGGCAGCTCGGCTCGTCGTTACCGTGGTATCTAGCTGAGCCGAACGTCGCCGGCTCTTGGACCAGCGGCAGCTCTGCCAYGTATCTGCAGTCGGAAGGGGAAGCTCGCTCTTTCTTGGGCTCACAAATGCCTATGACTGTTTTCTAGAGTATTTATTTCAATAGTTGGTATGCATAAAATCATAACGTTAATGCCCAGTGAGTTAAATCAAGATAACAAAGATGGCATCTTACTTGTGTTAAAGCACAAACCTACCTACCGAAGCCCTCACCTAAAGCAATCTACCAAGTTGTAAAGAAGTTGCTTTGAGAATTATGGTAGCCCCCAACAGCACAACTGGAGTTAACGAGCAGTTGCCATTTGCCTCATAAAGTCTATTTTTTTCAGAAGTTTTATAAGCTGGGTCTTCTAATTTGCAGAGGGCTAAATCTCTACATACAACTCRCTGTTCTAGTGATCCAATCTAAAATCAGCAAAAATCAATTGCTGGAGGTCTTTTATTTTTCTTTCTTTCTCTAAATATACCTGGTGTTCATCCTTAACTAGGCAACCTCAGGCTCATTAGAGTGTTACCTGCTACAATTTGGCTTTTCAGGCAAGTTCCTGCAGAAGGACAATATCTGTGGCCACTGACAAAATCCCTCTACCTGTTTGGGAAAGCGCGCGGCGCTGCCCAAGCACAATCCCCTCTGATGTGCTTGGGCATTGCCTGGTGGCTGACATTTGAAGACTTTCCTGCTTTGACCTCTGTGTTGAGGAAAGTCCATGGAGCAAGAAATAGCTTTAAGCAATTCTGGTCTGCTTGTTTTCAGGCACTGGGGGCTTCCTGCTAATAATCTTTGTGGGGAGCCACACAGGGACTTCTGCAGGGGGGTGCATCGAGCCCTTGTTTAAGCCTTTGCCTGATGAGGTCTGTGCTTGTTGGAAGGGCTCCCTAAATGCAGGGAGTACAGTACATAGTTGTCTGGATAGCAAGAAAGGGCTCCGTCCCAGGAATTTCACAGCACTCCCTGTCTTCTTAATCCTACCACCTCTTCCCCAAGGCCAATGGGCTTTTCAGCTTCAAGCCAAATGAGCACCCCTAGCAGGACCAGATAGGTTCCCTTCTGCTTCCTACAAAGTCCCAGGTTTTATTTCCCATTATACCATTAATTTCAGATGAAAAACAGTACAAATGCAGCATAAAACAAGATCAAAAGCAAGATGACAATGACCCCTAACAGATACTGTGTGTGTGTGTGTGGGGGGGGGTCCATTAAAGTTTCATTGCCCTCCCGTATGTCTTTCAGGTTTTTGAGAGTTTGGTTCTATGCGAACACCCTCTTAAAATGTCCCTCATGGTGTTTCAGAGCTCTCCTAAAAAAAAAAAAAAAAAAAATGTTAAAAGAAGTTAGAAATCAATACACAATGTAACTTTGTCATCTTTCCCCCTTACCCCACCAAAAGCACCAATTCAGCCAGATCCCTGTCTTCTACAAGGCACAGAAGCAGTTCAAGATTTCTTTTTATTGTGCATGAAGCTTGGCCATCTCCTGCTTCAGTTCTCCCAAGTCTGCCTGGACATGCAGTGCTGAGGAGGGAGGGCTGAGCTGGGAATACATATGCAAAGCTGATGTATCTCGAAAGCAGGAGATTGATGCCTTTGAGACACAAGTCTTCTGTTACTCCATGAAAGAAACACAAGAAAGGAATGTTACACAGGGAAAGGTAAAGCTTTAGAGATTGTGTTGGACAAAGCCTTTTTTCTTATAACAGCAATGATTCTCTTCCTACCTGTCTCTTTCTGACTGCTCCTTATGCACAATACCAAGAATTTAGGCCATCTTTTCAAAAGTGCTCGCTCCCATCTGGGCTGCTAAAGGGAACTTTTTCCTTTAGTAGGAGTTGAACACAGTCATCGCTGCTCTGACACCACTGCCTGGGGGGTTGTGGGTTGTTCCAACTTCACATTTCTAAGGATCAGCGTCCCCTGAAACTAGCTCATGATCTGGCTTTTAAAAAAGCATTTTTTTAGAGAATCTAGGCTAGGTGAACTTTTGTTTTTTCTCACTACTGCTGTTCCTCAGGCTCTGGATCTGAAAGGTACATCATGGCTCTAAATGCATGTTAAATAGTTTACTGGAATTTCTCTGCTTCTGTTTTCTCCATCATAAAATATGTGTTAGACCATCTCACAGGATTCTGGTGTGCATGATTGATTAAAATCTCTACATAAAAAGGTTGGAGTTGTACAAAGTATTATTGCAAAGGCAATTAAGAACCAGGTCCTAACTAGCCAAATTCTCTTTTGCTTTGTTGGTGTCAGTGGATTTGTCATTTAGTAAAATAAAAGCTGAGAATAAAAGCATGGGAAACCACTAAGCATGAGAGGAAGAAAGCTAGTCAGTGGGTCCTGCTTTCCTTCTGGGCTCCTCCTCAAGCCTCCAAAGGCCACCACAGCACTCAGAAGTCATTTGAAGTTTGCTAAAAGAGGGATAGGAATGTAAACCTCCTCTTTGAATGAAGAAACCTCAGGAGGTAGCTATGGCCTTTCTTGGCAGCAGCAGCTGAACCAAAGGGGGAAATGAAACAGCATTTGGGAAAAGACTATGTTCGTTCCCTGGGGAAGTCTGTTTTACTTCTGCTGGGTGCTATTGGAGGCAGTGGCCAAGCAGAAGGGAATGTTGTTGTTCCACCATCCAAACACTTCACAAAAACTCACTGTCTAGATCCATGAAAAGACCCATGACTGGACTTGAGAGAGCCATATCTAGCCATGCTKTAGCTTTGAGGAGCCTGCAAGGTGAAGCAAAGGACACAGCATTTCAAGTGCCACATAATTTTTCTGATGTTGTTTGTTTATCATATGTCTACCTCCAACAATATAATTAACGTCACCCTCTGCAAGTGGTTCTGCGGAGGAAATGCCTTAGTTGTGTGCTGGCGTAGACTTGGGAAATGATGAGAAAATCTTAGCACATGGGAGTGAAAAAAYAAACATGTGGGTGGTTCTTCCTCTCTACAGCAGGCCTGCAGGAGGTGCTCAGCTATGCAGGTGGTGTTGTCCCCCATGCACAACTGCTGTCATCATTTTCTTGCAGGGATCATCTCCAGAAGATGAATGAAACTTCAGGATAGGGAATGAAACAGGCATTACTTCAAGAAAAAAGCTGAAAAAGTGCATTTCAATCAGGGTGCAGAGGGCTTGATTCATCTTGCATTTGTGCTGCTCTAACTCCACTCACTTCCAGCCTCTCTCTAGCTCTACAGCCCTCAACTTCATACAAAAGAAACCAGGAAGAGATCAAGTGCACAAATATGAAATTGTAGGTACTAGAGATATATGAGTACTTGTGCAGCTATTGTAGGCTCTTTCCTGCCAAAATCACATTCCGGTAAGCAAATCTTGGCCAAAKAAAGTATTATGTCATGGTGAGCAGGCAGGAGGTGCTGCAAGGTTTACATCCCTCCTGCCTGTTCCCAACATGCCCTGTGAGTGTCAAGACACAAAAGATTTTTGGGGAAAATGCTGTATTATTGACATACAAGTGGAACTTGATATCATAAAGTCTCAGCTCCAAAGATGCCTGCAAAGTTTAAGTAAGTCACTTCTAYGGATCAAGACACAGACGAGAAGTAAAAATGTCATGGCTCTGACTGCAATTCTAGGCCTGATGCAGCTCTGTCTCCTCTCTAGCGCACTGTTGTCTCTAGCAGCTCTGCACTAAATTTGGCAGAATTTTCCTCATACGTCCCTGCGGTTTCAGACTGACAGTTTGACAATACTTTTCTGTTCTGCTTTGGGATTTCTGTTTTGTCTCGGGGCCTTTCGCTTCCCCCACGTCTGCAATTCCGCATAGGAAAGGCTGGCAGTGGGCACCTCTGCCAGTGTGGCAGGGGGAACTGCACGTCCCCAGTGGGAGACAGGGGCCTTGGAGGTTTCTGTTCACAGGAGGGACCCAGTATTTCATCTCTGATTCCTAGACAGCCATCTCCCTGATGCTGATAGAAGAGCTTTAGCTTCAAATTAATCCAGAACTCAGTTCAAYGAGGTAAGATCAATGCTTTCAGGATAAGCTCCCCTGAAAAATACTACGAGTTTGTTCACCTTAATGCAGTACTAGCTTTTTTGAGCTGCCAGAGGAAGTGCTGTGGCTTTTGGCCCCTCTGTCATATTAGCRGTAATGGATATGGTGAGCTCTCTTGGGATCTGTCATGACATTCCTGTTATGCCCTCATGGGCTCCATTTAAAAAGTGCAAGCTTTGATCATCAGTCCCTATGCTTAGAGTTCATATTAAATATTTCCTATATTTACCCTTGGCTTTTATGACCCAAAGACACATTCTTGCATCAATTATKACTTGAAATAGGAGCCATAGTTCACTGAAGTTAATGAAAGCTTCTATACTGGACTTTAAATGAGGTCTAAGACTTTATATCTTTTCCTCTGATCCCTGTATCATGAACATTCAAGCCCCCCTGCACCAGCCCTTTCTCATGGTTAGAGCAAAAATTCCTCACTGATGAAGGCTGCTTTGTGTCTGACCAGGGTCTAGCATGAAAGCTTTGCAGCAAAGCATCAGACATCCAAGAACAGATCAGCCATGCCAGTGTCCTTCCTGGAGGTATATATGTGGAAGTAAGAGAAGGAAAGATCCATATTGTTATGGGGGATTATTGCTGTTAATGCAGGTTGCCATGGTGAGTAATTAAAATCTTCCCACACTTCCCATTCCTGTACCATGGCAGGTGCCCTATATAGCAGATGTTTTACATAMTGTGTGCACAGGAGCAGCTTTTGTGCACAGAAGAAACCAGCTACATGGCTTCGTCTCTAGCTCTATTGGGCAATTAAAATGGTCCCTGACTTGAGTTTAAATAATATTTTTAATGCTATTTTGCACGATGCAGAGTTGCTGCAGGGCACAGGTTATAATCTGTGGACATTTACAGTCTTTGAGAACACTATATATTGTTTGCAACCATTGTAAAATTACATCATATAATTGCATTAAAGACCTCAGAGGAGAAGAGGAATGATGTGTGCCTTGTCTGGTATCAAGCAGAGGTCAGACAGCTGCTCRTCATGCAGGTGCAGTAACGAGTACCTGCAGGAGGGATGTTTAATAGATGACAGTTCCCAGCTCTTCCAGCCTTTTACTCTCAGCACTAAAGCCTGTAGATCTTTCCTTTAACAGTGCAGCACAAATGGCATTAAGTTTTCCTTCCTCTCCTTCAGGATATCTCTGTGAAATGATGTGATCTGGGGAGTTGAGGTCAAAGCTCTTGGTGCTGGAGCAAAGATCTATTGCGCTCTGGTAGTATAAAATGGGAAAATAATCAAGCCTTTCATGGCAGCTGGTGGATGATTTCTTTTTCTCCATCCAACCTCTTCACACTTTTATCTCATCTGTGAGAAGTGAGACTGCCCAGGGAGCCTCTCTACGCRTTCTGGTTAAGATCGTGGACTCTGTATGGGTTGGGCACCATGATTATTTCAGCTCTAAAGCTGGTTGTTGCCTACTTTCCAGGACAGATCTAGATATAGGCAAAAGRGACCATTGTCTCTTTGTGACAGTAAAACATCCGTACCTCAATCAGTCCCCCTCATTAATGCTCTTTGAGTAGCAGCAAGAGCAATGTGTCCATCTGTCCAGGGCTCYTTCTGGCCTTCCAGGCTGTCTTGACAGCATTTCTTGTCCCTCACCTTCTCTGGAGAATACCTGAGTCACCTTTTGTTTACCACTATCTTGAACTAAAATATCAAGGGTTGATGAAGTAGGCCTGAGTGGTATGCTGCAAATACCCAACAAATCATCTACTGGGGGAAGATGGTGTCCAGAGGAGGCAGACAACAGCTCTTCTGATAGAAATYTGCATTTTTCTCATCTGCTGAGCAGGTTTTGCAGCATTGTCTTTCATTCTGAGTGCCTTTAAATGTTTCATAGAGTATTAGAGAGGTTTGTTACTTATGTGTCGGGTAGCTCTTCTGTGGACCATTCTGGTTCAGACATCTCCTGTGTAGTCTCCTTGCACTGTGTGAGATGATTCACATGGATAATTCTAGCCTTAATGGCCTAAGATCACAGCTGCACTGTGCCCTGGGACCCAGCACTGCTGTCAAATGAGTGTCCAGGCAGGACCCATCTATCTCAGTCCTGACAAGAAAATAGCACTTCCTTATTCTCAGTAGTACAATCAAAATTAACCAGTTAAGACTAGATTCTCCTAACAAATGCTCCCCAGAAGAGGTAGAGAAACATCACCTATAGATGAAACGTCTTACTAATATGTATTGCAGCACACTCTGGAGGTCCTAACTTATTAGACCAGATACTGAACAAGCATATGGTTAGAGGTATATGTTGCTCCAACGACCACTCAGTCCAAATAGAAAAACTCTAATAAGGGTGAAGGAAGCAGGAGGTTAAACAATCCTTGAGTTAATCAGCAGACAGCRGTCTAGCAGTGTCCTCATCTGGCACTTTTTCTAATAGGAATTGAATATCCTAATGAATGAGGAACKGAAAGATGATCAGTTCATCATCAAATAGAGAATATAAGATCCATCATGTCCTAGTTCTTGCTTTACTGTGACTTGTCAGACTGTTGCTTGCTGGGATTTCCCATTTCAAGCATGAAAAAAATGATAGACCATTAGTACCCTTGTCTTTAATTGCTTTGCAGATTTTTTTTTTCAAGTTCCTCTATTTTAATTGTCTAAAGGRGCTAAGAGAAAACACRAACAACTGCTCATGTATTTATCAASAGACTCTTGCTCATCTCCTCTTTGAATCTTTATTAGCAATGGTRCTCCTTCCTAGCATGGGATACACAATAGTAAGAGAAGCTATYAGCCACAGCTGGCATCCCAAAGTACAGAAACTTGAGGTCCTGTTTGGTAACCTGCTGGCAGTGCCCTGCGTAAGGGCACTTTAGGAAGTGTGCATCTGCTCTGGACAAGATTTTCAGAATGTGAAAATGAGGGGATGAAATAGAAGCTGTTTGAGGGCTGTCTTAACCACGTCTGTCTTAACCTGTGCTGTATAAAAGAACAGTAGTGATGTGGTTGCCTCCTGTGACTTTCTGCATCTTCCTCTCCTAACCCTTCTGAGAAAATCTCCAGTGCAATAGCTGAGTAATTTTATTGCATTATTGGACTCCTTTGACCTAAAACTCATGTGGCTACTGTTCCTTCTTTGTCCCTCTCTGAAGAGCAGGGACACGCACTGAGATTCGGCCAGAAACCTGGTGATCCAGAGGTCAAGAGCTGTGCATCTAGGGCTGGTTACTCTGACAGCAACGAGAGCTCAGGATACTTCAGAGATGAAGGACCTGGTGGGACATGTGGCAGCAAATCTGCCATGCGCTCCTCTCCGTTATCCCCAATATACGCTGGACACAGGGCTGCAGCACGGGCAAGTCGTCGTACGGTATCGATCGCAAAAGGAACGAAGGCAAAGCACAAGTAAAGTGCAATAATCATGTGAGAAGAGAGAAACTACAGAAGTACACCACAGGTTCACTTAACTCCTACTTGGTCGATAAGCTGCTTATTGAAACGCATTATTCTTCTGTTCCTGATTCCCAGAAGTGTCTGAGCTGCCTGGAAGACCATAACAAAACAGGCTGCCTAGTACGTCTGCCATTGATTTTAATGGAGAAAGACAGAGCACTGTGTAATAAAGTGTAAAAAGATGATTCCTCCAAAATGAATAGCACAGTAGTATAACAAAGATAGTGATTATCACGGAGTTGTTTCATACTCTTGTCTTTTCACACTGAGCCTCTGGCTTCTCAACATCACTGTGCTTTTTTTACGGCTGCAACAAGTGCTTGCTAATTTGGGGCCGTAAGTGAGGTAACTGTACTGGAAGGCAGTCCAGTCCCCCTACAGAATGAAAAATAAGATCACTTAATATGTGTTTCACTGCTCTGATATTTTGATTCTTAGACTATTCATAATTTAAGAACAGRTATTTCCTCTTCTCTTCTGTTTGAAGATAGAGCACCAGGTAAAACTGCATGAAATAGAATTCTTTCGGATTTCTTCCCTGAACAGAACATAATGTTTTGGATAAACACTCCTTGCCCCTAGATAAATGAAAAAAGTAGTTTCAGGTTTACTGAAAGTGTCTTATTAATGAAAAATGGAATGTTTTGGGTTTYAGTAATGAAGGGGAATAAGAATGAGCAAAACTATGCTTTTAAATTAAATTTAGGTAAATAAAAAAAGAAGCACAAATAGGAACATTTTGCTTAGAAAATGTCTGAAAATTGAACGAGATTTTAAGAGTAATCATCCTCCTCTTATTTTTTTTTAGTGATCATGGAGCAAATATTAAAACTTGATTTAAAAGTCAGTTTTAAAAAGTAAGATCTCAGAAGTGTATACACAGACCATATAGCTTCTGTTTCAAAGTCTTTTTTTTTTGCCATGTTATTTCAAAATGTAAACTTGAATGGGAAGCAAATGCTTAATTCATTCTAAAAGAAGAGTAGGTGAAGAAAAAAGTTTATAGTTTCAGGAGTCATGCCAGCCTGGTCCCAGATGCTGTTGTTTGCTATAGGACCATGATGTTGGCCGTAGAAAGAGGAAAACACCCTCTAATCTGCAGRACCTCAGCTGTGGCTGGAGTAATTTGGGGAGTGAGCATGCACAAGGCATTGGTCCCAGGTAGCTGGGSAGGGACGGCGAAGCGGAAAGCATCATGCCGCGCGGCCAGGGTTAGAAAGCCCCTTCAGTGTAACGTGGTTGTGTTGGCTGTTAGAGCTGCGCGTGTTTTTATGAAAACCAAGTGTTGCTATTTGCTAAGGCCCCATTCCAAAGCGTGGCAAAGTCATGGGAAAGGTGCCCCCTTGCCTGGCGTGGACTATCTTGCACTCRCTTTGCTGTCTGAACAATGCCAGCTCTACTACAAGGAGTCARCATCTCTGCGTGGGCTGCTGGGGTGCTTTTGAAGCCAGAAGTCGATGCCAGTAACCCTGTCATTAAAATCCCTATGCCTGTTTGCACAGTTTTTTGCTTCCCTAGCCATTTAAAATCAGATATGCTCTGTCCACACAGGCCTGTACAGCTGTTACTTAAAGATCTTCCCAAGGACAATTCCTAAAAATCATTTCACAGCGCTGGCTGTTTGCCAGTGTTGATGGATGCAATGTCCCAGCTTACTGGAAATTTGGTTAGTCAAAATGCAGAGAGTGAGCAGAGAAATACAGAGCAAGCAGTGTTTAAAACCAGTTACTGCCCCACGTGCACAGCTGAACCATGCCAACTACGTTTCAGGAGCTGCATCCTGGACGTTGGGTCCCCTCAGACTCTAGGTGGCTTAAATCTGAGCTCACTTAGAAGACATGGTGAGAGTCTCATTTTTCCAGTGTTGCACCACTCCAAGGTGCAACAGGAGTGAGCACTGGAGACTGCACTCCTGTCCTCCTTCTCAGGCCCACAGACTTTTCCAAAAGCCATCAGCTGCCCCAAGGTTTTGGTGCTTGGTGCTGTTGAACATCTCACTCTCTGTAGCACCTTGGACAATTTAATGTTGTTTATAGCAAGTCCGAGAAGAGACGCTCAGATCTCCCCAGGCCCTAATCCAAAGTCAGACCAAAGCTGGGGAAAGTGCCTTGCATTACCTCAGGGACAAAGACCTTACTCAGCGCAGCAGCTTTCATTTTAAAAAGGGTCAGCATGCATTTTCTAGGCTTTTTATGGAGTCCTTCATCCTGAGAAACCCCAAGGCAGTGGGGTGCCTGCAGACCTCATTTGTAGAATCACTAAACCTTGACCATCCCTTCTCACCACTTCTAGGAGCCTTGGCTGAAGCTGCTGCCTRAATGTGAGGCAGCTTCTTATTTAGTCTTGATTTCTAATCCCCCAGAAATCCTTSAGCTTTCCTTTGATGTTTCCTTTTCTAATAACTGACCAGCAATGYCAACCAGTCTAATTTCATTTATTCATCCCAAGATCTTACAAAGTCGGCCTACTCATGGCGAAACATGAGGTGACAGTTAAAGAAAACATGGTGTGTGCAAGCGTGGGTAGAGAGGAAGGCCGAGCAAAAATTCATGATGAATTGAATTTTTCGTCTCTCTCTCTCCATAGGTTTGTGTCCCACCATCCCCAGCTCACAGGAGGCTGGTGTCACCCACAATAGCTTAGTTTTGAAAAGAAGGTGGATAGGTAAAGGAGAGAAGGTATAATTATGGGTGGAATCTGGGATTTTTTTATCAGATTGTGACACTGTAGAATGCTTTCCGCGCAAAGTATACTGTTGAAAAGGCAGTGATTGTGCCTTTCCCACCACCATTATCAAAGCTCCAGTCAGTCAAATCCTCCCTGTTATTAAATGCTGTTCTGCAAGTCTGCATTGTGAAGCTGAAGGATATAATCACAGGTGCCAGACATGGGGAGAGAGCTGATCCAAAGGTGTGAAAAAAAGAAAACACAAAGATGAGCTGAATAAAAACACATAAATGAGGTGTAAAAAATCAGATTACAGGGGGCAGAGGAGGTGGGAGTAAAATGAAGCAGAAAAAAATCCATTACTTAGGTTTCTCTCTTTTTTTTTTTTTCTTTCCCCTCTTTTGTTAATACAGTAGAAACAGGAGAGAATGTAAGGCAGCGCTTTGTCGGATTTGACTGCCCTGCTTGAAGCGCGCAGTATTTAACGTTAATTCATGCACTTCTTGACGGCTGCCTCGTTGTCAGCAGTGCGCAGTGTCTCAACGATGTGGCAGGCCTGCAGACACAAGCCACCATGGACACCATGGAGGCCCTGGGAATGGGCAGAGGTGCTCTGCTCCTTGMGGCTGCTGCCACCAGGTCTGCTTTTCCCTGCACGCTTCAGCAAAGCACTTCACCAGTGGCATCCTTCCTTGATGTTTGGGTGATGCCACTCAGTGGACTGAGATTGAAAGAGAAACGGAGAAAGGGTTGAAGATATCATAGAATCATAGAAGGGCAAGGTTGGAAAGGACCTCTGGAGATCATCTAGTCCAACCCTCAGCGTAGCCCATAYGAGGATTGAGCCCACGACCTTGGCATTAGCAGCACCACACTCTAACCAATTGAGCTAAACCTGCTCCCTAAAAAATCCTTCAACTCCCTTTTACTATCCACATAGAATATAGTAGTAGGCTATCATAAATGGTAAGGTTGGAAGGGACCTCTGGAGATCATCTAGTTCAACCTCCACTCAAGCAGGGTCCCCTAGAGTATGTTAGACGGGAAGGGAGGTTTCCTCCCGGGGCACAGCCATTTCCACCACTGTGAGTGGATGGCAGTCTGGAGAAAAGGCATGTGGAGATGCTGGGGCTTGAACCCAGGGCTTCTTACAAGAAAAGCAAGTGCTCTCCCACTGAGCTACATCCCCCTAAAAACATTGCACAGAGCCATCAAAGACCTTGAGTCTAAGCCATTGAAAAACATTAATACAGGCTTGGGACCTAGGTAGGATAT
Source organism: Rhea americana (assembly GCF_003343005.1). Classification (NCBI taxonomy): domain Eukaryota; kingdom Metazoa; phylum Chordata; class Aves; order Rheiformes; family Rheidae; genus Rhea; species Rhea americana. Next base: position 1,577,889 of record NW_028185950.1, on the reverse strand, counting down.
TTCCAATTTTTTTTCTATCAAAGGGAATTAGGAAGTGGATTGTGTCTATCAGAACTTGTGTTTCGAGAGRAGTGAACTGCTGTGCACTGTCTTCAATGATAAAAAAGTTGTCTTGAATTATTTTAATTGTGAAGCCAAAAAATAATTTGAAAACTAGTTCAAACTGCTCTTTTCCAACAATGTCAAGCCAGAATGGCTTGCTGCCACTGAGCACTTYGTTTCAGTGTTTTCAGAATCAAAGGTTGTTGAAGTGGACACATTCCTGTAGCAAATTTCCATTTTGCTGAACTTGCATTTTTAGAAAACTTTCAAGCAGCATTAGCTCTGTCTTTTGAAGATAGCTAACACAAAAATCCAGTTTCCCTTATTTCTTTTAAAAGTGTATATATCTAGCCGATTATTCACAGTTGCTTTTCTATTCCTCAGTGCTGGCTTTGTGTATTTTGCAAAATCTCTTGTCTTTTAACTAGGGACTTGACCACAATAAAATTGGAACCAGTTTAGTTAGTTAGACACAGTCAGGCACGTGCAGAGACTCCACCGGTGAAGAGTGCTTATTTCAGCTTAGGCTAAGCCTGTTTGTAGTCGATCTCAATTAGGACAAAACTGATATAAGTATATTACGCAGCTGGTCTGCAATAGGTTTTGCAAAATCCTTTGAAAATAACACTCTGAGGTCAACTGGTGCAACTTTGAATGGAGGAAGCTCGCTAACGTTTTTAGCTGGCTTTTAGAAACATTCCCGGGTAGAAGATCTAYTAACAGGCAATGCAATAGGTCACCTTTACTGTGCATAAAATGCCAATAGCATATTAATGGAGCTCACACAACCGACCGGCCACTGCTCCCCGGGTAGGCATGCGGTCTTGCTTATGTAACACGGAAGAAGATAGATTTTTCATTCTGCCCAAGGCACCTTGAACATTTAGGTCWACTGGAGTTTTTTCCAGTTATTTCAGTGGGGCAAGGATTTTGTCCTGACTCCTCCCAGAGTTCAGCTTAGCTCAAACAAGTATGTATGATCTAGCTGGGGGAATTTCAGAGTGATGTTCTCTGGCCTTTTTTATGCAAGRGGATAAAGGAAACGAACGTATTGCTTCCTTTTGCCCTTTGAATCTTCCAGTCCAAACCCTTTTGTCTGGCATTACTCTTCCATCCCAGCAGTCCACGAGCAGTTCATAGTTAGCAGCTCATTGCTGTCCATGTCTCTTGTTGCTAAAAGTGATATCCCCCTCCTTGAAAACATTGTCTTTTCCTTTTTTTTTTTTTTTTTTTTTTTCAGTTACTCTGACTTTGTGGTTCAGAGCAATACTTGCAAACCCAGCAGCACGTGCATTGGGTAGAGTTAATCTTGAGCAGAACAGGTCATCTCTCAAGCTAGTATGACCTTGGTTCAAACCCTACTATATTTCAATTGTTATGGATTTTCAGTGCCTCTTTTCTGAATGGGCACCTCTGAAATGAAATAATATGAGGTGCTATAGATCTGCTTGCCAGCAAGGTTATCACAAAGGCAGAAAGGACAGCGGGCCTGTGAGAGGGTGCACTGTAAAGACTCCAAGGTCTTCTCATAAAGTCTGTGAAATACTACCACTGCAGACATGCGTCATTGATGTTTAGGGTCAAGTTTTCAACCCCATCTTTAGACTAGCAAAAATATGCAGCGGTGTTTTCACGCAATCACTGTATTGTTCAGGTGAACGATGCATGAAAGCCCAAGCAACCCATACACATTGAAGGAGCATTCAGGAAGAAGCATGGCTGCCAAGGCAGCATTTCAAGGACACTCCAAAGACATACTTGACTGACTACAATTTGCCACTGATTTTCTGCTCTTAGCTACAGAGAAGCAGGTATGGACTCAGTGTAAGAGAGGGTATAGGCATTCTGGCACAGAAATCCCATACTACTGATGGGGAAAAGTGTGTGTGAGGAAGAATATAGCAGAGYGCATGTTTTTTGAACAGCACTGGAAATTGTGTGAAACAAGGCACCACAGGAAAACCTGGAGAGCCTGTAAAGCTACTAAGCTCAATGCGCTACGTACTTGCTATGCAGCTGTCTTCAGCTACAAGAGACTCACTACAAGGACAATAACATAATAGTCATAGCTGGGCTGTCTCTGTATTTTCTGACTGCCAAGTGGGATTATATCCAAGTTTGGTATGGAATGATATAAACCATACACTCATCATTGGCTGAGTGAGATAATTGACTTTTGTCCTATTCCAAAACATGTTGCATTTGCTTGGGGCATTTTCTTGACATTATTTGCAGATCCAGCAGGTTGGCTGATGAGATTAAAAGAATTGTCCAGCTAGAGCTTGCTTGGCAGGATTTGCCTCATCTTCTGTGATAAATAGCTGGGGGAATTAGTAGTACTGTCATTCATTGGTAGCCATCTAAAGTCACATGCTTATGCATGGCACAGCTTTTGGTATAACCGTGGAGAAAAAGGTAGAGTTTTTTGTTTCAGATGCAGAGATTTCTGCTACTTAGACAAAACTAAAATCCTATTTACCGACTAGCAGTATAGAGTCTCTTAACACAGATCTTTAGGTCTGACTATGTCTAGTGGACATTAGTAGCACACATGCCAGGAACTTTTATCTTTGGACATTCATGCTTACATGAAGAACACAAGAGTAGCCAAGACCTGTGCATTTCCTTTTAGATGTTTATAGTGACAGATTTCAATGAGAAAGCTCTTCAACAGCTTTAAAAAGAACAATGAAATGCTGTAGTGAGGAGGGCCTGATTGCTGCTCCGTGGGGAACTCCTGCCCACATTATAGACTATCTGCCTTACACTATAATGACAGACAAGTAGATGACCTTTCTATGCTAATGATTTGGCTCCTCTATGAATTCATCCTATGTGATGCCGGCAACTTGTCTTTACTCAGTGATGGATCATGTCACAGGATCCCAAAGCTTTCGTATGTTAGTTAATGTTCTGTCATCATGAGCCCCTGAGAGATTGTCCCATATGTCTTGTACGACAGTTAAGCTCTCTTCTTCAATAAAAGAGATGGTAACTAGTGAATCTTCAGAACATAGCACGCTTCCTGAAACAGAACTGGTCACATTTGAACAGAAATATTTTCTATGTCCACTAGCCTGCACTCCACACAGTGCATGCATCTTAGATGCAATAGTGAAGTCAAAAATCTGCAGTAAAATGAACCAGAAAATATTCATCCAGTTTAGAACGGAATTACAAATCCCCAAGTGATCACATCTTAGCAATAACTGATTTTTAATACCTGCTGGTTTTACCTGCTCTGCTGCACTTCATAATGATAAGTAAATATGTTGTTAGTACATTTAGCTACTCAAAGGACTTAATTACCCTTTGTGCCTTCACATTTAATGATGATTTTTCTGCTTGTGATGGGACTAAGTGAAGTTTTCCTCTTCCCACTCTACAGCTTTGCAGGGTGCCCCAAAACTGCCTTTCAGCTGAGATGTGGGCTCAGCCTTCTAGACAATTTGTTCCTTGGCCCCTCAGTCAAACCTGCCCACAGGTGAGCTAAGTGGTGCTAGCCTACTCATTTGTTTTCTAATTTGAACGTGCCCTCTGTGTCACTTCAGATAGTTCATCAGCTGGGTGGAGGACAAAATGTGCCATGTGGGTAGTGGTGTACAGCCTGAATGCCATCACAGTTTTACTTTGGGGCTAGTCCCACAGCCAACGCACATCATGGTGGCACCACACACTTCCCTGGAGGGAGGCTGCATTAAAGCAAGTTGAAACCCAGCCCAGATACTACAGCTCACACTTTTGTTTCCATATTAAGTGAAGATCAAAATCAGTAAGAGCGTCGTAGAAGACATGATAAGAACTGTTTGATGTATAAAGACTTTTAATCTGGCACACAGCTCCTTCACAAACGCTGAGGGGAAACCTTATGCTTATAATTCACAGGAGAGGCTCCATAATCACCTTGTTCATAACAGAAACTGATGTCACCACTTTTATCTCTGCACATGGCCAGAAGTAATCTGAGACACTTAATACAACCTCAGAACCACTGAGTGGGTTGAACCTGTAAAATAACAGATGCATTGTCCCGTTTYAAATGAAGACAGTAATGCAAACTGCTTTCTCTTAGCCCAGTTCTGCACTTTCTTATATGCCTTTTTTTCTAAGTGGCTCATTAGCCTTAGTAGCTGTTGAAACCCACCTTAATTTGGTGATTGCTAATAAGGTGGTGTTGTTCAAACCACGTTTCAGTTTTCCATTGCAAGAACCTCTAATCTACACGGGATTTCTAACAAATGATTGTAGATATCAGAGAGGTTAGATCATTTATCAACATGTAGCATCAGACCACATCATGATTTCTTAAAGAACTGGGGGCACTCCATGGCTCTTCTAGCCTCCACTTCACACATTGAGCCCTGCCGTCTTGCCCTTTCCTGGCCTCCCCAGGTTGTCTTCTGCTTTTCCTCATTTCAGCCCCTCTGTTCATCTTCCTGCCCTGCTGCACCTTCTGTAGTGTCACACTGGGAGATTGGTGTCATGAAGGCAGTGGAGAAAATGGACTCACGTTGCATGGCTCAACAAGGAGGATTTCAGAATGGTTTAGTTGATATCTGCTTTGTAATGTGCTCTTCTGATATTATCCTTTCATTTCACGGAAATAAAAAGCCACGGAATTATTGTCTCCTGTTTTATCACYCTCACACTGCATTTTGAAGAGGTTGTAAGATGCATCCCCATAATGAGATTAGCTGTCCTCATTGCTTTGCAGTATACATTTTTATCTGGGTGTATATATAGAACAGGATTTTTGACTGCATAAAGGGGTTACAACGAGGTTCAGACCCTAATGTATGACATTATCTCCTCTGATGATTGCAGCCAGTATCAGGCTATGCATAGAAAAGGCTGTTAACTGGTATTCAGTAGCTGCCTGCCAAAATGACATGCACTCACCAAATAAATGCAGGCAGCACTCTACTCCCTAAGGTCAGATCCTTAGGTGATGCAAATCAGTGTAGCTCTGCTAAAGCCAATGGAGCAGTGCCAACATACGCCAGCTGGAGACCTAGCCCATGCGTATACTACAGGTGTTGCTGAACTGATGGGATTCCTGCTATAGTCAAGGCTGCAGAAGCTGATGGCTCCTTTTTACATCCACTCAGCACATTCAAATGACACACTAGTGAAAATTGTGGAAGCAGCTGCAATTTGCTCTGGATGATTTCTGGCTTCAGAGTTTCTGGTTTCCGCATAGTAACGCATGATACAGCTGCAAACTTTTTTCCTGGATTCTGTGATGTATACAGGGAGAAAAACTCCCGACCTGTTCTCAGGACACTGGTGAGTTCAGGMTTGCAGGCAGATCTAGGCCATGCAGCTGCCCTGGGAGCTGAAAGGGGTTGACCACCCTTGATCAAGGCCCGAACAGCAGGGGAACACTCCTGCAAAAGCTCTTGGGGTTGAACAAAACCTGTTCCTGCTGAAGCAAATGGTGCAGCTGCCATTGGCCTCAAGCAGGCCACACTTAGGCAAYTGTGTGAAYTCTCTACTGCGCTTCAAAAAAGAARTAATTCCAAAGGCTGAYTAATACCGTGTACTTAAAATCAAAACCAAACCCTGGCAATTGCTTGTGGGATGACATGCTATTTGGTGTATCAAGTTTCAGGCAGAGGTAAATTAGTATGGGTTTTATGTAACAGAAACATATGAGACAYGGAAAGGTAGCGGATTTCTGGGCACCGCTCTAAAATACGGGCAGGGAGAGACCTGGCCAGGCTCAGCATAGAGCATCGCAAAGAAAACCTCTCTGCTGCCATCCATGAGATGCTGGAGATATTATGCTTGTCTTTTCATAGATGAGAAAAATCCAGAAGATTGGTTTTTTCTAGCTTCCAAATAAAGTAATATCTATGAAACTCTAGTTTCCCCAGTAGGCAAATAACAAACCCTTACTCTATTCCTGGGGGCTCTACGCAGTTTAGAGAGAAGGAAGCATTATGTGGCGAAAGCAACACTTCAAAGAGCTCTGCGTGAGCATGAGGGAGCAGCAACACTGTGCTTACGAAACAAATACTCAGTCATTCCAGCCCTTTCGTAGTGATGTGCAAGTACTAATGGTACCRAAGTATCACCTATCATCAGGACTGTGCAGTCACACCTTTCAGCAGCTAAAAAGCTACCTGTCACCAAGTCCGAGATATAAATGGATCAAGAGCAGAGTTCGATACRGTCAAAAATGAGGGCTTTCTTTTTCAGTTTTTATTTAGAGTTCATCCAAAACTGCAGTGGAACAGGTGGCTAATCACGTCTCAAAATTCAGTGTCTTCATCACAAAGCTGAAAGTCTTTGTCATTAAAAAACAGTTTCATTAAAAGTGGAAATTTCAAAGATTAGGCTTTCTGAGAGAAAAGAGTCAGCTGTTCTGCAAGAACCAAAATTACTAAAAATGCCAACAATATTTCTGTTTTTTTCCAGAAGTCTGGGGGAGAAGACTGCAGAAGGAAGTGTTTTAAAAATTAAGGAATTCATGCATATTATGTCAGTAATTTCATTTGTTCAAAAAACATTTCTGTCCAAATGAAACTGTATCCACAAACTAGAGGGATGTGGCATGCAAAATATTATTCCCATAATTTTTGCGTTAGTGTTGTCAGCACAGGCCTAGGAATAAATGAATACGGGAACTGCTTCTATTTCAGATTTCAGCACAAAAGAAGAGCTTTCGTGCCCAAAAGCTTGTCTACTTTTTCCAGCTCTACTAGCTGCTCTAAAAACAGCACTTGCCTTTCTGATGGAAATTGTGGCATTTTATAAACGAAGCTGCACCTGTTCAACTAATGGTGTGATATTTAAACCAATTAGTTCAATTTACGTAGGAAACCATGCCCTTAGCCCTGTTTGAAACAGCTTGATTTGATTTAATTAAGACTAAATCCTTATTAATAAATTTTTTTAAAGGCTGGTTCCGACCGCCCCTGTAACACCAGCCAAGCCGCTTCGTGGAGCTGCCCCGGCACAGAGCCCGACGGGGCACTCCAAGCCCAGTGCCGGCAGCACGGCCCCGCTGGGCCRGGCAACTGGATCCTGGCACTAATCCACCTCCTGCTAAAGGTGTCTGGTATTTTCTGTGTAGCTTTAACTCTCAGTTACTTGTTCCCTCTGTTTTGCTCCTTCTTTGATAAAACAGTCAACCTCAAAATGAAGTTTCCCAGCTTAAGCAGCAAGAGCAATGCATGGGGGCCTTTGCATTGCCGTGGCTGATTTGCCATCATGCCGTCATGCAGCACAGCTCCATGTGGAGACAGACCTATTAAATAAGAGTTGAAGGCAGCTGGCTTGACAACATGAGGGGCTCAGTACCACCAAAGACTGTGGATACTGTTGCAGTGAGAGTTGGAGCTGTGTCTAGAGCTGCCAAGCTGGAACCCTGCAGCAGTCCATAATTTGCTCTTCAAATAAAGCCAAATAGCAAAGGTCATGCCTGGGGTGTCTGGGTGGGTCTGTATCCCTGCAGACTTGCCAAAGCTTACTCTTCACTGGTGTAACACACCTGGGGAAGGCAGCCTTCCCTTTCCACTTGCCCTGTGATAGGCTTTTGTGAAAGCATTTCCAAATCATTGGTTGCCTCTGGAAATGTCCTCTCCGTTCTCTGAAAAACATATCATGTTCCTGCAGGGAAGCAATGCCCTGTTCAGGCTGCGAAGAGCAGCTGGGACTCCTTATCTATACTTTGAACAGCAGATCCTTTCCCTGATGAATAAATTGGCTCTGATGGTTATGGTCTGTCTCTGACTTTAATGGGTGAAAAATTACTACAAGTGAAGTAATTATTACAAATATTCTTTGTTTGCATTTTAATGAACTATTGCATTTCATGGCCCAGAAAACTGAGGCATAGAAAGCATTACAAAACTAATAGCGCTCTGTTTTCTAGGCTTGTTATTAGTTAACTGAACCAATGCCTCTTGGAGCTCTGTAAGTACTCTCAGAAATGAAAGAGTTAGCAAAAAAATATTCATTCATCTAAGGATTGTTATTGAAAGGTAGAGTACACTTCGAGCCTCGTAACCATAAGTGCTGAAGCACAGTCAAGACAGCATGCCAAGCTTCTAGGAGGATAAAACAATCCAAACCTATAATCCATGTTATGAGGTCATCTAAAGGACCAGTCATACCTAATATGATCAAAAATTAGATTTCTCTGCTGGAAAAAATTTGATCTGGCATTTTTCACAGTCTTGGTGTCTTTCCTTTGAAAGACTCCTTTGTTCTGCAGGTCTCAGAATGAAATTAAATCACAGCTCGTGTAAATAATGATTTTGAATGGCTGGAAGCCAGTCCTGTGTCCTGTAGCTGCTTTTACCCTTCCTCTCCCCCCCCCACCCCCCAAAAAAAATGTGTGCACACACGCACACCTGTGTTGAACTTTTCCCCATCCTTCAAAGGTGGGAAAGATGAGGGTATTTGCTGGTTCCCCAGAAACCTTATGGGAGAAATCTGAACCTGCAAAGGGCACGCTTATGATTCTGTCGAGGGGAGACCATTAACTTTATAAGCAGAGCAGCAATTTATGGACCTCAGTGGTTTGGATGTTGCTGCAGCTGGTGAAGCGAACTTACTCTAGCTTTTTCCTTTTCATTTGTGAATTGTTCGGGAATTGGTTCTGACTCAGTTCTTTTAGTTAAAATGATGCTTCAGACACTTTGGTTGGAAAGCTGCTATCAATGGGTGGTTCATGATGTATCTTCTGTGAGTATGTTCATTTTTGCATGCTATGTGACTGGTCACCTCAGCCATGCTGTATCGTTTTTATTTCCAGGTTGGTTTAAATTAGGGAGCAATGAATAACAGGCTATGAAATCTTGGGGTGAATGCTAATTCATACTGACTTGTATGAAGCTTTTGGGAATTGCAGGCGTTTCYCAAATGCCCTGTGGTTTTCCAAATGCTAGTGAGTCACAGCCAACCACTTTCATTCACAAAAAAATGTGTTTTTTTTTAACTATTTAATCAATTCTGCTGGAGTTGGAGTTTTGTTTCCTGATTGAAGTTGATGGAAATAGTCACACTAATGTCACTGGGACATGGGTCTGGCTTAAGTTACCATAACAGCATTTAATTATATACAAATACAAAAAATGTAAAGTGCATTAACTCAGTACCTTCCAAAATCAAAAGCAAATGCTCAATTAACGTGAAAAAGGGCCTGRGCTGAATTTTGCCTCTGGGACCCTCAAGCCAATGTAATTCTGGCTGTAGACATAGCTTTTTCTGGACGAGAGGGACACTTTCAGCATATTGGTTTGGGTTCCTCCCCCCCACACACACACACACTGCCCATAGCATTAGCTGTGAATTGTTCAAAGCTCCAGGGTGTTGGAATAAGTGCCAGGGGAGAAGGATTAGCAGGCAGTGGGTTGGTGAGAAGGTCAAAAAGACAGTGTATTGCACTGTTAAACGCGTGCTGCAGTTATCTCAGCCGTGCATCTGTATGCGTATCTATTATACAGCAGTACATAATATATATGCATTTTTGCTTTAGGAAAATGCTTATCTTGTGTGGTATACACATCTCTTATCAGTCTCCGTAAATGAGCCATTGTAACTACCAGCAATCAGTCAGCACTGACAATGAGTTTTACTGAAATCTCCAAAATCTTTTAGCTTGACTGATACTGATTTTTTTTTTCTCCCAAGACAGCATGCTTAAAACTTGAGTATCCAGGTTTGAATGCAATAGCAGAGTGCTAATAAAACATGTAGAAAGAGCAAAGGTGACTCAATTAGCTGTATCTAAGGCTCTGCGTTGATGCTAGCCTCTACTGCAGACGGGCAGCGCTGCTGTAAGTCGTGGAGGAGCAATGCAGCGTATCGCTTTGGGGCAGGGGAATGACTGAACAGCCGGCCTAAAGGAAGGGTTTGTGCTGGCACTGATGGCTTAAATCCCCCGTGTAATCAAGGCCTGACATACAACTGCAGAGAGCTAAGAGAAAGTGCCTTGCTTGTCACTACAAGGCAGTTCATTGTCGCCCTGTCAGGCAATGCTGGGGCTGCTGTCCTCTGGCCAAATCCCAACCTGGTGTTGCAGCAGGCAAAAAATCATCCCGGTCAGGCAAACAGCAAGCTCACAAGCTTTGTTTTATTGAAACCATCAAACTTGGCTAAAATTTCCAGTCTCAGAGAAAAAAGCCAATGACTTCATCCTTGGAGCTGCCTTCACATAACCTTTGCTTTCACAGATCTATTAGGAAGCTCCCCGGGAGGGAAAGCCCAGCTGCCAAATAAATCGCACCTTCCCAGCAGAGAGGTGTGAGATGCTCAACAGGAACCCAAGTTGCCTGGAATGAGAGAGACAGGGGATCTTCTGCGGAGATTTTCAAACTTGTCTGGATGCCAGCAGGGCCAGATCCTCAGCCAGAGCCAGTCAACGTAACTGCAGCAGTTCCTGGGGAGTTTTGTTGCTCTGCTCTCAGTGAAGATTTGGCCGGAGCTTGTGTGTGTGGTAGGTAGGAAGGAGGCTGTAGTCAACTGTGGGACTCTTTATTTTTCTTTCTAATTAAAAGCAGATATATTTTTTTAAAACATTTGCAGTGGGAAACTATAATTCAGTTTTAGAATTTCCCATTTAATATTCCCCTAATGCCTGTGAAAAGCCTTGAGTTGTGTTTCATGATTTGAATCTTTATGGGCAATTAGAAGAATGACTTGGAGAAAAGCAGGTACATAGTTTCAGAACTTGGGGCAGGATGACGGGGGGAGAAGAAAGCCTACAGACTAGGAACTGAGGAAACTTTGCTGTAAGGGGGTGGAGGAGACCCTCATTATGGCATTTCTTTAAAGGTTCTTGAGCATCGTGTCACACGACAGAGGGGTCATATCAGCAAACCGTAATTCAAATTTCTTTGGATCAGAAGCCAGATTTCCACTTTCAYATGTCTCTGAAATGGACATCTCCTTGTGTACTCTGCATTTGATCTGCTGGATCTAACAGAGCCTATGCTGAGAAGAAGGACTTGGGAACCTGAGACTCGCGTCCCAGTCCYGCCCCTAAAGCTGGCCCTGCAGAAGGCAGGGCCAGTAGCAGGRTGATGCCATCTGCCTCCAAGAGGCTGTATGAAGGCTTCTGTTCCAGGGAAYAGAGCAGGGTTTGGACCTGTTGCCATGCTTGCAAAAGAGCAAAAGCTCAGCTAGAACTGCAGGCTTGTTTGACATGCTTCAKGCCTTGTGAGAAGAAAAGACTGGTGGTGGGAGGAGAAAAAGAAGGGACAGGATGCAGGTTCATCTTASTCATGCGCCGATTTCAGTGGGGTTTGGAGAGGAGGATGAGAGAAGATTTGAGTATTTGGGTCTCTTTGCAGTAGGCTAGCCTTTTTGCATAAGAATGTAGGTGCTGCTGGATCAGGTTTCTGGTCCAGCATTTTTCCTTGAAGACTTGCAAACTCCAGCTACTTCAGAAGACACAATAATCTGATTTCATAAATTGCTTTCTATCTTTCCTCTCTAGCTTCAATGAAAGGCTTATTGCTCCTGTATTAAGCAAGAAGAACAATTTCTGGTTGCCACAATTTTCTTTGGCTCAGATGCTCCATCTTTGTGTACTGTCTGCCCTAAAAACTTTCTCAACCTTTGACATTTCTTCCCACACCATTTTGGATACTCTTCTGTGAGCCCCTTCTACTTCCACAATATCTTTCTTGGAACAAGGTAACCAGCCCTGCCTAAGTATTTCCCCTTGAAGACATGCTGTCTGTTGTAAGTGCAACAAGTCTTACAAGTTCGTTTACAGCATTACCTATTTATAGCACTTGGTGTCTCCTGCATTTAGCAAAGCAAATATCCCAWGCCAAACTGTAACGTTGTTTACTTCCAAACTTCCACTGGCAAATTTTGTTCAATGTCTCTCCAAAAGATCAGAGAAGAGACTGGGAAGCAAGTTCTGTCCTTCCAGGGAAGAAACAAATCAATTGAAGTTTCAGCTCTGGCGTGTTAATTCTCGGAGAAGTGACCTAAATTGGTGGCTGGTGTTTAATTCTCCAAGAGAACGTATCTCAGCCTACCTCACTGTGATCTTACAGTACTTCCACTAGTGTTCAAGGAAGGCAAATGAGAGACGAACAGAGAASAAAAAGGCAGGGTTATCTCCACTGTTGAACATGGATAAAGACTAGTAGGTAGTTAGATAGTAGATGTTAGTCTTGGCATTAGTGGTTTGAATGACAACAATCTCCAATGACTTTGTGTGTAACTCATGTTGGGGGCAGGAGGGAGGGGGATGGCTCCTGTGACTGCAGCAGATGTGTACTGATTAATGGCACCCAGGTGAAATCAAGGCTACCCGAGATGGACCATATGCTCTTCATCAGCTTGCAGCTGTGTTGCAATGAACGTCTCTCAGCAACAATAGACGCAACACCAATGTATTCTCACAGCTGAAGTGGTGACTTCTCCTGCTGTTAACAGGTCTTCCTTGCTAGTCTGCTGTATAAAGCTTCCCATTTGTGTGCTGTGGCCATGCTGTCAAGGTATAAGTAATCACTTTCATACTTACTGAACTGCACGGTCACCAAGGTATAATATCTGATGGGCAACAGATGCCTTTTTTTCTTCCAAGGTTTACAGCATTGTATTATTACTGCTATTTGCTCTGGCTCCATGCTGCCAGGGAGTGGAGGAGGGGAAAATATCAGCAGCCTGCTGAATGAATGGCACCTACTATCTTCCTTTTGCTTTGGGGTCTATTCTAAAGTGCTTGAATAATACCCAGCATTCTCAGATCTTGTGATTTCATTTCAGAAAAGTGMATCTCCTACAGTGGAAATTCCCGGTTTAGTCAGATAGCCTTTGTCCAAACAAAGCACCATTCAGCTATGGGAGACATGTTGCATTTGTTAAATACTGCTGTGCCCTGCGTAGTGTAACAGAAGACAACAACAACAAGAAGAGACTCAGCCACGTCTTTGAAGAAATGTGATGCACTACCTTTGTGTTTATTTGTTTGCATTCAAGGACCCAGCAAGCAAATGAGCAGCGATTCACACAAAGTCTGGCATCTGAGCTTGCTTGATTGAGAGAGTGTRATGGTGTCTCAGACTCTGGTCTGGTGCTGCTGCATTCCCTTTGCTTTTGAAAAAGTGCTGTGCAGCCTTAAACTTCCAGCTCGATACCCTCCAGGAAGCCTGGTTTAACGCCTCATCTGAAGGACRTGACACGAGTCATTAAAAACATTTTTTAAAAGTCTGGAGGTGACCTATGGAGCTCCAGGAGACTGATTTCCCCTGTAGCAGCAAGCAGCCAATTCTCAAGGGCTACCTCTTGGCTGACAAGTCTTTTGAAGCAATGGTTCTGCCCTCTGGAGAAAGGACTTGGCTAATGCTGAGTCCATCCTTCCCCTCCTCAGAAGCTGTTGCTCTGAGCTGCTGGGGGATCACTCAGAGGTGAGCTGTGGGGAGAAGCTGTGCCAAGGCCCCTGTTCAGACCACCTGAATTCAATTCAGACCTGAGCCAAGTGCTGACTGCTTTTAAGCAGCCCCTGCTCAGTACTGTTAAGTTCTTTGACCTACTCTTCAGAAGTGTAAAATTATCCATTACCTAAATAGGTATGGCCCTTCATGCACAAAGTATTTGAGAGTAGTCTACAGAAAGATGTAAAGACCTGACCCTTGCCCCTGCTCTCCCCAGGAAGGTTGCAGATTGGATTTGGTGGCAGAGATGCCACCTGAGTGCTGCCTAAGTTGTTTTGGCCAAAGCACATGTGCAAGCTGATGTGGAGGTGGCTTGTTCCCTTTCCTTAGAGTTGCTGCTGCTCATAAAACATCTCCAGTAAGCTCTGTCCTTTTTTCAGTTGCTACCATGCTTGGGAGCTGGTTGCTCATTGCTGGCTCAGCTGGTGGCTCTTCTCCTCGCAGTGCTCAGACCCACACTTGAAAGTCCCTATTCCCTCTCCCAGCTTGGCCACCCACAGAGTTATCAGCACAGCCCTGATGCAAAGTAAGAGTCACCCTCTCCTGCACCCAGCAAAGTAAAGAGACTTTGATTATAGAGTGAACCATAGAGTTTATTTCAGCAGGAAATGGGGCTTTTAAACCTCCAGGAGACTGAGGCTATCGTAAAAATTGTATTCCTCTCCATGCATGCCTGATTCAGTCATTAGAGCTAAGGGATGGAGAAAGAAATGCCAGCTCAGGGATATAATTTGGCTCCATGGAAATACCTAAGCCTTGTTTGCACTAATGCTTGCAGTAATAGGTATTAAATTGGCTCATGTAGACACAGCCCCGAAGGGCAAGAAAACAACTTCACATCTCCTTTTTAACCTCTCTCTCTTTTCAAGTCAACCTTTTTTCAGACTTCAGGCACAGTGTGTCTTTATTGCTGTTTACATTCTGATATTGCCTAGGGGCCCTCGCTCAGATGGCAAGCCTGTTGTGCCAAGAGCGGTGCGCACGTTCAGGGAGAGAGAGACCCACAGGGAAGAGTTTAAAACCTACGTAGACATGACAGGGAAAGGAAACATTTCTCACTCCATATCACAAAGCGAGAAGGCAAGGGCTGACTGGGGAATGCAGGTGGATTAAATTCAGGGGATGTGCTCTCTGGAAAAGCTCTGCTTGGCGGTGAGGTGCACCACAGCACACGTGAGGCAGCCCCCAAAACCACTCTTGCAAATATATGACCAAAGCATGAATCTAACTCACTGCCGATGTCAAGCTACTTCAATGYCCCTGGCTATAACTTAACCTGCCTGCATGTCTGGTGGAACATCCCGGGCAAAGAGAAAAGGCTTGCCTCTCTAACAGGCTCTCCTGAAGCAAAATCTGGTGCTTTGCCACAAAATCTCAGGAAGCAGCTTGTCCAATCTACTGCAATCATCTTTGCTGCAATCTGTTCATGGAGAGGCAGCCACAGTTCCTGCATGGCAGGTGGGTCTCATCCTGTTACAGAGCAGCACTATGTGGATTTCATTATTTTTCAAGATCAGGAGTAGTTTTCATCCAATCTTCCTGAATAACAAGCCAGCAGGTCACAAACTTTTGTCATTGTGGCAGTCAGCTTTTAAAAAGCCAGATGTTTTGACTATTGTTTCTGAAACTAAATCAAGAAGAAATGGCATCTTTTCACAACTTTTGAGAAAACCTCCAAGAGGTGCTAAGCTGTTGCTCAAGGGTGTCTCAAATGAGAACGTTCTTGCAAGACTGGCTCCCTAGCAATTCAAGGGTCATGCCTCTGACCAGGCTCTCTGCAGTAGCAAACAAATACTGTCAAGTATAGTGAAAGGAGAACACCAATCACTGAGTCAATGAGGATCACGGAGTCAAATTCAGGAGAGGTGTGTGTCTGTCTCGCAATTATGTTTTTACCTTTTATATGTATATTTTAAAATGTATTGTTCAAATCCTGTTTCCTCCGCTGTCTTCTCTCAGCAGAAGAAATGGGCCCCAGCTCCTCTGGTCAGGTCCTGGGCTGAATATGCATCCCTGTTACAAAGGCATTTGCATTTGGAGTCCTGTTGTGCCCAGATTAGAAGGTTTCCAAAGCACGAAGAGCGCTCAGTCTCTCTCTTCTAAGTTGGGCCTGTCTCCAAGGTAAATACAAGTATATGCAGACAAACTGTGGAAATGAATGTTTTACCCACTCAGGGGAAGGGGAGAGAGGTCTGGAAAAATACTATTACAAATTCCTGGCTTAGATGATTATTCTTGTCTTTTCTAGGGGCTGCATCTCCCAGCAGGAACACACTGAGTGTTTTCAGTAGTGCATTAATATTGAGACCAGTATGTCAGATACTCTTCTCACCAGGGCTTTATTCTGAAGGATCTTTTCTTTGCTTTTAATTGTTGTCTTCTCATTTTTGGTGACAGCTTTTCGAGTGAACAATGCACTGATGAAAACTCTGGGCCATCCTGTCTCCAGCATGCATCCTCTGAAAGGAAAATTTGCATACCTTGTTTGCCCCTGCATCCATTTAATAACATGACCCTAAGAAGAAACCTGTTAAGACAGTAGGGCTCTTCTGACTGCTTTCAGAAGGAAAGATGAAGTATCCCACAAAAGGTACAGTCATGATCCGTTCTCCATTAGCACAACCGAAGTATTCAAGTCCTATTAATCACGCTTATCTAAGCTAATGGACATTATTTTCAACAAAGGAGGGAAAGAGTCTCCCATGCTCTCTCCAAATGCCCTAGAGCTCACATATGAGGAATGTGAAGAAATGGCTACATATTCTTAGTTTCTCTCTTGGGAGCTTAGAGGCAGTATAGAAAGTCATTTAGAAATACCAGGGGCAGAGGGAGAAAGATAGATGTTGATTTTGTACAGGTCAAGGCTCAGATCAAATCTTGTGCAGGTCARATCACGGAGTATACTCTGAATCCTCAAAAGCATCCCCAGGACCAGCACTTTGAGTGTGCTGAAGGTTTTAAGGAATTGTGTCTGCAAACCTGGGGCAATGAGGATTACCCTGCAAATGCAGTGAGCCGGCTCTTCTGCATGTGTAAATGGCCTTGCTTTCACAGAAGCCATGTGATCTACTGGGGTTTAGGTAAGGTCTGAAGTGTGTTAGTAAGCTTTGGTTGTACGTCTGGTCATGACATGCCTTCCAGCTGAGGGACCCGGACATGTTCTTAGCAGATACACACGGAAGCGCAGAGAGCAGAGCAACTCTGATAACTGAGCAGATGTGTATGTATATCTGCTGAGTGCTTGCACTGAGAGCAAGAGTTGGACCAGCAGAGAGACAGTATGGGACTAGCAGAGCATAGAAGTCTTCACAGTTTTCTTCTTAATGTCACTGGTATCCAGATTATCTACCAGAGCTCACAGGCAATACAGATCACAGGATGCGCTGGTAATTTTTCTCAGATCTTTCTGTGGGACAGCAAAACATTCCCACAGTTTCCCTCAAAGTCCTTGGGTTGCATTCAGCTGTGGGAGGAGCGTGCTTCTGGCTCACTGCTGTTGAGTGTTTTCTTCCTGCTTTGTGTATAAACTCTCCTTCACACTCCATGTGTTACATGGCCTGCTGTGTTTGGTCTACTGCGGGCATGAAATAGCTGCAGGTGCCATCTCAGGGGGGTTGTGTAGAAGTTGTTCTCAAAACAGAATACAGAGCCCTAAATCACTTAGGAATTGGGGAGAGGATGGGAAGGGGGAGATCTTTTGCTCCCTAATTCTACAAGAAAAACTTTTAAGAGCAATGAATGATCCTATAAATTTCCTTACTTACCTCTTAGCTCCCCATGTCTTACAGACTGCTACATAATCTTAGACAAGTCTTGGTTCAAAAGCTCTTCCTACGCTGTACTGGGAGCCCTCAAAAATTGTTCACCTGGATTTTTTTGGCAACTCTGCTTAACACTTTTAAGTTACTGTGAGAGATCCTGGAAGTCACTCCAACAACAACAGGTTTGATCCCTTCTCTTGAAAAAAAGTCTGAATAAGTAGTCTCTTACGTTAGTGCATATGGCGTATCAAAGCARTTTTGCACAATCTGTGAAATATGTTCTGTATCCATCTCTTCCCTACCTGTAAACTATGTAGAAAAGCATACACACACACACAAACTATTTGGTGTTTTTTCTACAAATCAAAAAACTGTCTCTGTGGTCCTATTATCTCCTTTTATTAAGTATGTTTTCATGCTGTGCTTTTTTTCATGCCCACAGTCAATAACAATTTAAATGATACTCTTTGATGCCCTTTGTTCACATCATTTATTTCCATCTCTTTATCTGATTTTGCCAACAGGACCTAATTTGAAAGAGGCTGCAGTTCAGCGGCAGGAGGGATTTAAACACTGTTAAGACTGACATTTTCCCTCATCTCACATCCCGTGAGGTACCTGATTGCAAATTTATAATACACTAGAGGTCTTGCCATCCAAAGATACAGACTTACAGTAACAGCAACTAATTTAAAAAAGATCTCCAGCGCATCAGTGTCTGGGGCTGGTTTACACAGACTAATTAATCCTTATTTGACCTGAATTAACTCTTAATCTGTGTGAAATGAAAGAGCTTTACTGGGATACAGCAAATTTTCGAAGATGGAAMATCCTTACAGAACAGGAGGTTTCTGCAGCTGGGTGACACGTGGATTAAAATACTTGTGGGCTACTGCTGTGGAAATTAGCTCTTTCATTTTCTTTCTATTCCCGCCCTGCTTTTGCTAACCAGAAAATACAGGAGAGAAGCAGATGATTTTCAGCCACCAGCAATTGCTGTCCCTTGGTAACWGATGCAGAAGGAGAGAAGATCAATTGTCTCTTCTGTTTCTTACTGATACCTTGGGCTTATCAAAGAAGTCTACAGAATGGCACAAGAATGACCATTTTGTGACTGATCTTCCCCTCTGCTACCCCTTCCTGAATTACACAGTGTCTAGGTAATAGACTGGCCTCTGTGCTTCTTGAGAGCCATCCCATTAGTAAGGATTGCAGAAGAGAGCACTAGGTAAATACTTAAGGATCACAGTGGCTACCCCCTATGTAACCTGCTCAAAAGCCGGGAGACATCTCCGTCCCATATCTTTGTGATATGGAGGTCATGGATGCTGAGGGTGCAAAATGTTTTACTAGACTAATTCGTACAGATGGAAAAAAAAATTCAGGCTCAAAATTCCTTCATCAGGTCTGGTAAGTGATGGTCTGTAGGAGTACAGGTTCAATCAGGTTAGATGTTGTTACGCTCACTTTTCAGAGCATTTGGCCAGAGTGCAGGATGAGCAAAAAGGCTCATCCAAGATCGCATCAGGAGCATGAAGGGACAGATGTGTCCCTGGCCACAGCACACCCTGACTCAGGGGCTAAGAGGGACATGCCAAGTCAGAAGAGAGAATTGGAAACCAGAGTTGGAGCCAAGGCAAGTCAAGGCCACACTGTGAGCTGGTGAGCATGAGGCAGGCTTTCACTGCTGAGGCCTGAGAGGACCTTGTTCTGCATTTGTGGGAGCTTCAAAGGGCTAGCTAGGCCTCAGAAAAGCTGTGGAAAAAATCAATGGCTGGACAAGGTCTGATCTGCACTCTTAACTTGGTGTTTTGGTTAGCTTTGCCACTCTGCTYATTGCGTGGTGTCCTGTGCCGAACCCCACTGCCTGGGGAGATGGACGCTCCCTGAGGRCTCATCCCTCTTTTACTCTTGTCTTTCTTTCACCATACAAAGAAAAGCAACAGATGTTTGGGAAAATGGGAAGGTTGTCTGTTAGGTGATGGTATGCCAGCTGGGCTGCATCAGACGTCTCTCCCAGCCCCAGGCACGTAGAAATGTACTTTTCTCCTTTATGTTCTTGGTGTGCCTTTTTTGCGCCTTTTTTTTTTTTTTTTTTTTTTTTTTTAACCCTGCTTACCTATGATTTAATCTCTTTGAAATTCCAGTCAATAATAGGACTGTCACACCTTATCTAAATACTTAAAACAAAGGGCAGGATCCTTACCTCCACTTCATGAGGTGTGGACCTGTCCACAATTACCCAGGATATCTGAGGCAGAAGGGTAGTGCAAGCACCAGCCTCCYGAGCCCCTGTGATGCAGTAGGACCTTCCCTGCTATCCCATGTAATTTCAGTGCAAATGGCTTTATTATTCCATTAAACGGCCACTGCCCCAGCTACGAGAGAGAGGCATTTAAAAAGATGCTACCACATTACGCAGAATAAATGTCACCCTCTCAAATCAGTAAGCTGTCGATGGCTTGAGGTAACCATTTAAAGGTTATCCAGTGCTGTTTGTATCTCTATTTTCAATTACCCCCACTTGTTGGCTTTGAAGTCTTTAGTATGGAAAATAAATCATAGCTCAATGCACTGTTTCCATCACTCAGTAGTGCTTGATGTGACAGTCTCAGAAGATCACAGATTATAGTGATAAGGGTCTAGTTTTAAAATGTTTACCATTTCCCAGTTGTATCTTTGACCTCAGACTGCACTAATGTTGTGCCATTTTCAGGTCTAATGCCAATCTCTGTCTYGCAACATATCATCATTTTAATGCCTGATTTACACTCTGAATTATGGTAATTTATTGTAATAGTGTGATTTGACCTTTTCAGTATATCCCATTTTTATTGGCTAGATGTTTCATCCCTTTCCCCAGAGGTTAGCAACACTTCGGGGGGAACAGGATGAGGTGAGCAAGCCTATCAAAGCACACAATACTGAAAAGGGCAAAATGCGAGAGCATCCTGTTAATTCAGGGACTAGGGAATGCATGGAAATTCAGGGGTGATATTTGTGACAAACAGCATGACAAGAGCAGAGATGACAYGTTGTCAGCATTATAGATTAAAGGRCATCTTCAAGAATGGCTTGATGTCCATGAACCTCCATGTGTGCAGCGAGGCGATGGAAATGCTTGTCGTGTCTGAACGTTGCCAGCCTGGGCATTGCCAGCATGTATGTTGGCATCATGGTTTGAATTTGATATTTATGGTTTGCGCACACTGGAATGTCCTTGAGAGTGGATGTGTCTGCTTTTAGAGGAAATCAGATTTGGGAACTGGAGTGTACTCTGATGAGCAAGTAGAAGTGTCAAAGGCCAAGACAGGAAGTAAAAGAGTAATCCTAAAGGCTTTTCTTTTTATTGTCATCTACCCTGAAACACTACCTACCTAGGGTACGATCTGCAGACACACAATGAGAAAAGAAAATGACAACACATGTAGGTGTATTATGTAAAAAACAAAAACATTAAAATAACCCCCTACAACAAAAATCTTTGATAACAGCAAAGCTGAGCCCAAGGGCGGTGCCACTTCTTCACTCTGTTGTTGGGTATCAAGTTTGCTTTAGAGGACCCAGCCTTTCTTTCTTGTTCTAGGGGTTTTTGTTTGCGGTGGTTTGGGGTTTTTTAAGAACTGCCCTTTGACAGTCCTGAGAAAATAGGTGTTTGTGTGTGGCTCTGGAAAGGGAAGGCGAGCAGTCAGCTCTCGTAATGGCCCTGTTGCCTTTCTTGGGAACAGCATCTTCAATCTTTGCTGTCAAGGAGTGAGAAATCACTGCAGTCAGGCTGGGACTGCACCTCTCCAAGAGGCAATTTGAAACATTTGCTAATACGACTCAGACAAATACGGATCTTCTCCTACCTCAGAGGGGTGGCGATTGCTATTATGAAGCCTTGGTGGGGAACAAGCGCAGAGAAATAAAGAGGTAAAGCTGGTGCTGAGAATTTCTTGCTTTAAGAGGGAAGGAAAGGTGCTACTGAAGCTGCTTTCAGTAGAATAGGCGGTAAACACAGTGGGRCTGGACCCATCTCTTTGGATTTGCACAGCTCCAAGCACAATTGATACCCGGTACTTCCTTTGGGCAATATTGCTGCACCGATAATGAGGAAGAGAAACATGAAGTTTATCCAAAATAAGAGGAAAAGCTGATAGACATGCCTGAAGAAGGCAGGTAATCATTCTTCCTCCCAGCCTGGGAACGTGCCGACTGAGGGGCTGCACAACCAGGACTGCAGGACGCTGCATGAGGCTTGCCGCTACTGCCGCTTTTTACACGGCATTACTGACCCCCAGGCAGCAGGCGTAGGCCAATGTGACATGTTAACAGGGAGATTGAGGGAGACCATAAAAGTGTATTGCATGTATATAAAATCATATTCTCAGGTGCCTTTGTTTTCAATTGAGCCATCCAACTCATGTCTGCCTAAGAGTTAATTTATGGTGTTTACTCAAAGTGAACGGTCGAGGGCAGGCGATGGGATGTAGTTACCTAGTAAAACATCTTCCTCCTGCTTCAGCTGGTGGACATGCAATTCTTCTTCCTCTGTGTGTGCACCGGGTGTTTTATAATCTCGCAGGCAAACATTGGTCCTCTCCCCTTCACTCCAAAGGCCATTTCCATTATCCCTTGGTTGGGATGACTAGAAACAACAAGGCTTCCTAGTGTTAAGATTCAAATAAAAAAACCTTTGACTATCTCAAATTATATGACCTGTTCCTAATACCAGTGAGCACTTAGTAGCTCAGAAAGGATGTTTTCTTCCATTGTCTCTAATGGGATTGTACTCCCACAGTCTAAATTTGTCCAGTGGCCTTTGCCAGAAAGCTTGCATATGGCTATGGCCAGAGAGTGGCCTCATTTTTTAGCCACCTCTTTATTCAAGAAGTAGCTATTGAAGGGGCTGCAACATTAACTGCAACCCAGGGGTCCAGAGATTTCACTTCTTTTATGTAGCACCTGGGTTTACTTGACACTTTTCGATAAGTCATGCCCTGACTTATTTTGCAAAATTGATAGGAATTTCCTGCCTTTGAGACTTCTGCCCCTCAGTCAATTCTGGCTGAAACTGCCAACAGTTTGTCACTCCTAATGAGCACTGGTACCTATAGGCTGCTCTCTTAAACRCAGCTAGATACATTTGTCCTTTTCCCTTAGATAATAAAAATAAAAAGGGTCTCAATCCTGACTGCACAGAAGTCCTCGAAGAAACTCAGTTTTATCCAATTGCATAGAGAAAGATCGCTTTTGCCCTGAAAAGAGTATTTTAGACTTGCCATGTATAACAGTATATGTCAAAGAYGTCTGAGCAGGGGCTAGTGGAGCTCAGGACCTGAGTTATTCTTACCAATTTCTGGATGATCTGTAGCAAATTTTCTCTGTTTTGATGTTTGTTTGCCCTTACTGTAAGCAGAACAACAGCCACCTGGTGTGTCACTGGGATTTGCTTAGGTCACTCTGCTTGCACAGATCCCGTAGAGTCCTCATTTGGGACTTCATGAGAATTTGCTGATTAAAAAAAAAAAAAGTGGGACTTTTAGATAAAGACACTTCTSTGTGTGTCTTTATCACTGTCCTGCTGGTTGTTCAGTCTAAATCTAAAGGCTGAATAATTAAAATATGGTAGGTGTATATTATAATGAGCTGACAAGATCATCATCTGCTGGAAGGGAAACAAAGACAGGACTGGGTAGTTCCAGAATCACCAGCTTAATAAGCAGGCTCAAAAAACTACATGGAGTGTGATTTCTTCCAGATTTTTAATCCATTCAGTTGCTCCTACAGGGATACAGACAGAAGTACACACAAGAAAAAGATGGCTACTTTGTACATACTATCATCTTCATTAGTTTGATGTGCAAATGGTTATTTAGAAATACTAATATCTGCAGTAAGCGGTTTCAGATGACTGCACACACAACCAGGCATATAGCTCTATGAACATATTGTGGACACTGGTGCCTTTGAAAACTACTCCTTTTAAGCTTCCACTCGCCTCCTGCCACTGAACTGGGATTTTGCACAAGCGTTTTGAAGTAATTGTTTTAGCGTTTTCATGCTCGCTTTTAAAGTAGATCATCCTCTGTGATCACAGACAATAGACATGATTGTTCAGTGGTCTCTTATTCTAATCTAGCCAGCCAATTTGCTTTACTGGGATTTCCCTCTCCCCTGCATTCACATCTCAGAATGGTAGGACCAAACAAAGTGAAGCGGATCTAATTAACTTCTCTCAAGGGTATTGACTGCCTGCAAAGGAAGAGGAAAGCAATGAGGAACACATTATGAGAACCTATTCATTGCCAGCTCACACACAGTAGCAAACCTTCCTCTTGCAAAACCATGGTTTACATAAATTTCCTTATTTGATTGTGTTTCCTATTTCATAGAGGCACCAGGGGTTATGTGAACTCTTATGATTTCCGAAGACAGAAAGTCAACAGGAAATAAAGCAGAAATGCTTTGTATAAACAGTGGAAATTAGAAATTCGTAATTAGGCTTCATTCATTAGGAGGATGAAAAGAGAAATTTAAAGTAGGTTGATATATCATCTTTTCTGTTTTAAAGCATATCCATGTGCAGACATAAAAAATAAGATTAATACAAGATCAGCTGTTACTTTATCTCCCTTTAACACCTATGACAACAACTAATACTTCACACCTATGCATAAGGTAAGCCCAAAGACTGGAAAGTCAAGTAAACACAACAAGCTGGTGGAATAATAGCCCCTGCAGGCAAGCTTTAGCAGCTAGCTCTTCCTTCAGCTCTGCCACCAAAGGGAATGGGTGCAAAGAAGATGGGTTGGCCACCCAAAGCACCTTACAGTTCGTCTAGAGAGGGTAACATGTTGATGCCTCAGCAGCATCACAGCTGAACAGCAGCAGAGCAACTGAGCATGGGCTACTTCAAGGGGTGAATCGTACTTCAGGGCATATACATTTAGGTGTCAGTGTCATAAGATACCAAAGTGGTACCATCCATCACTGTTTGACGCAGATGGCACAGCCCTGGATATCAAACTGAGCTTGTCACTGTAGTCTACGTGGAGCCACCAGCTCAGGACTTTGACTGTGTCCCYGTCCTTGGCACCAGTTTTGTAGACGACCCTGGGCTTCTCATCACCCTGTTTCTTCACTTCCCCTTCACGACTGTGCGGATTATAAAATCAACACTTTTATAAAYAGTGTTGAGATCCATGGATGAAATCCCCGAGAGATGGGCTTTCCCCTCAAGATTTATTATACAGAGCTTACAGCACTGCTGGAAAATGTAGCACTAAGAGTCGGACTTCTATGATTTCCASCTGCCTGAGTTGGAGAGTTACCTAAAGGCCAGAAGTTCAGATTAGTGCCATTTAAAACTGACAGCCAAACTATTGCTTGCCTCTATTTCCCCAAATGGAAACCACAGAGTTAATAACATCATACAGACACTCCAAGGTTTAATCCACAACTGTCGACCTACAGTCATTCTCCCATAATGAAGTGCTCTCCAGAAACTGATGTCAGCTAAGTACAATAGAGATAAAAAAGGGAGTTCACATGCCGCAGTGATAAGAATGTCACTGGATAGATGGATTGTATCTATGGTGAGATATGTTACACGCTTGTGAGAAGGCAATAGCTGTCATCTGTAGGAGTGCATCTGCAGAAGAGTTCCATGTGAAARAAGGCCACAAAGGTACCACAGGCATTGTCACTTTTGACTAATGAGAATCTGTGYTTGTCTGTGTAATGGAAAAGTCATTGACACCTGTTGACACAAACTTTAAAGGACTTTTCATGTATCCTTGAAATTCTGGTGGAAATATCTGTTCACATTATATGCAGTTTTCTCCAGCTGAACAATCACATTGCCTCAGGGTCACCTCTGCTATCAGAGACACAGACCTCTCAAGGCAGAGAGGAACGGAGTGAAGCTGAGATACAGTTACTTTCTCCTCCACAAAATACAAAGGAACCTTTGCACCTCTCTCCTCTGAAGCATTAAATAGTTAGTAAGTCTTTCTGACCATAGTACTATGATGACATAGATGAAGATGGTGTGTCAGGCTCGCCAAGGTAGCTTGCAAGCATCTGGGAGCTATTTTCAGATGTCAGAAGTTAACAAGGTGCCGGCTTTACTGCTAGATTGAAATCCATTCTGAACATCCATGTTTCTGACACAATCTGTTGATTGTCATCCTTATTAAAATATGTGCAAATAAATGCATAACAGCATCTTGCCAGAAATTATTGTCATTCTTATTGTACCCATAATGTGCGTGTCCAACACAATCTCAGCTTTTTCTAATGAATATATTTCCCTATCAGTTTCTGTAGTATGAAAGCCCTGGTCTTACAGTGCCATCACAATATTTTCAGCACTGGGGCTCAAGACGTGTGCCTTGGATGGCATGGATGCCTTAGACATGTGGAAGAGGGAGAGGATTAAGGATAGGGAAAGAAGAGGGAAGGAACAAYGTATCAGCTGCATCAGCACTATATCGAAACAGAAAAGATTGCAAGAGACATTAAAAGCTGTAACCTGAGCAGAATAACTCTCTTCTGGGTACAGCTGCAAGCAGTCAGTGCTCCCAGAATATTTTTGCTGGTGCAGCATCACCTGGTTTACAACAGAACTTTTTTATAAGCTTTTAAACTCCCCTGTGTCTTTGCAATTCCTATAGGAAGGCCAGCCTGGCTACTACTGAGCTTCAGTTCTTGCCTTCCTACGGACCTCTTGCCTTACATCAACCTCGTGTAGGCTCTCAATGCCTCTAGCTCTCCTTGTTCCAGCAGGGAATGTCCTGCTCTGCAGTCTCATCAGGTTATTGTGAAGGTAAGTAACTGCTGTTTGCTCAGGGAGTAGAAAGTAGGGGTCATTCACACTGGGATATAGAGAGGAGCAACGAATTGAGGCAGYAGCCTGGAGTTAGGGCCGCTAAGTATTTTGCTGGGGGGAGGTTCAGGCAGGTGACCGAAGAAAGCCTTCCTTGCCCTTTGCTAACTGTCTTTGCTGACCAAGAGCCCAGAGCTGAAAGCCCTCTGCACTAACTGCTTTGCTAAGCTGACAGCCTTGTGCAGCTGTGCCACCGAAACCAATGCACAGGAAAGGCAGCGCTGAACCAGGCACTGAGAACCTGGTTTTTCCCAAAGGGCTGTAGTATTGGTAAATGGTGGCAGAGCCTACCCCACTACCCTCCCTAAAGAAATGCAAAGCCTCATATTTGCCAGCAGTGAAGTGTTTGGCGGTTCCCAGCTCACTCTYACTTGTTTGATGGCTTTTGCAGCTCAATGTGAAAAGCCCTCTGCAGTGGGAGCACCCTGTTAATGGGTGACCATAAAGGCTGAGTTGTGACACTGAGATGTTTTAGGGACAACAGTGACTGGCACCTAGAAGAAGCATTAAGAGAAGATTGACATAATGATGGGGAAGCATGTAACAGCTGCTGTCCTCCCTTCTCTTTCTAAGGTAAAGAGAGTCACATGCATTAAGGTGAGCAGGCACTCACACGTGCGTATATTTAAACCATCCTYTGGATCCCTTAATGTGAATTAGTCTAAGATATCCATAGCAGAAATAGTTATTAAGTGCAGTAATTACCTGTACTCTAAAGAACGCCCAATTTGCATTCAAATGTATTCAGTTCCATATATTGTGCTACTGCGCTTAATAAACAGAATGATAGGTGGTTTATAGGCCCAGGCTGTGCTTTTACCAGCTTTCCACTGTGGTCATCAATTAAATCATTAAATAATGAATGGATTGGTTCAGCTCTATTAAATGATAATCTTCTGTCCCATACATTCTGCAATTTTCACCACATGCACTGGGAAAATGTGTGCTCCTCTCTTTAAAGACATCAAAGCTGGATGCCTGTTCACACCAGGTGCTGAGTTAATCTGTACTGCTGCTGCACAGTGTAGCAGGGATTTGGTGCATCCATAAAGCCCAGGTTTCTTGGTGCTCAGCACCTGGGCAATGTGCAAAACTTCTCAGGCTGCAGCCCCGATTGTCACTCTTAATAAGGATCTTGTCCACAGCAGCTCCTCACTGGTCTTTTTCACCTATAGAAACTTGAATCCTAGCAGCAGAAAAAGCACATTGGAGAATCATATTTCTTCCTTTGCTGCCACTAAATACAATGAGGTTTGGGGAGCCCAGAACAACCCCRGGACTTGTTGTGA
Source organism: Rhea americana (assembly GCF_003343005.1). Taxonomy (NCBI): domain Eukaryota; kingdom Metazoa; phylum Chordata; class Aves; order Rheiformes; family Rheidae; genus Rhea; species Rhea americana. Next base: position 1,550,519 of record NW_028185950.1, on the reverse strand, counting down.
ATGCTTGCTAAGACCCTGGGGCCATCACTTGGCCTTTCTGTGTCTCAGCTGTCCTAGTGGGTAAAGCAGAGAGAGCAGGACTTCACAGCAGGGTCGTAAGGACAAAATAATGTTTCAGAGAYACTTCTGTAGAGTACTGCTGTATTCGGCCAGAGGCAGATACGTTACATGGAGGCTAACAGATTAAACATGTCCAGGATGGCTCCATGGCACATGCAACAGCAGAGAGCATGCTAGCTGCCTCAGAGAGGGCAACGGGTGCAAGGTACCTGGTGGCAATGAGCCCTGCAGCCCGCCAGCTCTCACGCTGGCTCCAGGCGCTGCAAGGGAGCGCACAGGGGGCCCAGCCCCACCAGCTACCACTCAAACAGGTTGCCTGCAGAGATATGAACCATGAGCTATGGTCTTGACAGTACTACTGCCGGCTGTGGGGTTGAGCTGTACAAGTTAGTGGACGGGATTTTGAAAGTGGCCCAGGTTCAGGGACTTACTGAAATGCGGGTGCTTAACTCCCCGAAATCCCTTAGGATCACCCAGCTTGATGGCTAAAAACAGGCAGGCAGCATCCTTTGGGCATAGCCCGTGACCGATACAAGGCTAATTCAGTAAAGCTTCTCGCATAAGACAGTGGACTATATTTTGTGCCTGAGAGGAGACCGATGCAGCAAAGATGCAGAGCAGTGCATTTTAGAGAGAAAAACATTAATTTTTAGGACAGCAAGCCTCCTCCTCGGGAATTCGTCCTCTCCTGCTGGGTGAGTGAGAGCAATATCTGATGCTTGCTGGGTTGGCTTGTGTAGACGTTGCACTGCTGTTATCTTCCTTCAGTGCTTTGTATAGCACTTGGGGAGGACTTGGCAGGGGGAAAGGTGTTTCTTAAACTGAAAGTCTCCTGATACTATGCCATAGAAAAGCTTCGTTAATTAAATCACAGTCACCAACAGGGAGGGCATTTTCCTGGCAGTTAAATGGTTGTAGGATCTGAGGGCCCCAGGCAAAGCCAAAGGTATGCAGTCCAGCAAGACGTTAACTGCCAGGAAATATCCCAACAAGACAGCATTATTGCAGYAATTCACTTAATAAAACACTCCGGKTTTCCTCTGGCACCATAGGCACCAGGAAAGCATTGAGAAAACATCCAGCTGTTTCTATATATCATTCTGCTCTGCTGGTAGAAATAGCAGAAGTTGCAGGGCACTGACACCTCTTAGCCTGAACTGAGCCAGGGCTTAAGGAACCAGGATATGACCACATAGCCAGTCAGTAGTAAAACTCCTGAATTGTCCCAGGCTTGCTAAGAAACTCTCTACCGCTCTGTGGGAAAAGAGGACCAAGGCATTCACCCGGATTCAGGTTTGTCCCAGACYAACCCCAGTGATCCTGAGTCCTCTCCGGGGTCGGTTCCCTGAGTGTAAAGCAGGAAAATAAAAAGATTTGCCAACCTTTGCTCAACTTCTCTCTGCAGAGTGCAAAGCCTGTCAAAAGTGGAGTCTAGCTCTTACTTTGTGCAGCACCRAGCACAGTAAAATCTGCCCCCTACACATTTTGCAAACTTGAGCCAAACCTGCAGTTCACTGAGACTTTTTAAGAGATTAGTATTACTTTTGTGGTAGGAGGTCTTTATCCACCCAAGTCTCTCCAGAAGTAATTGCTCCCTTAAAAAAAGCAAATGAGATCATCACTCTCAGCTTAATTTTTCCTTGTTATTGCCTTTTACATATACAAGAAACGATCAGCTGCTTGAACACCTCCAAAGCCAACACTTAAGGACATGCTGAAATCTCTTTCTCTCTAATGAATGACCATGTCATATCAGGGGCAGTTCACGGACCAAAAGAACAGATTGTATTTAGGACTGGCTCCCTTGTTGCCTCCAGGCCTTCAAGACCTCTGAGGCATGTGAAACCCCTGGTGCCATAGTTGAGTGCCCAGTGCAGGGTCAGATTACACACCATATGCCAGTTTGAAGAAAACTGCRCGCATTTCCATGCCTGTCTACCTCACCCATGTCAAAATATGACTTTCACAAAGTTCCACGTGGCTAAGGGATTCCTGGGATTTCCAAACAACCTTGCAGGAGAAGTTACCAGGTTACAGATGGAATGCTTTGCTTCAGCTTCTTCCACAGAAAGATTTCTAAAGAAACAGTGGGCTCTCAATTTGCTGAATATATCCCATAAGGAAAGTCAGAGTCATTTTCAGATGTTATTTAGATATTACTTAGATATCGAAGCACCTAAAACACAGTGAGGGTCCATGTGATTTTAATTCCCAAAAGCCTCTATCACTTCCCAAATTGTGATTTGAGCTCTGAGTCACCTCTTAAAACCATCTTTCTACCTCAACTCTTGCTCAGCTGCATTAAAAAAAAAAAAGAGAGAGAGAGTCCTAAGCTCCCCGGGCTCAGTTGTGATTCTACTGAAATCAGCAGCACAACTATGATTGGAGGGGAGAGATAAGATTTACCCCCTCTTTTTGCCCTCCTATTTTGCAAAAAGTACRTGCTGTGCACACGATGTGTGGACTCTGCACCAGCTGCCCTGAAATGACTTGCAGCTTGCAGCTCTTTCACAGCGCTCAGCTAGTGAGATGAGAGCTGCTACAGAAAACCCTAAGATAGCTAGTGAGACAGGCTTCCACTGTCAGAGAGCTGAGAAGTGCTGAAAGGTTTGAGGTATTATTGTCACTGCATTGACTTCTTCCTCCTGCTGTATGAAAAATTGATTTACTGTAGCTGTAAAGAATTTGCAATGTACTTACATAGGTGTAATTGGTTAGAGTACTAGCTGAGAGATACAATAGAGCATTTGGCAGTCCTCTGCCATATTCCTGCGTTCAGAATAACAGATGCAGTGGAGGGGAGCTGCACAGCGGAGGAGATTGCTGTAGTAGGACTGAGATGGAGGAGTCTGCCCATTGCTGTGTGGCACCACACATGCAAAAATTAATAGTTTTTCTTTTTCCACCTACCATTAATCTACAGGGTGCAAGAATTGCAATTAAGCTCATTTAGAGTAGGATATTGTATGCAAAACACTAATATGAGGAATATAGTCATCTATATTAGCTCCATTTGTCAAAATAATAGTATGGCAAAAAAGGCTTGTCTCACGTAGCTCTAAGCCTGAATGAGCAGTGTGGAGTTCAAATGCTCTTTTCAAAAGGAAGGTCACTAAATAGCACTTTTCCAGCCCTCTGATCTGATTCTGATCTTCCTTTTAGTGGTTACACTGAAGTGCATCGTCCTGGGAGTCTCTCACCTAGATTAATGAAATCATTGCCTGGCGTAATGTTTGCATTGGGTGAGGATCTTCTGGAAATGCTTAGGGATGCAAGCAGAGACCAGGCTACCCAGTGGCTAGAACTTCAGGAGACAGAGCCAAAGCCTATCACACAGGCAATGCTTGTGCCTGCTGCACTGTCACACATCCAAAGCCACCACAGCTAGCACAAGCTCCCTGCAACCAGGCCACATAATGAGACACAGCAGTCCTACATGCGCTGAGTTTTGCAGCTCTTTTTCCTGGGGGAAGGAGGGGGGATAGCTACACTGGCTCACTGCGAAACCTCTGTTATTCAGGTAATGCTGCCTTTAAAAGAAATCAAGGAAAGGCTTCAAACCAGAGAGGTCCAACTAGCTGTTGATTGCCTGTGCTCAGCAGGCAGGGCTGAGTCTTGTTGAAGGGCCTTACCAGGAGAAGGTTGAGAACAGGAGCTCTGAGTTGGGAAGTGATCGAGTTCACTGTTTTAGTAGGCAAAGGGAGAAAGGGGATGGGTTCTTTTAGAGAATATCTAATARGAAATTACTTACAACAGTGAGTACCTTGGTCTATTTGTTTACTATTCAGGAGGGTAAATAGGGGGCTGAAAACTCTCCTTCCTTTCTCTCAAATCACTGCAAGTCACACAGCTTCTGCATTGCAGGGCGCTGCTCGCAAAGCAGCTCGGAGGGACCTTCGAGTTGCACTGAAGCTCTCTGCCCTGCCGAAGTTCAGCGAGCTGCTGTGCTGCAGGTAGGGGTCTCATCCCTGAGCTTCAGGGACTTGCCGTGAGGGAAGCAGCGGGAGGCTGACAACCCCTGGGGCGGCCTGCGCRTGTGCTGCAAGGCTGATGCATCCCAGATGGGTCCCTGTGCAATGTGAAACCGTTCTGTGCACGAAGCGGCTGTGAGTTTGGGATTTGGGGACATCTGGCAGCCCAGGCTGTGTGACATCTGGAAAACCAAGAGTTTGCCACCCAAAGTGGGACTCAGCAGGTCTGGGATTTGAACGCTCATCTGCAGCCTTRCAGGGCGAGGTCTGGGAGGGAGTAATCTTTCCCTCCCTGCTTTTGTAATTGTGTCGGTGTATTTGCTGGCGCTGTGCAAGCTGAAGCGCTGACAATTTGGGAAGGCAACATTCTTCTAGGAGGAAAAATTGGGAAAGCAGCTACAACTGTGAAGTGTCCAGCCCATATTAGCTGCCAAAGCTGTTAAGTAACAAAGTTGCAATGCACTCTGGTGTCAGACCTTGTCTGTTCTACCATCTTAGGAACAGGCCTCTTCCCACCACGGTTTGTGCAGCAGTGACTGGAAGTACTTGAGAAACGCTATTGTCTGAGGCGGCTTGCACTTTGCATTTATTCTTCCTGTGTTTGAAAGGCGAAGTATGATGAAGGCTGAGTCTGGTGTGTCTAAACTTTCTGTTGATGTGGAGATGTTCTCCTTGGGACAAGCCACAGGGAGCACCTGAGGTTTTGAGCTCTTAGTTTCCAGCAGAGATCTGGATATTGTATGTATTTGGCCTCTGATCCATTGATAATCCCCACGCTCTCCCTCCTTTTAGCTAGTGGATGCTCTGACCTTGTTATTGAATGGGAAACCTCTTGGGCTATTTATTATTTAACACTGCGGATCTTGACTTTCTATTTACCTTTCTGCCGCTTAGTGCTACGTGCTGAAGAAGTCCTTGATGCGTTGTCAAGTCCTTCCATGAGATATTTGGCTTAAAATGATTGGAGCAGTCTGCGTATCACCTTTCTGTGTAAAGCTGGCTGACAAGGAAAGATTTTCTAGCTTGGTCTGAGAGGAAATGCAACAGATGCCTTTTTTACTCTCTCCGTCTCCTTCAGCAGAACTCAGATGAATTGCTTAATTTCAAGTAGATTTGATAATAAGGTGGAGATGTCAAAAGCTATTACATCTCTGTGCGTTGGCTCTTTTTTTTTTTTTTTTTNTTTTTTTTTTTTTTTTTTTGAACTTCTGTGGCAGCTAGTAGAGATAATTTGCTTGGGCCTCTTTTCTTTGGTTTCTGTAGGTTTGTTTTGTCTTATTTTGTTTTTCCTATCCTTTCAAAGGAAGGACAAAAGTAGTTGCTCCCTAYTAGCTGCCAGGGCGTCCAGGCTCGGAACCAGCTTGTATTGACTTTGCTCTCCCAGGGATCCTTGGGGAACCGCTGTTCCCTGTGTCCTCGGTGAGGCAGGTCTGGGTTCGGGATGAGCCTCCCCGAAGAGCAGGGTGTTTAGCACTGCACAGGCTTGAGTTTTGCCCGGAGTGGAAGGATTGAGGTGCTATTCTGTGAATGACCTTTGCAACCCGCCCGCGTGCCGTTAAGTTGCTTTCCCCACGTGCGAAGCAGTGGTATTAATAACACTCCTATTCACACCAGAGTCTCCTGGGCAGCTGAATGACAGTATGAATGTGGATTAATATTCCTTAGCCACAAGGGACTAGGAAGGAGCTGATGGAAGCATAGCTTGTGAAATTAATAATCACCACCCACTCGGAGGAAAAGGAATTGGATTATAGGGGCTCCAAAATTAATAGTATCCTGGGCAGGCAGAGGCTATTGAAATATTCATTGGGTTCAGATAACCTAAGACAGTAAAGAAGCAAGAGCGGTATGATGCATTATGTAGCCATGGGCCATGCTGAACCGCCGTTCCCAGCTCGGGGTCRGTGCTCGGGAGCTGTCTATTTTCTGCGCGTTCGCAGTGTGGCACTAATTGGACAGAGGTACACCGTTATTGACGGGAGCATGGATATACACTGATGAGTGCTGCCAGGTATTTTTATGCATAGCATAAATAAAGCAGCAAGTGACACTCTCGGGCTGAAGTGCAGGGAGAGCGTGGGAGAGAAAGACCTGGATTTGGCATGCTAGGGCCTTGTTGGCAGTCCTCCCCTGCCCCAGTCCCAGGGTGCCTGTCAGCCTGGTCCCTGTGTCCCTGGTTTGAGCAGCTCTGAAGAGCTCACAGCACTGTACGAGGCCCGGGCTGGGGCATYGCCATGGGACAGGGCAGGGGCCGAGCACGGGAAGGTACATTTGCTCCCAAGGGACACATCAGCCCATGCCAGAGGAAGAAAATCACCAACTTTCCACCCAAACACATGTGACTGGTGAGAAAGACAGTGAAACGGCTGTCTCCCAGARGCTGTCCCCAGAAAAGGACTGTGGCCTCCCAGAACCTGCTATTTTTGAGTATTTAAATTCCATGGTGCTGGGACAACTGCAGGAGGCAAACATCCAAAACCACCTTTGGGACAGGGGTACACGCTAACCTGCCAGGAAAGGGGCCAGGTTCAGTTTAAGTAGATAAGTGGCCTTTGCACATCGAAAAAGCTCCTCCTGGGAGCTCTGCTGGAAGCCAGGCCTCCAAAGACCCCTCCAGGTGTCAGAAATGCATGTCCATGGCATGCCCTGCAGGCTAGGGAAGGAGCCCAGGGGTGAGCGTCCCTGGGTGTGAATACATAAAATTCACCTTAGAAATCAAGCTTAGCTTGGCACAGTTATCAATCAGGGTTTGGAAAAACTAGTTACAGAAATGATGATTCTTCAGTCCACCTGATGCTTTGCTGGGAGGACCAGCAGCAGGCATGGGAAATCYCCAAGGGCTGAGAGGGCAGATGGGCACTCCTTTCCCTTACACCATCTCCAAGAGCTGTGCCACCAAGAGAGCTTGGTCTYTGGAGCAAGCTGTAGACCAGGAGCCCAAGTACTGGGGTGTTTTTGCTTACTTTAATGCCTGAGCTGCCTCCTATTGCCTTGGTTGCCCCGTGCAGCAAGCAGCAGCGAAGGAAGAGGGGCGCTGTGAAAGCCAGATCTGGCCCATGCTCCCCTCCCGTTTGGAGGTTTTGTGGAGCTGTGGCTGTTGCCTCTGTCACTGGTGAAGTCGTCTCCTCCCACCCCCAGCCAACAGCAGTGGGCATGGAAAGAGTTTCCATTTTAAACAAACAGCCCCTGCTCTGAAAACCTATTTCTGACGCTATTTAATCTGTGTCCGACCAGCAAGCTCTGGGGAGAGTGCTCTGACCTCCCTCTAAAAATTGAATCTATGGCAAATCTGCATCTGGTGTGCCATTTGTAGCTCTGAAGAGGCTTGGCAGGTTGTGTTGATTAGGGAGGTAGCCATCTGTAAAATAACATGTACGCACGCGCAAAATGGTGTTGGGCTGCCAGCCAGGTGCTGCATGATATTCCCCCTCTGTCTGTCTGTCCCTCCCTTCCACCACACAGGTGCGCCGTGGCACCTGACACTCGGACAGGGAGACACATCGCCCTGGCCCAGGGTCACCTCCAGGAATGCACTGTATACTCTTGCCCCCTGGCTGCTCTCCGGAGTGTTATCTCCTCCCAGCTGCTTCTTTCTAATCTACTTATGCTCCGTGCATTTTAAGGGAATGGAATTGATAACATGTAATTATTTAAACATAGCCTTTGTTTTTCTTTCTGTTCCTGTCTCAGGCAAGTTGTCTCSAGAACGGCTCTAATAAGCAGGTTAGGTTGTTGCTGGTGCTTGGCCTCGTGGCTGTCTGAACCCTATGGAAAGCAGTTGAGATCCAGGCCTCGCAACATGCTGTGGAAGCAGTGTGCCTGAGAAGAAGAAGTGCATGTGGGAAGGCAAAGCCACCACTAAATTAAACTGGTTGCACTATTAAAGAGGCAAGCATTTCCACTATACTGATAATGTCAAAGTCCACCAAGCTAATGCAAGATATGTCGTGACACTGTTGTGTTGCCAGTGTGCTGATTTACCTCCTTTAGTGTGTATTTTAAAGGGCAGATCACTACAGGAGCTCATTATTTTATGAATTTAAATTAAAGATTTGCCAGAAATACAACAGTATATGTTTAACAAATTAGTAATATGTCATAACCGAGTGTTTTCTACAGCTCAGCTCTCCTTCGGGAGCACCAGTAGCGTTTGATCTAACTCTGCATAGGGGTAACTAGAGCAACTCAATTAAAAAGCTGCCCCTGTGATGTTCAGGGGCCAGTCAACTCTCCTTTACTGATGGAGGGAGGATCTAGTGCCAGTGCAGTATATCCAGAAAAAAAAGATTGCCATTGTGCATGTAAGAGCTGATCTAAACTTTAATGATTTTGCAAAACACATCTCCCATTCATCCACTCAGGCTGCATAAACTGGAGTTAAGCCTAGGCAAGTTTACTTAAGTAGAGCTCTCACTGACTATAAGCTGGATAATGGGTTTGTTTTGCTGTGTTTACAATGAGCAAGGAAACACTGGATGTGACCCAATGCATGTTTAAAATCAGCAGGAGCCTTTCTGGTGAAGCAAAGTCTCCATATGAGTTCTGCAGTAGATATCTTGATAGGCTTTGGGCAAAGACCTCCTCTTAACAGCTGGGGTGAGCAGAGTCCTAGAGGGACATGGAGACATGTCCAGTGAGGGTGTGTTTCCCTACTCCTGCACTGATGGCTTAAAAAAAATCCTAATGAGATTTATGAGGCTGGTTTAAAACAGAGAAGTTGCCTTGCCAACAAGACACATGTCTGCTACATAAAAAATATGATGATGAAGGGGTGAGATGACAGCTTTGTATCCATAATGCTTTCATCCCAAGGTGCCTTTATGCAACTGCTAAATATTTAATTTCCTTTAACTTCCAGCCTCAGATATTTTTAGTAGAAGTTGAACCTTCTGCCCCTATGAGTAGGGTGGGGACAAGGCTGCATGGATTCTTCCCCATTAACAAAATGCTGAGGGCTAAGGTAATCAGGGGAGATGTTTTTGGAGTGGGGTTCTTCTGCAAGAGCTGTCCTTGCACGCCCTATAATCCCTAGGTAGAAACAGTTATGGAAATGTAGCATGTGATTCATCTTGTCCAGCAATACGTGTCCATGCTAGCTGAGGTGGTTCACGTCCTGGAAATGCCTGCTTTCTGCTAGACACTTAAGAGTAATTGACAGCCAGCTCAGACATAACTCCAAACATCCACAGCATATTTAGCTAAGCGAACTAAACATCACTGCTGGTGCATCCAGTGTTGTGAATACTTCATGCCTCTCTGAAAGGAGCTCAGATGCTCCCTTTCCTTGGGTACACTGCTGCAAGGCAAAGCTTTCTTGGGTGCCCTTGGCTGGAGCCCCAGAAGCTATGAAGCCCTGAATCTCTTGTCACTTAAACACTTCTAGCCCTTGGGCTTTAATGCAATTCTAGATACCAAAAAGTGTCTCCAGATGTCTGTTCTGTTTGAAGAAGTGTGAATAGCTCCCTTGTGCCGTTCAGTTGCCGGGTTGCAGGTGACTGGTGTCCAGCCTGCAGTGTTCAGAGCTGTCCATGCAGAAGCTCCTTAAAACATATGCACACAGTATCCCCAAAGCAGCTGCAGTGTTGCATTCAGCAGGGAACGCGTATGACTGAGAGAGGGACAGGCTGCTTCTCCAACAGCTCTCACTATCTCCTTGTGCTTTTTCAGAGCCATCTTGAACAGAAATGAGAATAATAATGTAATCTAAGTGGGTATTATGCTTTATGAAGCTTTAAGTGAAGCTGGAGGTGTGAATTGTAGCACCCTTTCTGTGCTGCTGCAAAAGGGAAATATGAGGACAGGATTGTGAATTTGAGTTTCCAAGGCCACTAGCATGCAGCGTAATTAAAAAATACTGAACCATATGTGCCCCAGAGAAGGCTGCTGCACTTCCCCGTGGCATAGCTGTGGAGCTGAATGCTTAAGCTAGCTAGAAGCTGTATCTCCTAGGAGGATGAGCTTTCATGTTGCATTCTTTCTTCATTCCCCTTCAACCCCCCAAAATCAGTGATTGATTTTTAAAGCCRCAGGTAACAAGAATGAAGAGGCAAATTTCTGATTCTCCTTCTCACCCAGAYCCAAAGCTTAGTATTTAGTGATTTTTGACTTCTCTTTAACAGAGAGAAACTGCTCCTGATGAGGAAGCCCGGCCTGAGGCTGTTGGAGATGATGAAAAGGCTCCCGCTGACCCCACTAGCATTGCATCAGGAGTCATTCACAGTCCCTTTGTAGGTCTGGGCCCATCTCAGGGCTCTCCTAACCCCAAATGTGAAAGGTGTCAGTGTGAGTTGGAAATTGAGTTTTGACCCTTTATGCAAACCTGAGGAGGGGTGATGTGAGGGAAGAGGGGCAACCCAGAATATGTGACTTCTCAAGGAAAAGCCTGCTTAACATCATTGGTTGCTCGCTCTGAGCTGGAATGAGGTCAGCATTACTGATATTACGGACCACCTATTGTCCGGCTAGGGCTTTGTGCCATCCTAACATTGACCTTGTCCATCTGCCTTGGTGCAGTTCAGAGGGTCAGTCCAGGTGTCTGGCTTTCTGCTAGCCTCTGTCTCCCCAGAAACAGTGTAAGAGTGGCTCAGTTCTGTGACTGTCTTCTACTCTGTGCAATCAGGCCTTCATCTTTGGGCTTGTTGGTGGTATTCACAGGTGTGATACGAGTAAGTTGGGTCTTTTGGTGTGTTCAAGCTGATTAGGAATTTTCTTGGCTGCTGAGACATTGACAGTGTAGTGGAAATTTCTTCCCTCTGTTTGAAAAGGTCTGAACACAAAGCACCTTCTCTTCCGTTGCTCGTTTGTCCATCCCGCAGAGGGCACAAGCGGTGCCAGGCCGCATGAATACTGTTTTACACCGGTGCAAATAACACCTCGCACAAGACCGCTTGCTCAAATGAACCAGGTGCCTCTTTCCTTTGCAGCCACCCCCGGGCAGGAGCGTTCCTGGGCTGCGGCTCCCCGAGCCCCTGCCGCAGGCGGCAGCGCGGCTGTGCCCCGCTGGCGTGCCGAGGGCTTAGCACGGTGAGAGCGGAGTGGGAGGAACAGGGTGCCCCAGCTCCCTGTCCTCAGCACAGGGACAGCAGGGCAAAACTCAGCGTACGCAGTGTCAGAAGCAATCCCTGTAACAGCCCCGCTGGAGCGCTCTGTGAAAACCTGGATGGGCTCTTGCTCCCGCTGCCTCCGTCCCCTCCGCTCACGGTGCTGGCAGGTGGCACTGGATGCCAGCCTGGGGAGGAGGATCCTTCCCTCTGCGAGAGCTCAGTGCTCTGATCCGGGTCCTTGGATTAATAAAGCTACGATAGCATGTGTGAGCCTGTCTGTTAGTGTAGCCAGCAAAGATAACTGTCCTGAGCTCCTGCACCCAGGAATCCCCTCCCGCCCACTCCGGAGGGGGAAATGCTGCCTTTCAAATGATGCCCAGATACTTGGTGATGAGTCTGGAGAGGGATTTGACAGGGGAGTCTTTTCTTCTCCAGTAGCTGCAGTAGCTGTGCCAGCTTGTATGAACCAAGTCTCACACTGATTTTTTTTTTAACCCTTGTGATCCCCTGAAGGAAAGTCTCCAGATAAAACTCTCAATAACCAGCCAGAAAATAGTATTGATTCTTCAGTGTCCTCTCAGTCTGAGCTTGCATACCTTTAATTCACCACCTAGGTTAAAATGTGTAGTAAAAGGAAAATGTCAGGAAAATGCACTCCTGTCCGAACCGCAGCATGCCAGGGCACATCACCCTCCCGCATCCCACCTCCTCCTGCGGCAGAGCGGGTACCTCTCTGGTCCGCCATGYGTGCTCCGGTAGCCCCAGAATTGCTGGAATCTGGCTCCCAGCAAAAGGCTGTAAAATCAATTAAAACTGTAAAACAAGCAGAGAGACAAAAGTCAGAAAGGCAAAAGCTGCACAAATAATTAACACCAAATAAATCCTTGTTCTGTGCCAGGGACTCTTTGGATTAAGGGCTGTCTGGCTGACAGTCCTCCCTGTGCTCCAGCCTGTACCTGCACTGACAGGACTTGGATTTTACGGCTTGCTGTAGCAATAGCTAATCTTAAGTTCAGAGGTGGAGAACTTGGTTCATTTTGCAGTAGCACTTTAGAAAGCAGACCTGATATCAGGATGCTCCCATTTCCTGGTGTCTATACAGGAGATGAAAGGGAACGGTCATGGAGCACTTCAGAAGGGTATGGTAAGGCCACCTAGTTGGTTAGGGAAAGCAAAAATGAGAGGTCCTACAACTTGAAAAGAGACCATAAATATTATGTGAAATCCAATGCTTAAGTTCAAGCTTGATGGTGGCCACATATTGCAGGATGTCAGGCTGCTGCTTAAAAAAAAAAATTCTGGACCAGGACTTTCCTATAGTTGTTTTTGAGTTTCATTTGGTTGCATCTTGTGTGGCTGCCTCCACGAGTCTCTGTCACAAATGGGCTGCCACCCCTGCTCTCGCACTCTTGCAGCGGCACAAACAGCAGGGAAAGTGCCTGCTGGCGATGAACCAGGCTGTACCTTCAGCTGATGCAAGCTGGAGTTGCCCCACTTGCTTTGAAGTCCCCGGGATGGTTTCTACCACCTGAGGTTCTGCCCTTTGTTCTTTGAGGGCTCTCCCGACTAGCATGCGAACGGTTAAGCAGTTCAAACTGCCTGCTCAGGAAAGCACTTTGTTTGCCCTGAAGGGGGTGGGGGGTGAGAAAAAAAAATCTGGAAAAAAAGACCTCTGGGAGACCTTGTAAGATTAAGCCAACATACCAAGCTGCTGAACAATGGTTGACATAGCAGGACTCCACTCCCCCTTCCCTCCCCCTGTTCTCCTATAGATCATAAACATATGCTCCATGCATGCAGACTTGCCGTCTTTTATTTCATTATGTTTCAGTTCTCTTCTATCGTCTCTTCTTATTCTGAGTGTGACACAAAAGTTAATTTGAAAAAAGGGATAAAGTGTCACATTCTCTTGAGAAATGAACATGTAAATGGCCTGGAAGCAACATCATTTTTCTCTTACTTTTTTTTTTTTTTTCCCAGCATTAAATCTGCTCTCCTGATTCACCATTTCAATAGCAGCTTTGAGGAGGATGGATGCTTTGATAAGYGAAACTAAGATTGGAGCAGCAGGCTTGGAAGTTGGGGTTCTCCTACCTCCCCATCCTAATGCAGTTAAACCTCTTCTGAGACCCTTGAGTTAATGCATCAACCTGGTTCTGTGCTAAGTTGTGAAGATGCTTGTATCCCTAGCAAGGTCCAGACAGGCTGGTACCTCAGGCACATTGTCCAGCCTGACCTGGTCTGCAAGTCAAACTAAAGAGAAGTTGAAGAGTTGATCATGTTTGTTGGCAGCTCCCACAGCCGACCCACTGGCAGCGGGAGGCACAGACACGCCTGTGCCGCACCTCTCCTGGCATGACTGTAGGAGCACCCAAACGAGCAGGCAAAGGGGGTCTGGCATTCAGCTCTTGGGCCTATTTCAGACAAGAGAATGTGACAATGCACATGCTGCAGTGGGTTAAACGTGGGTGTCCTCTAACCGTGCGCCCTACTAGGGAGAACGATAGCTAAGACAAAACAAGTGATTTCTTTGTTCTGTTTTGTTTTGGTTTTTTAATTGATTACTTTGGAAGGAAGATTCAAATTTTTAAGTGACTTTTGAAAACAGAGGATATATGCATACATCAGAGGCTCCAATTATCCAGAGAAAAATACATAGCTCAAAAAAATAACCCTCTCTTAGACTTCAGCACTATAACAAAATATTAATGTTTAAAGATATTCCTTCTTAATATTTCAGGAAGCAATTGGAAGTCCCACAGTGTAGTTCATTCTACTTTTTAAATGGAAATATTTAACTTGGAGCAACAGAATTCACATTGGCTCAAAGATAAACTTTCCTTGGCAGTTGCAGCTCGTGTATAATGCTAAAAGCAGTTCCATCTTTGCAGTGGCATTTTTTTTAAGATAGTCTTGGAAAGCCAAGCTCTGAATTAGAGGAGGGCTTGAGCAGCTGGTATTTTGTCGATGAATCCAGAAGCTTGTCTGTAATCAGGAGTAGGGGGGAGAAGGGCTGTCTGGAGGGGGAGGGAGGATTATCGCAGAAGGTCAGGCTAATTAAATCTGGAGAAGTCACCAGAGAGCCCAGTGTTTCTACATATTATGTCTTCAAAGCTTCCACTCATGTGGGACATGATAAGCAAGAGGGTCATCCTGACACTTTCATCTTCTCATGAAAGGGCAAGAGTTGAGCCAAAAAAAAAAAAAGATGTTGATTACATAGGGAGGGAGGGACAGAAATATCTGCTGGTTCTAACAGCTAATGTGTCTCCTAGGGCTCCATACGCTGCTTCTGCTTATTAATAGTGTGATTTTTTTTWWAAAAAAAAAATGCAGATCAAGTGCTGTATTGCATGAACTTCTGTTTAGCATGCATTCCCACTGGCCGCTGAGATGAGCCAGCCAGCCTTCCCCTCCACCCCCACAAGCGCTTCACTGGCACACATCTCCCCTGACTTCTGCACAAATACGAAAGTGGAAAAGCAGACGTGTGGGGTGCATGTTGTGTTGTTAGAGCTTTCTCCGAGGAGAGGCGGGCTGGASCACGTTGTCTCAGCATGTAGGCTTCTCCGTTTTGGTGCCACAGCTTATAGAGCAAAGTGTCTCKTCTCTGCTCTGGGAGATGCTGAGCACCAGCCAGTTTCTTTAACTGGGARCACTTGGCATGTATGAAAAATCAAACCTGTAGCATGTGGAACTAGAGACTTAGAGATTTATAGTAGAGAAATCTACCAGACTGTCGGGGTACCTTCCAGTACCAGCTCATCAATGTGCTGGTGCCCAGCCTGAGGTCCCGGGGGCAGCTCTCTGATAACTACCCTGAGCAGAGGCCTCCAAGAATGTGAAGCTGGTAGACAGGAGGTGGGTGAAGGGACAACTAGTTATCTGATGGAAAAAATGAACTGCAGAACATGCCTACAAAAAAAAAAAAGCAAAACTTTTGCAACAGCCAGCACTCACGATTTTTGTCAGGAGGCGGCACGATTTGGTATCCATTGAAAACCCCACCTCCAAGGGGCCTGGGGCTGTGTGAGTACACCTTTGCTTCCGCACAGATCCTTCCTGAGGGCACCTTTTTGCCACAAGAGGACTAAAAAAACCTGAGAGTCCCTAAAACATCAGAAAATGGTGTGGGACTTTGAAGTGATGTGTGTGTGTGTTTTTTTTTCTTTGTTTTTTTTTCCCTTAGATAACCTCTAGTGACTTCTTTTTCCCAATGGTTGTAATTGATAATGAAGATCTTGAAGCTGAGCTTTAAGCAGAGAGATTGTCTTTGGAGATGCAACATCCTGGCATGATGGGTAGGGCAGTGACTCTGGAGGGGTTGATTTTGCATTTGTGCATCTTGGAATTAAGTCCTGCTGAAGCCTATAGATTAGCATTTGTTCTGTAACAGCCTGAGAAACAAAACTGAGTTTTGTTAACTCCTGTTATTAACATAGTAAAAAAGTGAAACAGTGGTCTATGGAATACAATATGGTATGARCGGACCCTTCCTAGTAGTTTGCTGGACCCCAAAGGCTTCTTAAAGAAATAAGCTTGCCATTTGCAGGGCTAACATAGTAGCTCCAGCATGAGCCTTCTGCCTCAGATGGTTACACCAACCAGTCCCTCTCTGACATGTCATGACTGCACAGCAAAGCGCAGAGTCACAGCAAAGCAGAGGACGCTTTCAGCAGCTCTTTGACTTCCACCTTTGACTTGTGCAAGAGCAGGCACAGGACCGCATGGGGGCTACAACCCTCCTTTGAGGRCTGCCCAGACAGCTTGCGCCTGTGGCTAACGCAGCACCCTGTGAATAGACCCRTCACTGCCCGCGGTCGGGCTGTATCTGTGCAAAGGCCGCTTGTCAACTAATTGCAGGCTGCCTGGCATCCAGAAATCCCAGAAAAATGACTGAATTCCTCTTTCTGAGCTCAAAAATATAAACTTTAAAGTGGAAAATGAGGACACGTCTGGAGAAACCCAGACATGCAGAAGTCTCAGTCGTCTTTCTGTGTTGCTCCAGTTACTGCAGCAGTAGCTGGCTCCTGGCTTCGTACCCCTCCGGTGCGGGTGGTTACAGGCCGCTGCAGCCGCAGAGGATACAGCAGTAGCAGTGATATGGGCTTGCCTGCTTCTTGGCCTTGTCTCAAGGTGCCTACAACTGCCCACTCTAGGACAGGGTATCAGGATAGATAATAATTACAGGGCAAAATATCAGGCTCGTTCACAAGAGCATCATTACCCATTAGATAATCAGGCATTAGCCATTCCAGTACTGCTGTTAGTTGCTTTTTAAAAAGCCACTAGATATTAAGAAACACTTTAAAATTGCACTTATGATAGTGGGTTTTAAAGAGTAGGGATTCCTCTGATGTTTTCAGCATGGTAGAAAGCAGTAACTGATTCACAGATGCCTTTTTTGAAAATGTTCTAGGGAAAAGGACAAATTTTCATATCGGCAAGAGTATAAACTCACAGTGATGATCTAGTCAATATCCATAGCAGGACCAGGAAAAAAATGGGCAGGGAAACTATGTTTGACATCTGAATTTTAAATTCAATTTAARTATTTGGGTGTGGGAAAGCCTCCCTTGTGGTGGTTCCATAGTGTAGTGGTTATCACATCTGCTTTACACGCAGAAGGTCCTGGGTTCAAGCCCCAGTGGAACCAGCACCAGGAAACTTCTGGGAGGTTGGACTAGATGATCTCCAGAGGTCCCTTCCAACCTTRCTGATTTTGTGATGTCTCTGATTCTTTGTCTTCTGCTTTCAAAATTTGAACCTGTGAAAACCAAAAGGCTTTTGGTGGTTGCTMAAAACCTTCTGTCCGGAAAGGGCATCATGGTGTCTCAAAGGAGCCATGGCTTGCCATGTGCTCCCCACTTTTCTATTGGACTATGACTGGTGCAGAACACCATGCTGCTGGGGCTCCTGACGTATCATGGCAGCTCAGCAAGAGACAAACCTTGCGACGGGTGAGGTTTTTTTCTTTTGGCAATTTCCCAATATCTCTCATTGTATTTTTACTTTTGCATGGTCCTGACACAGAAGTTCAAAGGAGACTTGATCATTTCCTGCTTATCTTGTACAGAAAGGAAGGCTGGGTGTACTTGCGCTACCACTCCAGAAAAGGCAACCTAGCAAGGATGGACAGAAGTTGCATGGTCTTGAGAAGGCACGCTTGGGCTGGCTTTCACTCCCAGGCTGGAGATTAGCTAACCTATTCCCTTGAATACTCACATCCYTCTCTGAGTGAGAGCTACCTGTGACTGTTCTCACTGCTTTCATGGCTCAAACATTAGCTGGCCAAGCTCATTGCCTTGGAAACACACCACCATGTCATCATTATCTCTCTATATAGTAAGAACATGCCTGTTTGAGGTCCTTCCCCAATAATCAAATGAATTAATTCGCCAGTGGTATCTCCAATGTAAGTTTGAGGCTGTCTTCAGTAGATCTTCAGTAATTGTGGCTAGGCAGAGTACAATCATCCAAGACCAAAACGGTTAATAGGTAGAAAGAGGCTGACTCTTTTCGCTAGTGTGAGATGAAGATGTTCCTTCAAACAGCTAGTACAAAGGATAGGTGGAGGAAGAAGACAGCTCCTCTTGCAATAGAATAGGAAAAAGGAGTAGATCCATATTTATATAGATCTGTCATATATATGTAAACCGGGGGAATAAAGAGTAATTTTATGTACATTAGATAAGGGAGCCATGTTCTCCTTTTAAATGAAGCAAAGATTAAATTGGTCCCAACAGGATGACTCTTAATTCCTTCCATTTATATGTTCTTGTTTTATTATGCTTGTGTGATAGCAGTACTTTGTAAGGAAGAACGAACAGATAATGTAATCAAAGAAGGTCCATAGGAGTGATTTGCCTGGGTTATCGATATTTCTGACACTACTTTCTGCATTATTTTCTTTCTCTCTCACTGCTGCTTGGCTTTTCAGCTGTGAGTCTAACAGCAGCCTAGAAGAAATCTCTGCTCTTCTGCCCGCAACCATGCACTTTCTACCACCCTAAAGGCTAAAGTACACTTTGCTGAATGTATCTTGACAACCCAATTCAGTCCAATCTGAGAGCATTATGTTTCCATTCAGTGTCTTTGTACCTTTCAGCCTGCAATTAAGAAGGAAATATGGCCCAAGTACCCTCTACACGTTACAGCAGGAAGAAGGCTCTTTTATGGTAGGCAATAAAAGCATCACACCAAGCTGGTTTACTAGTGATGCTGAGCAGTAACGAACTCCTTGAGCGTCTCTGAGTTCACTGGCCCTGCATAGCATCTTGCACACACAACGCCATCTGCCTAATGACAGTCCTGGCCCCAAGACGCTGGCAAACTCCAGCTGCCCTTAGGCTGCAATTTAGCAGATATTTATGCACACATGGGTCAGTGGAAAGTTTAAAAATGGAAAGACATGTACAAAAATCACTTGCTGAAATCAAGATTATAGTCTGGAAATGAAGGGAGATGCTAAGCACACACGAGAGAGATGTGTGCTGGCTTGTTGTTCTTGGGATGTATGCCTTGCTCTTTCAGCGTGCAACACTCAAGACTCTGGAGGGAGAAATGACAGATGTGAGTCGCTATTACTTGCTTGTTGGCTGTGATTGCTTTGTTTTGGGAATGGTGTGAATATTTAAAACTAAATGGTTAAGGTATTCGAAACTACTGTGAGACAGAATTCATACTAACCAAGGGAGACCATGTCCAGAGAAAGGTTTGAGGTAGGCATTACAAGAGTGTTGTATGCCTGCACTGTGTGAAAGTACTCCAGGAGAAAAACCATGCTTCCTCAGATATCGGGGATTTTGGAGAGAAACAGCAGTAAAGAGGAACACAGGTGTCTGTGGGCCTCTTCAGGAAGGCAGGGCTGGGTAATGGTGTGAAGCAGTCTGCTCCTGAGCCACACAAATTCCCAGGGCTGACAGATGCTACAGAAAACCCAAATGAATAAAATATATATATATGTGATAAAATGAAAAGAAGGATTTGGTGATGGGAGAGGAGATGAATTTAAGCCCCCAACCCCTAGCAATGGCACCAGCACTTAACTACATATAAAACTGGATTTAATTAGTCARTCTCCAGTTTACTGAGCATATGTGATGGCCAGAGAGGTTTGGCAGTGACGCCTCCTGAGGTGAGGAGCTGAGGGAGATGGTGTCTGAGCTAGGCTGGAGCCAGCAGGCAGAAGTGCCTGCTGGTTTCGGTGCACAGCCTGCACCCGCACCATCCGTGGCACGCAGACGTGCTGGGCTTTACCACCCCATGTGTGAACGTCTCCTTCAGCTTTGGCTTGTTTCAAGTGTAAGGGGAGGTCAAAAGTGAAATTAAGCTGGTGGCGTGTCAGCTCCAGGACACATCAGAAAGCCATGCCACGGTGTCGGCGGCGCCAGCCGGCGCGCCTGGCACGGTCGCTGCTCTGAGAAGAGCCCAGGGTGAGCAAGCATAAAGATTGAATTAGTCCTTCTTCACAGAGTGGCCGGTGGCCGTCTGCCTCGGGGCACAGGCTCACCTTCCCGGACTGTGCGCTCTACCAAAGCAATATTGAACAGTTCTGCATGATTTCTTTACCTGGCCACTGACTAGAAACTTGCAACTTTCAGAGCACTTTTGAGAGCAGAAGCACTTGGTCAAACTGGGAGGCTGTTGGATTGGGAGGTTGAAACAAAAACACCCCACYCTACCCCGCTGCCCCCTTTCCTGAATCCCTGGGCCATTTCTTGGTAGGTCAAAATCTCTGTAGGCTCTTCAGCTTCATATGGACTTTGCTTATCCAAATCAGCTGAAGATATGTCCTGGAAGAGGGGAAAAGCCTAGCATTTCATTTGAGTTTGTCCAGAGATGCTGTAGGTACATGCAGCACATAGGCCCCACGGGGAACAGCACTGACGTAGGTGCACGCAACAAGTTAAAATGTCAAGTAAGGCAGGTGGTGCCTCAACCTTGTCCCATGGCTTCCAGACATGAAATACTGAGTCAGGAAAATTCCACCCCCCTTTTTTTTAAGGAAAACCATAATAAAACATAAGGGTCAAACCTTTTTTTTTTTTCTTTTTTTTTCTTAGGTTGACTCTGGCAATGTTCCTGATACTGTCTTAGGACAGGTCTTTGACCCTGAGTGTTTCTATTGCTAAATTAAGCAAAGTTTGGGTGTTTGATGGGTTGCCACAGTTAAATACACAGTGTGGAGTGACTGTTTCAACCCTATGCAAGGGGTGTTTATGCTTGCTTTCTGTGGTGACAAAATTCCAGGAAACTCTCTTGGCATCTTCTCCATGCTGAGGCATTTAGCCTCTCCATAAAAGGGCAAATGTCACTGTGTCTATATAGAGGTGTGTGTATGTTAAATGCATTCCTTGACAAATGTGTGCGTGGGGGTGTATACGTACTGTGCACCAGTTATCACTCTGTACTTAATAGGATTATAGAGATCCACAGACAAATGAACATACTGCTATGTAGCCTTATCTACTGATAAGCAAAAGCCTGAAGATTGTTGAGACAATTATGTTTTGATATTCATCTTAATACTTGTTCAGAAGAGAAAATGAATAAATCAGATTTTTGTAGTACAGCCTCAGTTTAAAGGCAGGCACAAGCGAGAATCCTCTGGCGTCTGGAGCGCTGAAGTCCTTTTCTGGCCGTCCATCTCCTGTGGTGCCCTTGTTCGTGCTGCGGAGGCRGGCTGGAGCCTTTGTTCACCTCCCCGGCCTTTGCAAGCACACACAACCAGAACACAACCCTGCCGAGCTCTTCACAGCAGCAGCTCTCGAAGGTCTTCACAAAACAGATTTCCTCCCCGATTCGCCCGAGGAAACTGAGGCACAGAGCACTGTTGCAACTCGCTGGCTTGATCTGGCAAAGCAAGGATCAAAATYGGTCCCTCTCCCATCTCATATCTGTTAATGCGCTGTGGCCTGGCATAACTTGCTCCCGTAATGCTCCCACGCTTTGACCTGTTCCCCAAGACTCAGCTCACCATCTTGCTCCTCCGCTCTCCCCTCCAGCCRCTGCACTGGCCAGTACTGATGCAATATAGCAATGTGAACATCCAACTAGCAGCCAAAACCTTATTCTGCTGCTTGGCTCCATCCTAGAGGTGTGTGTCTGCCCCAGCAATGGTGGGGCTGGTGCCCTTCACTCAGGACCCTGCTGGGGAGGGAGGCGCTGGCTGCATTTGGGGCAGTTTAGGGTACCCGTAAGCTGCTAAGCTGCAATGGGACTCTCTGCGGAGAGGTTTTTTGCTAAGTAATCTGCAGCTCCAACTCTGGCCCATCTTGCCACACTTCTTGAAGGGTTGTCAGTGCCAGGAGGGGTTATTCACTGCACGCGCTCTGAAATTCCCTGGCTATAGAAATCATAGTAGAGGTAGGACTTGCAGCCGCTGCCATTCTGCACAATGAGGCCGTTCTTAGTTTCCTGACATTCGACATCTGGCTCCAGTGAACCGGCTTTGTTGTTCCCTTCCGATGGTAACGTCTCCTGAGGGATGGCCAGAGAGTGCCACGACCAGGAAAACGCAGCGCGCCCATCTCTCTGGGACACTGCAGCTGATGGCTTACGGGAGCCAAGGCGGTGCGAGCAATGACMAACTGTAGTAGAAAGCCATAGACTGGAAGGAATTGAAGATGTGGATTTTTTCCCACTCTTACCATGCTTCCCTCAGAGAAGAACTGGGAGAGAGTGCAGGAAGGCTGGAGATTACTGATTTCAAAGCTACGTTTAGGTCTTCAGCTGAAACAATATCTGTGCTGAAAGCATGGTGGCATCTAAGCGAGTATTTTGCTACGTATGGATCTCAGTGATGTAGCTCCTGTCTAATAACTCTGTATTGATCTGTGCATTTTGGATAYTTGCACTTTTATCTGTTTCTGATGTGCTGCAGCTTTGGGGGGCATGGGGAGGTCTGTCATGTGGAAACATTAGTCTGCATCCCCTTTAGAAATTCCTCCGAAGGACATCATTGTCCTCTGGATGCTTCTAGATGTGTTCAGGGCCCACTCAGCTTTCACTAGCATCTTCTTTGGTGTCAGCTCACCTTC